>NC_133656.1:24980004-25331256 GCF_009905375.1 Apium graveolens | reverse complement strand
TAAGTGATATTAGGAAGTTGGATCTTAGAAAAGAATGGAGTTTCATGTGTGATGTAGTCACTAAGGTCTTTTCTGGTAAAATCGGTAATTTTGATTCTGTCAATATTTCTATGCTTAAGATGCTTTACATGCTAGTTACAGATAAGTTCTTTAATTTTAGTGATCATGTTTTGTTTGAGTTGGGGTTTAAATTAGGGGAGTTAAACAAGAGGGGTAAAAATGTTTACTATGCTAGATTTTTCATGATGCTAGCTAACCACCTCTCTGAGGAAATTGTGCTTGAGAACCCGAAAAACAAATTAGATTGTTGGGTTCAAGAGAGATGAATTATTGCAGATTTAAACAGGGAAAACCATCACAAGGAGGTGCCACTCTTCTATTCCCATGTAATGGAAGCACCTCAGGTAAGTGAGGTAAGTTCATCTTTCCCTACTCTTCCAACCTCACATATTTCTTTGAATTCTAGTGTAGCTATGGAAACTGTGTCAATGACCCAACAGTTGCCTACCCAAGCTACCAAATCAACAAAAATTTCTAAATCCAAGTCAAAGAAAGCCCCCTCTGGTATCTCTCAAAAGATGCCAGTTGCAAAATCCACCAAACCAAAAGAGGGGAGTGTGAAGTTGGGTAAGGTAGGTGAGGGACAGGGTGAACATAAAAGAAACCCTAAGGATAAGGTTAGAGAGGTAAGTGTTTCCCAGCCTAGCCACACTGTAGTTTCCCAACAAACTGCGGTGTTTACTAAGGATAAAAGCTCATTTCTAGTTGCTTTCTCCCAAAATGATGTAACTATTGAACAAATCTCTCAACCAAGAGCACAGGCCAAAAGGGTAAGAGACACAAGCTCACCACAAACCTATGCTAGAAAGAAGAAATCAAAAACCATTGGGGATGCACAGGGTACGCACATTGTGCAAACTGGTGCTAAAGACACAGTCACTGCACCTTCACAAAGTCATTTTGATGTGGCCAAACACCAAATTCTCCAACAAACTCTCTAGATGTGGACATGATCAACACATCAATTCCTGATTCCCCTTCTTTAACTCTGTTGGGGAAGCCAAAATCTAGTGTAAGTGAGCATCATCTTTTGGATGATTTGTTGGCTCACTTGCCAATTCTTTCAGGAACTGTTGAGACATATGTGCCAAAATACTCATCAATCTGCACAGAGTCGATAATAGTTTCCACTCCAAACTCATTTATTCCTACTCTCTCGATGGATATTGTTCATCCGTCGAGTAGTGATTATATCCCGATGGATAAGCTTAACAATAGTTATCCGTCGGCTAGCCAAACTACTACCCCGACGGATGTCTCCTATCCGTCGAGTGTCTCTGCACACCTTCAAATTTCCTTAATTATCTCAAGTGCAGAAGACTTATTGGTAGTACAATCACTTCTAGGATTGAGGGAAGGGAGTGAAAATATGAGTGAGAGTCTGGGTTACTCCCAGGAAAAAGGAGAGGAAATGAGTGAACATATGCAATCCATTTTTTCAGGATTGGCAAAAGAGAGTGAGAGGAGTCCCACCTTAGATGGTGAAGGTGAGGGTGTGAGGGTGGGGAGCCAAGGTGTGACCTTGATGCAAGAAAAGAGAGATTATGAGAGAAAAGAATGTATTGAAGATATAATGGTGGATGTTATTATAAGTGAGTTAATGAATGTCCAGGATGCAGACTGGGAGGGACTATCTCAGCAACCTCAAGATGTTATAGATTCAAGCTCCTTTGATGCTGAGACATTTACTCACCCTGTTTTAGAATATCAACTTCTAGCTGAATAGGGCAATGGCAATGCAGAAAGGATGCTCAACTTGGTGCACACCATACAGTCAATGCTAAGGGCTAAGGATGTCATTACAGCTTTGCCCTCTACAGCTGGTGATGTTGATTATGAGACTGGTGGTTCAACAGATTTCTTTGGAGATGAAGGTGGAGATAGTGAAGAAGAGCCATTGGACATAGGGGGAGAAGTAGGTTCTAGCTCAAGATCAGGCATGCCATCATGGGAATTTTCAAAGCATTGTGATGAACACTACTTCAATACAACCCTGATTCAACTCATAAATCAAACAAATTCTGCTCTTCAAACCACCACAAATGCCAACACCAAGAAGCTCCTTCAAGCACATCTTGCTTCTCTGCAACTACAACAAATTCAAGGCTTCCAACATGCTAGAGATGTCAACACCATCAAAGGAGATATTGATCAGATGAAGAAGGCTATTTATGACAAAATGGACTCTAAGCTTCCAGAAGCTACAATGCTTGATATTAAGAGACAGCTCAGGAAAAATTTTGATCTTGCCACAAAGATAGATGCCTTGGATACAAGGATGACATCTATGGAAGCATCTCTTACATCAATTCATCTGCATCAAGCTCAACAGAAAGACTTGCTTTAGAAACTGGTGGTTGCACAAACCTCCTCCTCTACTCAACTTGATAATAACAAAAAGGGGGAGAAAGGACCAAGTGAGGGGGAGAAACAGCTTAACATTCAAATCAGTTAGGTAATTGTGCTTACAATTGCTTTCACCAAGCCACCAGTTACAGACATCATTAATCTGATAAATGAAGCAACAACCAATATAAGAGCAGCTGAGAAGGAGCAGTTGATTCCAATCAACTGGGAGAAAATTGATGAGGACATTCAAAAGAAGTTTGGGCTAGCAAAAAAGCCAGAAAAGTCAGCCATTCATCACTCTCAAGTCAGGCAAATCTCTGTGAATGAAATGAGCATGAACTATCTGGAAAGAGGACAGCCATCCTGCATCAAATCTCCAAAGGCTGAAATAATTTTGAAGCCAAGGGTGAACTATCCAAAATCATCACTAAAGAACCCCTTGGACACAGTGTATGAGACACCTAAGCCAGATGAGAAGAAACTGTTGTCAAGATCCATTGCCTTCTACAGGGATCCAGCTGATTTAATTTTGAAAAAGAGAAGTGCTAAAGTTTTCAGGAATGGTAAAGAAATTTGTGTGGTGGCTAGACACCCTCAATTTGCTAAGGCAAAGAGAGAAGAAAAGGCAAGATTGAAGCAAGAAAAGAAGCAAGTTGCTCTAGATGCTAAAAAGGTTAAACAAAAGAAAGAGCAAGCTGCTATCTTAGCCAAATTACAAGTTGTGAAAACCACTCAACAAATCTCTGCCAAGCCATCTGAAATCACTGAATCTCAAGATCTAAAGAAGCAAAGTGAACCACAACAGAAGAAGTCTCACAGATACAAGGAATTGGCTAAAAGAACCAAAAGGAAATTGGACCTTGTTGATAAAGAATTGGAGGATCAATTTCCCAAGGAATCCACTCCAACTACAACTCAAGCATCAAAACCCTCAATGGTATTTGAAGACATTAAGGTGGTGGATCCTTACAGGAACATTCATGGTGAACCTATTGTGCCTAAGGATGAAGCAATAGACTGGGAAAGTCTACTAATTCCTGACTTTAATCTGTCAATCCTTAACAAGCCAAAAAGAACAAAGTCAAGAGCAGTCAAGAAAGTGAAGCTGTCCCCTCTCAAATCCAAATCTTTAATCAAAGCTCAATCCAAAGTCAGCAAGAGAGATTACATGTACTTATATGACATCAAGTAATTCTCTGATCTAAACCTCTATCTAGATGAACTAGAAGAAGTTAGATGGATTGATGCTTACAGGAATCTACCTAAAAGGTTAGTGTTCAAGTATACGGGAGGAAAAGAGATACAGTGGCCACTTCACAGGATCCTTCAAGAAAGACAATCTGTGCTGATTAAGGTTTATTCATCATTCAAGAAGAACTTTGGATTCAATGTTACAACAAGAAGACTTGTTCTTAAGAAGATTGAAGTACTGAGAAGTATTAGAGCCAAAGATGCACTCCCAAAGACTCTTACTATTCCTTACACATGAAGTAGAGTGCATCTAAGGCCCTACTAGCTGATGGAGTTCATGGATGACAAAGGAGTTAGAAGATTTTTCAGATAAGAAGACCAATTAAGCATCTCTAGCAATGAGACTCTTTTGGAAATGAAAGAAAAGCTAAATCTCTCATAATCTGATGAACTGGAATTCCACAGACAGCTTCAAAATCAGGTAGAAGAAAATAACAGAAAGCTTGGAAAGAGATCCAGATCTTCAAGGAAATAGATTAATCTGCTCAAGCTAGAGGAGCACCTTGAAAATGATTGTGAGCCAATCTTTGTACATTTTATTAATTGAAGCACTTAACAGTTTTATCTACTTTCCTCTTAAAGTTGTATTTTTAGGTTGTTTTGTTATCATCAAGTTTCTCTTAATTTATGCCTACAATTCCAGTAGACATAAATTGGGGGAGATTGTTGTGGATATGTTGTGAACTTGATGATTTCATTAACAAAATACCTTAGTAGATTTAACTTAGTGAAAAATGTAGCACTCGACGGATACGCAAATATAGTCCCGACGGATGACTCATTATAGTCCCGACGGAAAATGATCTGTTATCCATTGAGAGAGTAGCTTATGTAATAATAAGTCTGTAGCACTTTTATGCATACATCTTTGTATAGATTCTGTAGTAGCATATAAGTCATGTTGACTTTAATTAGATATGCAGAATAGGTTGATTAAATGTACATGATTGATGTCTTGTAATTCTGCATAAATGAAATGAAGTCAAGTGCCAAATAGCTTCTCGATGGATGATCAACAAAGCTACTCGAGGGATGATCAACAAGATAACTCGACGGATGATCATGTACTCAACGGATAATCAATTCAAATATCTGTTGACAGTGACAACACAGTCACATGCGTCGAGTGTATGCAAAAGGAATGTGGAAGCCTATTCAATTGGGTTTTAGAGAACAAACAAGCATTGCCATTTCCATGCTATTATGAAGATATTCAAAGATGCTGGAATAGAGTAATGAAGCAGCAGAGTATTAGACTTGATAGGTTTTGTTTTATTACTTTGTAATCTTGGTGATATATAAACCAAGAAGTAGCAAATAGAACAACAACAGGACTAAGAACACTTTTCTCAGAGAAACATTTGTAAGCTGTATTTCTTAGAATTTCTCTATAAACTTAGTTGTTCATATTTATAAGCGACTGTGAGCTAATTTAGCTACACATAGTTCTTTTGATATAATATATATCTCTGGTGGATACTTTCAAATCCACCAGAAAGTTTTTAAAGACTTATGTTTTTAATTACTTGTGTTTTGATTCATTCTAAGTTATTATTCCGCACTCTGCAAATCAATTCACACAGATATATATATTCTAAGTTAGAACACTTTTAAACCAAGAAAAAGTTTCAAGAATTCCATTCAACCCCCCTTCTGTAATTCTTGTTACATTGTTAGGGACTAACAATATGAATGAAGTATCGTTTATTTTTGAACTGGAACAGGAACGCGTATCCCCGGTGTTTGAAAATGTTGTTAAATATATGTTTTGGGGAGAACTAACTTCTGAAATTACCTATCTCTAAAATGTGATTAAAATGAAGGGAAGTTTTGAATAGTGTTCTGTGACAAAATTGATTTTAACAAGAGATAGGTAAAAGTGATTTTGAAACTGGATAAAACGAATCAGATATTGGATAACGTTGCGTAAGTGGCTAATTCAGTTGCGTGCAAGTCATAACCGATTAGTCCAACATAGTTAATCAGAGACCTGACTAGTCTCTGCGGATCCAGTTATTTTGTGTGAAATCCCGATCAGCTTTCCTAGACATTTTTTGTGATAGCCCGACCAACTATCCTAGATAATTTGTGTGGAGGCATGATCAGCCGTCCATAGATACCATCCAATATATACCTGATTGTGGTTTTGTGGTTCCAGTAATGGAACAAGTGATTGAGGTTCCAGTAACGGAACAAATGGTTTTGGGTCCCTGTAATAGGATAAATGGTTTTATGGTTCCTGTAATGGAACGGAAGATTTGAAAATGAAAATAGCATGCTAAAATTGAACTCTGGTATTTACGCACAACATACAACAATTTATTTTGTTTTACAGAGCATGCTAGTTTTTATATCCAGTTTATACATGTTGTACTTGTTTTCTAACGAACTATTAATTCTGTTCCTTTACCTGTTTTATTTAAAATTATTTTCCTTTTTATTCATATAGTGGTACTGCTGAGCAATTGATTGCTCACCCTTGCAGAATGTTTTATATATGTATTGCAGATGCCTAGGAGACTCTTCTGTGGTAGTCAGGGCAGAGCTCCAATTCCTTCCATGTCAGGCACCTCTGAGGAAGTTGTGTTGGACTAAGGATGGTCTGATGAGTTCTTGTATTAGGTTAGTTGCATCAGGATGGTTTGTTGTAAGTTAGTCTTGTAATAGTTGTAGCCTAAATCATACTTAAACTTGGAAGAGATCTTGGAAAAAGGGGTCGTATTTATATTCTATCATGGAATTGATTATATTATGTTTGTTTTTTTGGTTGTTGATGACGTTAACTCCTGACCCCGGGGTTGAGGCCGTCACAATTCCAATACTGGCATGAAAGTTATTGTTATACGAAAACTCTACCAAAGGCAAATGTTCATCCCAATTTCCTTTGAAGTCCAAAGCAGAAGATCTCAGCATGTCTACTATGGTCTGAATCGAGCGCTTACTTTGTCCATCCGTCTGTGGGTGATAGGCAGTGCTCATCTTGAGTCGAGTTCCCAAATGTTCTTGGAATTGCTTCCAAAATCTGGGGTTGAAAATGGGGTCTCCATCTGACACAATAGATACTAGAACTCCATGGCGAGTAACAATTTCCTTTAGATACATATGAATCAGCTTGTCCATTGAAAATATCTCGTTGATCGGTAGAAAATAAGCCGACTTAGTCAATCGATCAATTATTACCCAAATAGCGTCGTGATTAGATTTTTTCCTTAGTAATCTAACTATAAAGTCCATTACAACGTGCTCCCACTTCCATTCATGTATCTCTAAGGGTTGAATTAGTCCACTCGGTTTTTGGTGTTCGGCTATTACTCTTTGATAAGTGTAGCATCTGCTAATCCATTGTGCAATCTCCTTCTTCATATCCGGCCACCAAAAGTTTTGTTTCAAATCTTGGTACATTTTTGTGCTTCCCGGATGAATAGAAAATTCTGAGTAGTGAGCATTCTTCAAAATCTCATTCTTCAATTCTTCCACATTCGGTATCCAAATTCTTGATGAGAATCTTAGAATTCTTTGGTAGTCTTTTTGAGTACAAATATCTTCTCCGGTCAACTCATTCATCTTCTGATTCATCACTTCTTCTTGGCACTTCTTAATCTTTCCTAATAATTCTGGTTGAAAAGTCATCGTACAAATCATTTCTGTAGGTGCACTTGGAGCTCGAATCTCAATTTCCATCTTCTCAAATTCCTTTGATAACTCTTGAGCCATAGTCAACATATTCAATCTCTCCTTGCGACTTAAAACATCCCCTACTACGTTCGCTTTCCCGGAATGATAATTGATTGAGTAATCGTAGTCCTTAATCAACTCCAACCATCTTCATTGCCTCATGTTTCATTTCTTCTGAGTGAAAATGTACTTCAGGCTCTTGTGATCCATATATATCTCGCATTTCTCTCCATATAGGTAATGTCTCCATAACTTCAAAGCAAATACAATTGCAGCCAATTCCAAATCATGAGTTGGGTACCTTTGCTTGTGAGGCTTAAGTTGTCTTGACGCGTAGGCTATCACCTTCCCGTGTTACATTAAAACACAACCCAATCCTTTGTGTGACGCATCACTGAATATTACAAAGTCTCCTTGATCATATGGCAGGGATAATACTTGAGCAGTGACTAGCTTCTGCTTCAATTCTTGAAAACTCTTTCCACAACTCTTTGTCCATTCAAACTTTTCATTCTTTCGGGTCAGTTTTGTCAATGGTACCGCAATCTTTAAGAAATCCTTCACAAATCTTTGATAATATCCGGACAAACCCATGAAACTTCTAACTTCAATCGGGGTCTTCGGTCTTTCCCAATTCATAACAGCTTCTATCTTCACGGGATCAAATTGAATTCCTTCATTTCTAACAATATGCCCTAGAAATTGAAGTTTTCGCAGCCATAATTCACACTTCAAAAACTCGGGATATAACTTCTCCTTTCCTAAAGTCTCCAAAGCTATTCTCAGATGTTCAGCATGTTCTTCCTCGTTCTTTGAGTATATTAGAATGTCGTTGATAAACACAATGACAAACTTGTCCAAATACTCCTTGAATACTCGGTTCATCAAATCCAGAAAGGCGGCTGGCGCATTTGTGAATCCGAATGCCATAAATAGAAACTCGTAATGTCCGTATCTGGTTCTGAAAGCAGTCTTTGGTATGTCTTCTAGCTTAATCTTCAACTAATGATATCTCGATCGTAAGTCAATCTTCGAGAAGTAAGCTGCTACCTTAAGCTGATCAAACAAGTCATCAATACGAGGTAAAGGGTACCTATTCTTAATTTTCAATTTGTTCAACTCTCTATAATCAATACACAATCTCATACTTCCATCTTTCTTTTTCACAAACAGAACTGGAGCACCCTATGGAGATACACTCGGCCTTATAACTCCTTTTTCCAATAACTCTTGAAGTTTTTTGGCCAATTCCTTCATTTCTGCTAGCGCCATACGATAAGGTGCCTTTGATACAGGTTCCACACCGGGTGCTAAGTCGATAGAAAACATAATTTGACGGTCAGACGACAATCCAGGAAGTTCGTCCAGAAATACATCGGGAAATTCATTAACTATCAGGATACTTTCTATATTCGGCGTCTCCTTAGATATACCAATTGTTTCTGCCCTTTAAACTCTACTTTCTTTCCTTGAGGGGGCTTAAGAATCACTTTCTTCTTCTTATAATCTATTTGAGCACCATGTTCTGCTAACCAATCCATTCCTAATATAACATCAGAAAGGCGGCTGGCGCATTTGTGAATCCGAATGCCATAAATAGAAACTCGTAATGTCCGTATCTGGTTCTGAAAGCAGTCTTTTGTATGTCTTCCAGCTTAATCTTCAACTAATGATATCTCGATCGTAAGTCAATCTTCGAGAAGTAAGCTGCTACCTTAAGCTGATCAAACAAGTCATCAATACGAGGTAAAGGGTACCTATTCTTAATTTTCAATTTGTTCAACTCTCTATAATCAATACACAGTCTCATACTTCCATCTTTCTTTTTCACAAACAGAACTGGAGCACCCCATGGAGATACACTCGGCCTTATAACTCCTTTTTCCAATAACTCTTGTAGTTGTTTGGCCAATTCCTTCATTTCTGCTAGCGCCATACGATAAGGTGCCTTTGATACAGGTTCCACGCCAGGTGCTAAGTCGATAGAAAACATAATTTGACGGTCAGACAGCAATCCAGGAAGTTCGTCCAGAAATACATTGGGAAATTCATTAACTATCGGGATACTTTCTATATTCGGCGTCTCCTTAGATCTACCAATTACATGTTTTTAGCTTGAATCATCGTCAAAAATGTTTTAAATTGTTTCTGCCCTTTAAACTCTACTTTCTTTCCTTGAGGGGGCTTAAGAATCACTTTCTTCTTCTTATAATCTATTTGAGCACCATGTTCTGCTAACCAATCCATTCCTAATATAATATCAAATTCTCCTAGTTGAAAATGTATAAAGGGAAGCAGAGAAACTATAGCCTGAAATCTCTATTTTACACCGAGGGCAAATACTTTTAACAAATACTCGTTCTCGATTAGCCAAAATGATAGATAAGGGGTCAACTAACGGTTCAATTTCACAATTCAACTTGCCAACAAAAGATTCAGATATGAAAGATCTAGTAGCTCCGGAATCAAATAGCACTTTTGCATTGATGTTATTGACAGAAAGCGTACCTGCTACAACTTTAGAACTCTGAACACCATCCTTGATATTCATGTTGAATGTCCTGGCCTGAGCAGGATATGAGGGAGGGAACACTGGAGCTGCAGATTCAAAAGGTTGATTTGAAGGTAGTTGAAGAGTTAGAACAGAAGATGTCATTGCTTGATTGTAAGGGGTGGCCGTCAATTGCATCAACTTGTTGTTTTCGGGGGTCTTGCAATCTCTCGACATATGACCGATCTTTCCACACTTGAAGCATGTAACAAGAGGCTTCGGGTTTTGGCACTCATTCGCATAATGACCTTTCGAATTGCACTTGAAACAAATGATGTCAGCCTTATTGCAGTTACCCGTGTGTCTCTTGTTGCAGAATTTACACTCCAGATTTGTTGCTTGCTGGGATCTTTGACCACTTTGCCCTTGAATCCTATTCTTCTGACTCTTATTATCACCCTTCTTAAAGCTTCGGGGTCCTCCCTAGTTCTAGAATCCAATTTTCTTGAAATTCCTTCCACTTTGGCTCCCTTGAGCCGTTCCTTCACCACTGTTTCGAAACTTTCTTTTCTTACTCTTTTTCTCCTTCAAGGTTTGATCACTTTCTCCTTCGATTACCATAGCCTTCTGGACCACTTCAGCATATGTGGTCAATTCAAAAGCAGCCACTCTGCTTCGTAGCCAAGGCTTCAAACCTTGTTGAAATCTCTTCGCTATCTTTTCATCTGTGTCCACATAATATCCAGCAAACCTAGCCCATTTAGTGAACTTCTTTCCGTACTCTCCCATAGTCATTCCTTCTTGCTTCAATTCAAAGAACTTCAATTCCATTTGAGTTTGCATATACCTCAGGAAATACTTGTCTAAGAAAATCTTCTTGAATCTATCCCAAGTGATAACTTCTTCTTCCTCTAAAGCACGGGCTGACTCCCACCAATAGTTCGCTTCGCCTTTCAGAAAATAAGACAGATAGTCGACCTTCTTATCTTCACTTACAACAGTTAGCGTGAAAACTTTCTCCAATTCTTTAAGCAAAGATTGGGCTTCTATAGGGTCTTGAGTTCCACGGAACTCCGGTGGTTTCATAGCTTGGAATGATTTGAAAGTTGTAGGGATTGGGGGTGGTGAAAGTGGTTGTTGTTGATGTTTAAGTTGTTGCTGAAGGAGTTGTTGATGTCGAGCAAAGTTAACAGATTGTTGGTGAAGTATTTGCATAAGTTGATCCAAGTTGGGTGCTGGATCTTCATGATCCCCGGTATTGGTGTTGTGAGCTCTACGAGGAGGCATGATTCTGAATATAGAGAAGAAAGGTTTATTCACAGTTAAATATTTGCATATACAAGTTATAACAAGGGTAAATATTAAGTAATGAGGTCTTATTCAAGGTGTTTTCAAAAATGCAAAGGTCTATTATAATTGTTATTCTATGATGAGGTGCAACTTATTAAGCTACAAGGTATCACAACTAACAGATGCAATTATATAAGCAAAGGTATATTCAAGGGATATCTTAGGGAAAGATTAAACATGATCAAGTTCTAAAGGAGTCGACATAATTTAAACAACAAAATTCTATCTAAGCAAGCATATAGCATGGTAGTGAGATGGAAATAAAGATAATCAAAGTACGAAATTGATATTAGTTCGAATGAAAAGTGTGAACAAAGTATGAACAAGAAATAAAGTGCAAATAAAGTCTTCCCGAAACAATCTGGGTACAAGGTACAAATGGAAATCAAAGTACTAATCAACAAAGATGCTGGAAATAAGTAGACTATATGATAGTCTAAGAGGATGGTGGGGAAACAGGGGCACGGAGACTGCTAATCACTCGGCGGAGCTCGTCGGCAATGGCGGTAAGAGTGACCTGACTCTCTCTCTCTCTCTCTCTCTCTCTCTCTCTCTCTCTCTCTCTCTCTCTCTCTCACGGTATGGAATCATCAATGCCAATCGGTCCTCAGCCATCTGGATGATCTCCTCGAGCCTGGCTATCAGTCGGGGTCGGTTGGGCTCGTCATCAAAGTCCTCGCTGTACAATTGGTCCACCCTACGTCAAAGATTTGCGTTCTCGCCTTCCAGTCGATCAACCATCCTTACCATCTGCTCATAAAGAGGGAATGGCACAGTAGTAGGGAATCCGGGAGTCGATGAGGATAATTCCTGTCAAACATTTATATATATACGCAGTTATAAATAAAAGGGTAAGAAAACCTATAGATTCTAACATCCGAAAAACCCAAATTATCTAAGTTCATCCTATCCTATAAATTCCTATCTTATATTCATTTATCCTATGTTGTTCAGTTACTCAAACTTGTGGCTCTGATACCAACCTATGACGGACCCACATTACTAACTAGCAGAAATATGCATAATATTGATTAAACAGTAAAGTACTACAAATAGTTAGGATATTAAAGCTACAAGCCTTAACTGTAAGAACCCTGATTTTTGTAATATTTTAAAACTTCAGTGAATAGGAACTGGAACTAATTATGTAATACGTATGGACTTCATCACAAATATGAATAATGGAATTTTGGAAATCCGAGATCATATTCTTGTTTATCGAGGAAAATAAGTGAATATAAAAGCCGTCAGAATTCGAAGATTCACGATTATACTACGTGTTTTCGTATCCGTAAGGAATGGCGTAGAACCGGGAATACTACGTGGAATAAACATTATATCAAGGTGTTTCTATGATCAAGAGAAAGGAATAGAATTGGTTAAAAGATTATAAGCGATAAAAGAATTCACTACGAAACGAAATGTTATGTGAGTAAACTATCGGAATGGAACGACAATTACGTGTACGATAGATAATCGAATGAGAAATTAATTCCATGCAAGTTGGCCATGCAAAACCAAGCTAACTAGTAGTGTGGAGTTGTAACTAGGTAATTAGAAGCTAACAAGAATAGTTAGTGGAATAGTAGTAGAATAGTAAGTGAATAGTAAGTGGGAGACAAGGAAGTACAAGGCCATACCTCCTCATTTCTACTCATCTAAATTGTCAACCAAGCATATTTTTTTGGCTGATTATTATGTCCATATATACACACTATCAAACATATCTTATACACTCCCACACTTTAACAAAAAATCAAGCCAACCCCCCCCCCCACCCCTCTCTTGCTCTCGGCTGCTTCATGCAGAAAAGGGAAAGAACTCTCTTCTTCACTTCACTTCTCCATCCTTCCCTCTACTAAAGATTCTATAAAAATTCACAAAGCTTCCTTACATCCTAGTAAAGGTATGTCTATGATTTCATGGCCAAATTCTTAATGGTTTGTGAGAAACAAATTCTTGAAGTTCAAGAACTTTATGGACTGTTTTGACAAACATGGTTTCTTGGTTTTGTTTCTTAAGGATCTAGCCCTTCTAAGTGTTTTTCAAGCAAACCAAGCCCTAATCATCTTAGTAATAACCCTCCTAGTGCTCAATAAGGTATAACTTCCAACTCTTTAAAGTTTTAAGGGTGGGTTTAAGAGTTATTTATGATGTAGTGTCAAGATCCAAAAGTTTGTGTATGTGTGAGGTTGTTTTGCTCATATTCTTGCTAAGTACTTGAGTTTTCGAGTTGTGATGCTTGTATGTGATGCTGGATAAAGTATATAAGGTGTATTTGGGTGGATCTTGAGAAGTAAAAAGTGTTGTGTTGGTCATAAGTAGTGATTGTGTCAAGAACAAGTAGTAGAAATGGAATGTGGAGCCTATTGCACTTGGTCTGCCTTCGGAAGTCTATTCGGCCATGTAAATGATTGAAACTTGTAAGTCACTGGCCTTAAATGGGTAGATCTTGATTTTTAGTTTCTGTTCATGTGTGGATCGTCGCGCGGGGATTTACGGTTTAGGAGTTATGACCATTTTAGTGTAGAGCGTTCATACGAAAAGCCAACTGTGTAATAACCCCAAAATTTTTCAACTTTTTGTAACCCTTGTGAATAGTGTTTTAGCTGAATGAGAAAACTTTTCACGCCACACTATGTAGGGGTTCTGTTATGGATATTCTGGGATATTATTAGTACTCTATGAAGTATATAAGTGTATGTAAATGTCGTCAGAATCCAATTCCGAACACTTTGGTTTTTCCCGGAAATCCACAAGATACGGAGAGAATTGAGTATAAGGTAACAGGATAAAAAGGATTTAAATTAAAGGATTATGATAGAGGATCATAAAAAGGAATATAATGTATTGAGAAAGGTTAAGGGAACCTAAGTAATAAGATCCCGGATATGATCCTTCAAACGATAAACGAGAACGAAAGTTAAGCGAACCGTATAACAGATCAGCGGTCATTAGGCAAACGATTAGGAAGTTAATCAAAGGGATTAATGGGAATGATGTCATCCAACCAATAGAAAGAAGACAAGGAAGGAAGGATGACATCATGAGGATGAGGTAAGCATGACATGGGAAGGAAGGAGGTGTGGTTGAATAAGGACCACACAAATTCAAGGGCAAGGTAGTAATTTGCTAAATCAAATACAAATCAAGCCAACCAAGCTAGCAAAATCATTTCATCAAAAATCAAAAACAACCAAGGCATTTGTTCTTCATCTTAGCTCTCGGCTTTTTACATTTTTAAAGGCTAGATTTTTCAAAAATCAAGATCCAAGCATCCTAAATTGGTAAGAAAATTCCCTAATCATCTTTATGCTTAGTTATGGCTATATCATGAGTTTAAGCCATTAATTCTTCCTCTAACTTCTTCATTTAATCAAGGAAGAAGACAATGAATAGTGTTTTCAAGTTTTTAACTTGAACTTTTTCTTGTTTTTCTTGAAGATCCAAGCTTTCCTAAGGCTTCTCAAAGCTTCTTAAGGCTTCTTAGCTCCACCCACCACTTCAAGGAAGGTATACCATTTCCAAACCCTAGGTTCATATATATTATAAGGTGATTTTGAGTAGTGGGTTGATATTGTATCTTGTTGTTATGATTTAGAGTTTGAGATTTGGTTTGGTAGTGAATGGAATGGTAATTATTGTGGTTTTGATTTAAAAGAACTTAAGAATGATTAAAGTTAAGTTTAAGCATAAGTATGAAAGATTAAATTGAATTGGTTGGGGTGGTTATGATATGATAAGGATGGAGGATGGTTGTATGTTGGATTTGAGGTTGATTTGGGTTGATTGTGGATGGTTAAAAAATTGGAAATCGCGTAAACATAGCCGTCGTAACGTCCGATTTTCTTTGGACTGTTTTTGTGTATAGCATTAGGACCCGAGAACCCCCTTCTAGATTGTGACCACTGCCATGTTTAGATAGCTCATGTTACGAGCTTCGTTTTGATATGTAGTTCGTTCGATTCCGATTTACGGTTTAGGAGAAACGACCGTTCAGAGTAACGACGTTTCGCGAACGAAACTTTTTCCCTCGCCTTACTTTGGAATGTAGGTTAAAGACCAAAAAGGGTTATTTAATGTGTGAAACATTTATGGTAAGTGTGTTAGGCAGTTGGTAAGTCATTCGCGAAGGAATCGCTTTAAAACTCGTAAAGGTTAAATTATTAAAAATGGTGGAGCCGAGAGTACCCGAGTGACTTAAGCGAATCGGTGAGCGCAAAACTAGCATTAGAGTCTAAGTTAGTTAAATCATAGATTTACAAGTGATTTTGGTTTAATTCCAACTTACTTGTTGTTTATAGGTTATCAGACTCGTCCCGAGCCTTTCTCACCCCCAAGTCGCTCAGGCAAGTATTCTATCCGTTATACTGTTGTTGTGATATATACACTTGTATATGCATTATCTTGCGATAGATGCATGTTGGTTATTTAGCAAATTCTTGCGATATATTGTAGCATGTGATATGGTATATATGCATGCCTGTTTTATATTCTTGAAATATATATCTGTTGGTTCAGTTGATAATACCTATGCTAGAGGATAGCGGTATCTTGCATATACCCTTAGTATAGGGACCCAAAGGTGAAAATATTTTCTAAAACCGGGAGTCGAGGATCCCGAGTAATCTTGTATATATGGATATGGATATATATATATATATATTTATATATATATATATGGTTATAGTTTTCCAAACTATTAATCGAATAAGGTTTATTCGATAACTTTAAACTTTATTTTATTATTGAATATTATTTGAATATTATTCGAGGGCTTATGACTCTTTTATATTATTATTGAATATTATTTATAATATTCATTCGAGGTATTATGACTCAGCTTATTTTATTTATTGAATATTATTTGAATATTCATTTGAGGATCTATGACTCCGATTATTTGCTGAGATATATTCTTTATTTTATTAAAGAATAAGATGTCAATAATCAAACTTATTTTCGATTATTCAAATAAAGATAATACTTTCATATAAGTATATATTTGGTTATTTAATACTCGTTTCAAGTATAAATTTTAATACTTCTACTTCAATTATTTTTATAAAGACTATTCTTTATGGGAATATTATTTAAATAATAATATTCAGTCATTTTCTAAATATTCAGGGGACTGATTTACTTCATTAAATCAGCTTTACTCCAAACACTCTTTAAAGTGTTTTCGAGTCTTCAAAATGATTTTTAAAAGTCAGAGCGGATCCCAAAACTCTTTTTTTTTATATTTAAGATCTTCCTTTTAAGGGGATTTAAATACTCGCTCAAAACCTGGGGAATCCGGCTCTGTGGTGTATTTTATATTCGCAACGAGGTTGCTGTTTTGAGAAAACAATTTGATTACTTGCCCAATGTTCGGGAAGTAAGTCCATTTGATTGAGTCGGCATAAGCGACAGGCCGGGGTATGGTCTATTATTGTGTAAGTGGCTGGGTGGCAGTCCATCAACGCGTGAGGGGCCGGGGTACGGTCGAGCGCGAGGTCCTAATGCGGCCAGGGTGATGACCGGTGAGGAATTCATCCATCTACAGTAGAAAAGGTTACTTATTGGTATCTTTGCCTGATCAGTGAGATATCGGGTTTATGCCAAAATTCTTTTCCTTTCCAAAATTCATTGGATGTTTCAAACTCTGTTCATACTTTACATAACAGAGGTTTCAGGAAATGTTGAAAGGGGTATATATATGTGGTTATATATATATCGGGACTAAATAAAGTATCTCGTAACTTTATTTCATTCAATAATATTTCAAAGATTGAATCTATTCAAATCTTGTCTTGTAGTCTCATCTATGTGATGAACTTTTGAAACTGGTTATAACTTGAACGGTGGTAGTTCAAGTAGTATTGGGAAAGATATAAGTATATTGGGGTATTTGGTAACCTCATCTTTTAAACTTATATCTAGTTAATAATTGTCTTATGAATGACAAAGATTTTCAGAAAAACGTTGAGACAAGGTTAGATGTATGAGATCACCTTGCAACGATATTTTTTTTATATATATACAGTTATACACTGGGATTTTGTGTATATTATGCATGGAAGAGGACTTCCAATATTTTGAAAAGTATATATGTATATATACTGAATATTTTGCGACTTCATCGCATTAAGATATCAAACTTGGTTCATTTCTTTTGACCAAGACTTTCATGAGTACTATGAGAAGGCTCATATATGGTTAATCATTATACATATTATTTTGGTGGGCTTGCTGCTCACCCTTGCTTTCTTCTTTCATCACACAACATCAGATAGACAAGATGAACCGGACCAAGCTTCCGATTCGCAAGAGGTTAGGAGACGTTCCGCAGTTTTCTATAAGCACTGATGCCGCCATAGCTGAGGTAGGAACTACCAATAGGCTAGGCTTTCAACTTTTGATGTATCAGATTATGTATATTTATGAATTGTAATAATGGCAAAGAAATGTAAATTTATTCAGAAACCTGTTTAAGGTGTATTGGCATATAATTGTGGAATAAAACGACTTGTGATTATTTTTGGATGTTCATCTCTGAGACTATAACGTGTGGTGTGTGTGTTTATTGTGGGGTCACAGTACAGAGTAGTTGAGTAATTATTAAGATTGGGTGTTATTAAGGGAAATGGAACTCGTGACGACCCGGATCCCCGACCCCGGATCTGGGGGTGTTACAGAAATGGTATCAGAGCTAAGTGTTATAAACCTCAGAGATGATGGGACGTTAAGATAATAAGTTCACAAAGATAATAAGAACTCTTGCCAAGTTCATAATCGGGCTACCTAACGTAGCACTGACAGTTAAAACCCTTATGGGAACCCTTATAGGTATCGTGATAGTAACATAGTTTGTTCTCGTATAGGGCAGCGGGGCACCAAACCTTGAGGTTCAGGAGCATCAACATGAGGATGTTTTATTACAAGTTGGAGATCAAATTGTGAATCCGATGGAGTACCCTAATGAGGGACCGGATGAGGTTCAGATAGAGAATGTTGCGGTTGAGGATGTTATTCCGGAAAGGATTGTGGCTGAGGAGGATCTCATGGAGGATCCTGATGAGAATGAAGAGAGGACCGCTGAGGAACTGATGACCGTAGTCAGGGCGACTACCAGAGCAAGAATGGCCGCGAGGGTGGCACTAGAGGATGAAGAGTTACCAAGGGCACAAAGGTTAATGAGGGCAGAAGGAGTGGGGCCTTCCACGACCCCAATTATACCAGTATCAGACCCTCTTCCAGAGGCTCCTGTAGACATCCATGAGGTTCTACCAATTCCTGTCCCATCCTCTGAACAGAGCCCAGCACATACTGAGGAAATGCCACCTTTATCCCCTGAACCATTGTCACCTGATACCGTGCTTGGTTATCCATTTGGATCTCCTGGGTCTGCACCACCCGCACCCCATGGACTGCTAGATGCTACCACTCAGGCTTCTCTTATCGCCAATTATTATATGACTTTGGGTGGCCTGTCTGAGGCCCGTAATGTTAGGAGTGATCTGTTGGATCGACTTACTGCACCAAGGATTGAGGGTGGGATACTTCCGGCAGGATTAGTGTATAGCATGGAAAGGATTGAGGCTACCACCCGTGTTACAGCAAGAGGCCATCTGGAGGGTCAGGTCAATCCGGCTCTACTTGCGACTATCTTAGACCTCATCACCTCTGTGATGGAGCAGGTTAGGGATGTCGTGCGTGCTCGCATCTCTTAATCCATGGTAGTGTGTAGAGCCAGAGCAATCAAACAAGGGTTTCATGTAGCACCGCTTTTGGAGGATTAGCCTAAGTTATGAATGATTAGTGTTAATGATGAGATGACTATCTACGGTAGTACTTTTGGGATAGGAGCGATAAGTTCATATGATGTAATCCTCTTTAATATGTTCAGTTGTTGTACCCTCGAACAAATGGTTATGTATATATTCGTTAATTTCAGTTCAGATCAGTTTGATTGTGATAAATCACATTGTTAATTGCTCTATTAACACTTAAGAGAGTGACATGAAGTTTATCGAACTTAAGAATTCATAATTTGCAATCGTGCAAGGACTAAACGAGGGGAAGACTTAAGCAAAGTAAGTAAGACAAAAATCCGGAGATTCTCAAAATTTTCCAAGTAATATGCCCCCACAAGGAATAAGATTAAGGGCAAACCTTGAACGTGATAATCAGGGAGGTCGCAATTAAGATATAAAGAACCCGGAAAATAATAAAGTGGAAAATGAAGATTTTAAATTAAAAGATGACCCCAATTATGGGGAGTAGGAAGAAATATTTAGACAAAAAAAAAAAAAAAAGCAAAAGCAGAAGTCGAGTAAGGAAAGGAGACCCGAGACGGCACTCCTATACGGCAATTCATGGACCTGTCTAAAAAGGACTTAAACTATTATCCCCAACCACCACCCTGAGGAAACAATGCGGTGAGAAATTCTTTCAGGACCTTTAAGTCGCTAAGCTCTCAGAGTTCCAAGGAACAGGTTGACCCAGTCGAGGCAAGAGCCTGGCTAAAGGAAATATAGGAATTATTTGAGATTCTAAATGATTGACGAATCACAAAAGACTATTTTTATCACTTACCCTCCTAAGAGAGAGACCACCCGCTGGTGAAAGACCAAGGAAGGCACGGAGCAAGAGATTATAATAAACTGATTTAAGTTCAGTCAATTGTTTTCAGGAAAGTACTTCCCAAGGTTATAGAGATAGAGTAAAAGCTTTAGAGCCAGAACAAAGGCAGACGAGTATGATGAATTGTGAATTTAAGTTGTAAAAGTTGTCAAGATTCGTTCTGAAGACACGAATCCAGAATGACGGAATGTTTGGAATCAATGCTTATGTTGTGTTGGTTCATGAAATAATGATAAGAGAAAGGAAAATAAAAAGAAACTGAAGTGGAAAGGAATATAAAGGCAATAGAGTTTGAGGAATGATAAGGGAGTTGGGTATGAGGAAACCCTAAAGACTCATAGCAATAGAAATAGAAAAGTATGTAATCGTCAGGATGATGATCTACCATGAGTTAAAATTGATGGTTGAAGGCATAAGAGATACATATATTGTACCCCCTTTAAGTTGGGAGGATTCGAGGAAACCTTGAGATAGTTCGAAGGATAAATATTGAGACACGGATAGACTGAGGAGACAAGAAAGTAAGAAATCAGGAAAAATTGGATGAAGGAAGTGACCTTCAATAATGTGAAATGTAAGACCGGTGGCTCGATACCCAGAAAGGGAGACGCCAGGTATGGGAGGTATCCCAACATTGAGGTGACTGTTGAGATAAACAACAAAAGTAAATAAGGAATTATTAAGAAGAAGTTCACGTTGAACATGACCAATATCTTCCAGAACATCCATGTTATCATTACCAAATCAGGAAAGAAAAGCGGATGACCATTGTTATCTTTTGGAGGCCATATGGATTGACCTCAATTTGAATAAGGATGCTATTATGAAGTTAGGTATAGACTATCGAGGTGGGAATGATGAATAAGATAATCTTTCAAGGATATATGACTTGATTTATCCATGGAAGGACGCAGGTACCTTTTAAAGGTGGAATTAAGGATAGAACATTGGTAACTTAAAATGAATCCTAGGGGACTGCATAAAGGTTGGCATGTCACCCTTAATAGGGACAGTATGAGTTTTGACAGTATGATTGGGAAAGGATTAAGGTAACAACAACCTTTAAGAATTAGTGGAGAAATTTTTCAGAAGAATATAGACAATGGTTCTAGTATTAGTAAATGGTATTGTGATATGCCCTGTATCTAGGGAATACAGGAGGAACGATTGAAGGATAACCTTAGAGGTTTTACAAGGAGAAAGGTAATATTCAAAATTCTCAAGAATAGAAATGTTGATAAAGGAAATATGACATAATTATAATGTTGCCAAGTGAGGCACGTGCTAAACCACGAGAAAGTATGGATCGAACCAGTAATGGTCGAAATTGTTCAGGGTAATTAGGACTTAAGATAAAAGATGTTCTAATTATGATTGAGCGTCAGTCATGACAGTGATTAACCTCTAAAGACTGAGGCAATAACTTATGGAAAAATGGTGATTTTTTTTTACTCATCAGATTTTAAGGAAAACATCTCCACATAAGCTGTGATTGAAATAAGGTAGAAAATGTATTTGGAGGTGGTTAAAATGACATTGACTGTAAGGAAATTTTACTATCAGGAAAGGCTAAAGAGGTGGCCGACACTTTAAAGGTAAGAGGATAATTATAGGCGCTTGTGCCAAAAGAATACAGTGATGATGGTTAAAACTGTGAAGGTTGTATGATGGTTTGGAAGATTGACATTCCTCCTGATGACTGTGCAATACCCAACCGTAATAGTAATTGGTAAAGGTTTAATTCGTGTAATCGCCATGAACGGGCTATCTATCTTATAAGGTCCTATCTTGAGATAAGCCAGAACCATGTTTCAAAAAGGACTAGATGAACCCTTGAGTTAATTCTTCTACTTAGGGCGTATGATTAAGAATGGTATTAACCTGCTATCGTTGCTTCGATTGAAACTCTTCTGCACTTTTATTTGCTTCATGTCATGTATGTATGTCAGGATCAGGAGTGTTCTTCATGAATCAGGAGTGGTGATTATGTTACCTCCTTAGAATGATTTGATACGACATGGATAGACTCCGTATGGTTAGCTATTAAGACTTCATGGAAAATGAATGACTACAGTAGGTCAGTGGTGGACCATAGTAAGGCAGCAATGATTCTGCGAGTAATGAGCTGATTACAACCGTGAGAGTTGTATTGGAATGGGTGTTGAGATTGAGTACCACTAATCAGGTCGTGGTAGTGTATAAGTTATCATGGATAGACTAATTAAGTAGAGTATCTACCTAGTGAATAATTATTCTTTCTTATCAATAGAGAGTCGTATTATTATACGAGGAAGGTTGCGATGCAAGCATAGAATTCTAGTAATGATGATGTATAGAATGAGATCCCAGATTCGATTTTCGATGTCGAGGGAGTTTCAAAGGTGATTATGTATAAGCTCGAGGAAGAGTGTGGGTCCATAGAATGATGGACGGGATAGCGAAAATATTTAGGCACGTGAAATGCGATGCTATAATACTTGATGTTGATATAAATACATATATGTTTTGTTCTTCTATGACAAACCTCTATAGTTCAGAGGTAGATTCCAAGTCAGATATTTTATGGCAATAAATTTTTTTATGAATATACAATTCTCTTCAATTCGTTCTTTTCTCTTCTTTTCATTTCATGTAAGCTGAGAAGAACAACCCTTCCAGAAGGGGAGGTATTGCCGAATGACTATCTATCTGTGTGATAGAAGCCGAGTAGGATACCAGCTATTGTTTAATTGCTTGTCAAGTACTAAAGGCTGGCCACCTTCTGTACTAACTATGCGATATAACAAGTGTTCATGATCATAGTGATCTCTCAACAAATTCATTTACTTCTATTTGATTGATCAAATTTTGGAAAATAGAAACAACTGAAAAAGGAGTAATAAAGTGGTGGTAGTATGCGGAATGGGAACACATTCGTGATACTAAGGTTGACGTGGTTATTAAAAGGTTATAGAACGCTAACGAGCAAAAGTATAACCAGTATAATATTAGGAACGGAAGGTAGTAGCGATTACGAACTGGAAAAGAATGGGTATTGAGAAGCAAAAGCTTTAATGCTAAACGCTATAATGAGAGTCTGTGCAATAGACTTGAAAGAATTTGGAATGATCAATTAACGCGGATTTAGTTATATCACGACAATAGATCATATGTCATTATCGAGGTGTCACCTTATGAGATCCTTGAGGGAAGATAATGTCGATCTCCCTTATGTTAGGATGAAGTTGTAGAGCGCAAGATGCTCGGACCCGCAGTAGTCCAAAGGACCAAGGATATGATAGATCTAATCAGAGGACGACTGGTAGTAGCCCAAGATGGACATGATAAGTATGTTGATTTCACACGAAAGGATAAAGAGTATGAAATAGGGGACCTAGTAATGTTATAGGTATCCCTTAGAAAGGATTGATGAGGTTCGGAAAGAAAGGAAAGCTAAGTCTACAAATTGTTGGACCCTTGGATATGTCAAGACGTTTGGGAAGTTAGAATATGAGCTAGCCTAACCCCGAACATGTAGCAGGTCGTAACGTGTTTCACGTATCAATGTTAAGGAAGTGTAATTCAGATGCCAGATAAATAGAGGCATATGAGCGCATAGATATGCAACCCAACGTAACCTATATGGAGCAACCAGGAAGGGTTATAGAGTGAAAAAGGAACAAGTGCTTAGGAGAAGGATTATCAAACTAGGCAGAGTTTGGTGGTAGAACCACAATGTGGGAAAATTGACTCGAGAGTTAGAAAGTGTAATGCTAAGCAAGTATTCCCATTTGTTTTCTGTTTGATTCCGGGACGGAATCCTTTTAAGGAGGGGAGACTGTAATAACCCCAAAAATTTTCAACTTTTTGTAACCCTTGTGAATAGTGTTTTAGCTGAATGAGAAAACTTTTCACGCCACACTATGTAGGGGTTCTGTTATGGATATTCTGGGATATTATTAGTACTCTATGAAGTATATAAGTGTATGTAAATGTCGTCAGAATCCAATTCCGAACACTTTGGTTTTTCCCGGAAATCCACAAGATACGGAGAGAATTGAGTATAAGGTAACAGGATAAAAAGGATTTAAATTAAAGGATTATGATAGAGGATCATAAAAAGGAATATAATGTATTGAGAAAGGTTAAGGGAACCTAAGTAATAAGATCCCGGGTATGATCCTTCAAACGATAAACGAGAACGAAAGTTAAGCGAACCGTATAACAGATCAGCGGTCATTAGGCAAACGATTAGGAAGTTAATCAAAGGGATTAATGGGAATGATGTCATCCAACCAATAGAAAGAAGACAAGGAAGGAAGGATGACATCATGAGGATGAGGTAAGCATGACATGGGAAGGAAGGAGGTGTGGTTGAATAAGGACCACACAAATTCAAGGGCAAGGTAGTAATTTGCTAAATCAAATACAAATCAAGCCAACCAAGCTAGCAAAATCATTTCATCAAAAATCAAAAACAACCAAGGCATTTGTTCTTCATCTTAGCTCTCGGCTTTTTACATTTTTAAAGGCTAGATTTTTCAAAAATCAAGATCCAAGCATCCTAAATTGGTAAGAAAATTACCTAATCATCTTTATGCTTAGTTATGGCTATATCATGAGTTTAAGCCATTAATTCTTCCTCTAACTTCTTCATTTAATCAAGGAAGAAGACAATGAATAGTGTTTTCAAGTTTTTAACTTGAACTTTTTCTTGTTTTTCTTGAAGATCCAAGCTTTCCTAAGGCTTCTCAAAGCTTCTTAAGGCTTCTTAGCTCCACCCACCACTTCAAGGAAGGTATACCATTTCCAAACCCTAGGTTCATATATATTATAAGGTGATTTTGAGTAGTGGGTTGATATTGTATCTTGTTGTTATGATTTAGAGTTTGAGATTTGGTTTGGTAGTGAATGGAATGGTAATTATTGTGGTTTTGATTTAAAAGAACTTAAGAATGATTAAAGTTAAGTTTAAGCATAAGTATGAAAGATTAAATTGAATTGATTGGGGTGGTTATGATATGATAAGGATGGAGGATGGTTGTATGTTGGATTTGAGGTTGATTTGGGTTGATTGTGGATGGTTAAAAAATTGGAAATCGCGTAAACATAGCCGTCGTAACGTCCGATTTTCTTTGGACTGTTTTTGTGTATAGTATTAGGACCCGAGAACCCCCTGCTAGATTGTGACCACTGCCATGTTTAGATAGCTCATGTTACGAGCTTCGTTTTGATATGTAGTTCGTTCGATTCCGATTTACGGTTTAGGAGAAACGGCCGTTTCAAGTAACGGCGTTTCGCGAACGAAACTTTTTCCCTCGCCTTACTTTGGAATGTAGGTTAAAGACCAAAAAGGGTTATTTAATGTGTGAAACATTTATGGTAAGTGTGTTAGGCAGTTGGTAAGTCATTCGCGAAGGAATCGCTTTAAAACTCGTAAAGGTTAAATTATTAAAAATGGTGGAGCCGAGAGTACCCGAGTGACTTAAGCGAATCGATGAGCGCAAAACTAGCATTAGAGTCTAAGTTAGTTAAATCATAGATTTACAAGTGATTTTGGTTTAATTCCAACTTACTTGTTGTTTATAGGTTATCAGACTCGTCCCGAGCCTTTCTCACCCCCAAGTCGCTCAGGCAAGTATTCTATCCGTTATACTGTTGTTGTGATGTATACATTTGTATATGCATTATCTTGCGATAGATGCATGTTGGTTATTTAGCAAATTCTTGCGATATATTGTAGCATGTGATATGGTATATATGCATGCCTGTTTCATATTCTTGAAATATATATCTGTTGGTTCAGTTGATAATACCTATGCTAGAGGATAGCGGTATCTTGCATATACCCTTAGTATAGGGACCCAAAGGTGAAAATATTTTCTAAAATCGGGAGTCGAGGATCCCGAGTAATCTTGTATATATGGATATGGATATATATATATATATATATTTATATATATATGGTTATAGTTTTCCAAACTATTAATCGAATAAGGTTTATTCGATAACTTTAAACTTTATTTTATTATTGAATATTATTTGAATATTATTCGAGGGCTTATGACTCATTTATATTATTATTGAATATTATTTATAATATTCATTCGAGGTATTATGACTCAGCTTATTTTATTTATTGAATATTATTTGAATATTCATTTGAGGATCTATGACTCCGATTATTTGCTGAGATATATTCTTTATTTTATTAAAGAATAAGATGTCAATAATCAAACTTATTTTCGATTATTCAAATAAAGATAATACTTTCATATAAGTATATCTTTGGTTATTTAATACTCGTTTCAAGTATAAATTTTAATACTTCTACTTCAATTATTTTTATAAAGACTATTCTTTATGGGAATATTATTTAAATAATAATATTCAGTCATTTTCTAAATATTCAGGGGACTGATTTACTTCATTAAATCAGCTTTACTCCAAACACTCTTTAAAGTGTTTTCGAGTCTTCAAAATGATTTTTAAAAGTCAGAGCGGATCCCAAAACTCTTTTTTTTTTATATTTAAGATCTTCCTTTTAAGGGGATTTAAATACTCGCTCAAAACTTGGGGAATCCGGCTCTGTGGTGTATTTTATATTCGCAACGAGGTTGCTGTTTTGAGAAAACAATTTGATTACTTGCCCAATGTTCGGGAAGTAAGTCCATTTGATTGAGTCGGCATAAGCGACAGGCCGGGGTACGGTCTATTATTGTGTAAGTGGCTGGGTGGCAGTCCATCAACGCGTGAGGGGCCGGGGTACGGTCGAGCGCGAGGTCCTAATGCGGCCAGGGTGATGACCGGTGAGGAATTCATCCATCTACAGTAGAAAAGGTTACTTATTGGTATCTTTGCCTGATCAGCGAGATATCGGGTTTATGCCAAAATTCTTTTCCTTTCCAAAATTCATTGGATGTTTCAAACTCTGTTCATACTTTACATAACAGAGGTTTCAGGAAATGTTGAAAGGGGTATATATATGTGGTTATATATATATCGGGACTAAATAAAGTATCTCGTAACTTTATTTCATTCAATAATATTTCAAAGATTGAATCTATTCAAATCTTGTCTTGTAGTCTCATCTATGTGATGAACTTTTGAAACTGGTTATAACTTGAACGGTGGTAGTTCAAGTAGTATTGGGAAAGATATAAGTATATTGGGGTATTTGGTAACCTCATCTTTTAAACTTATATCTAGTTAATAATTGTCTTATGAATGACAAAGATTTTCAGAAAAACGTTGAGACAAGGTTAGATGTATGAGATCACCTTGCAACGATATTTTTTTTATATATATACAGTTATACACTGGGATTTTGTGTATATTATGCATGGAAGAGGACTTCCAATATTTTGAAAAGTATATATGTATATATACTGAATATTTTGCGACTTCATCGCATTAAGATATCAAACTTGGTTCATTTCTTTTGACCAAGACTTTCATGAGTACTATGAGAAGGCTCATATATGGTTAATCATTATACATATTATTTTGGTGGGCTTGCTACTCACCCTTGCTTTCTTCTTTCATCACACAACATCAGATAGACAAGATGAACCGGACCAAGCTTCCGATTCGCAAGAGGTTAGGAGACGTTCCGCAGTTTTCTATAAGCACTGATGCCGCCATAGCTGAGGTAGGAACTACCAATAGGCTAGGCTTTCAACTTTTGATGTATCAGATTATGTATATTTATGAATTGTAATAATGGCAAAGAAATGTAAATTTATTCAGAAACCTGTTTAAGGTGTATTGGCATATAATTGTGGAATAAAACGACTTGTGATTATTTTTGGATGTTCATCTCTGAGACTATAACGTGTGGTGTGTGTGTTTATTGTGGGGTCACAGTACAGAGTAGTTGAGTAATTATTAAGATTGGGTGTTATTAAGGGAAATGGAACTCGTGACGACCCGGATCCCCGACCCCGGATCTGGGGGTGTTACAAACTGCTCATAAGGCCACTTGCATGATGATTTTGAAAGGCTAAAAATTATTTCAGAATCTTGGAAAAATCATGATAATTAAATAATGTAGCAAGGAAGACTGTGCAAAAAGAATTTTAAGAAAATATTAATTTTTCGATTTTATAAAAATGTTTTAGTGAAGCGAATCGATAATCGCGTACTAACTAAGATCTTTGGTTATTGATTTTAGATCGCCAACAAAAGCCCCGAGACCATACCATTCCTAGCACTCGAGGCAAGTTTAAGAAACCCTATCATAAATCATCCATGCGATATATACTGTTGTGATATTGATGCCATGATTTACAGTTTGAAAATATATGTTTGTCTGTGACATCATTACATTCAAATTACGCGATTGTTTATGAAAACAAACTTCGTTTTATATGAGTATGAGAAATTGAATCGTAATTTTAATATAATACAAGATAGTGGGAGTCTGAGATATTTTAAATTGATTTAATTCCGGAACGAGCCGGACGTGAAAGATTTCTATTTCAATAAATAAAGTACTTTCGCGTAACATACATATTAAGCGAACGATTGAGATTTGATTTATAACTATAAGAGATAATCGAATATTTACTCAAGGGATATCCTATTTGATTATTTATTTATAAGTAATACCTAAAGAGTTACTAAAATATCCGGAAAATACTTAAAGAGATATTGAAAAGTTTTTAAATCAATTCACTCTATCTAAAACGTATGTAACCATTCGAAGGATAATTATAAGATGTCAAAACATGTCTTAAGTATTTAATTAAGATTTTTATCAATTCATTGAACCTTATTGAGAAACATTTTGTACTTAAGGTTTTATCAATTCATTGAACCCTTCTTAAAAATATTATGAGACCGTAAATATTTAATATTCTGTACTTCTAAAAATCATTTAAAAATAGACATAGTTCCCAAGGATACTTTCTAAATTATTCAAAATTCTCGGAAGAGATCAATCATCCGAAACTTATCAAAACCTTAGGGAACTTAGTCTAGAAGCATAAGGGTTTTGCTTCTGCGCTCAATCAAAAACAAGTGAAAAATATATGTAAAACTCTACTACAGTTAAGGGTTTGAAAATGATTTTAAATTCAAAACTCCGACAACTCCCAAGGATCAATTGAATTAAAAGTGATGAATAAATCATCTTATTTAAAGGTCAACTCAGAATGATCTATTCCTTCGATAAAGGATTTTGTGTAAATGATATAATTGTATTGGGACTGGAATGTGGCCTTCCCGGCACGGAGAGGTATCGGGTAGTGACCAGGCGCGGAGTGGCGCAGTGTACAGTTATATGGTCTCTGTGACCATTGACTTTCGGACTTGCACGGAAATGGGCAACCATCGTGTAATGTCTTGATAAGCCCAAAGGCGGCTAGGTTTGTATTCCTTCTACTAGTAGAGAAAATTTGGTATTCGGCTGATCACCGGTACGTGGTTTATTCCAGTATAGTCCCTTTCCTCCATTTTGGATAAATTGTTGTGAAACCTACAGCAGAAGGCCGATAAGGCTGAGTTTTAAATAAGGATGTTGATGAATATATATCACATCCATTTTAGAATCTTGGTTCAAGCATCATATTGAGATTTTGAGATGAAATGAGTACGAGTATAAACTGATTAAACTGATACATTTAAAGTTGAGTTTATCATAAAATTGACAAGCATATAAACTTTTAGAAACCTTGAATATACAATGCTAAATGGTTATTTTTCCCTATTCGATCATATTTAAATAATGGATATCTATATCTTGGTGAGCGTTAGTGCTCACTCTTGCTTTTATAAACATCATATCACAACAGATTACCAGCATGGCCCAAACCAGGACGACTGCCCGTAAGCGGGTAGGGGACGTACATGAGTACTGTAGAATATTCGTCCGCCAGCCACCTCAGGTAGACGAGTAGAGATAGTTTCCTTTTGAGTACTTGAACCAAGACTATTTGTGACCTGAGCCAGTCTTATGTAGAGCTGTTCTCGGCGTTCACCCTTTTTAGATAATTTCCTTTGGTCTGTATTAACTTAAATACTTTAACGTTAATTTAGTAATATTTCTGAGCATATAACCTCTGTGTGTGTGAGTTTGGTTAAAAGGTCGAGTAATGATGTGAAAAGAGGATTAATTATTTATTAGACAATATTAAGTGAACGTAACAACCCGAATTCCCAACCTTGAATTTGGGGGTGTTACATTAACCACAATCCCCGAATCCACAGGAATGAGTTTGAACAACATCTAACATCTTTTAATATTACAGACCGAAATATCTTAAGTGAAATTACTACCAAGTTTTAAACTAAAAGTTTATAAACATTAGGGAACCACTAGTTCTATGATGGCCTCAACCCCAGGGTCAAGAGTTGACGTCATCAACAACAACCATAAGATAAACAATTCAGTGATAAAATATAACTACGACCCCTTTACCAAGATCTTTTCCAGGTTTAAGTATGATTTAGGTTACAACTATTACAACACCAACCTACACAAACCATTATGACACAACTAACTTAATATAATAACTCAATAGACCATCTTTGGTCCAACACAACTACCTCAGAGGAGCCTGATACGGGAGGCACTGGAACTCTGCCCTGACTACTGCGGAAGAATCTCCTAGGCATCTGTAATACATATATAAAACATTCTGCAAGGGTAAGCAATCAATTGCTCAGCAGTACCACTATATGAATAACAAGTAAAAATGATTTAAAGTAAAACAGTTATAGGAACAGAATTCATAACTTGTTAGAAACATATAAAATAGGTATAAACTGGATATCAAAACTAGCATGCTCTGTAAAACAAAATCAACAGTCGTGTGATGTGCATAAAAACCAGAGTTCAATTTTAGCATGCTATTTTTATTTATAAACCTTCCCTTCCATTACAGGAACCATAAAACCATTTATCCCATTATGGGGACCCAAACCATTTGTTCCGTTACTGGAACCTCAATCACTTGTTCCGTTACTGGAACCAGAATCACTTGTTCAATTGCTGGAACCACAAAATCACAATCAGATATGTATTGGATGTTATCTAGGGACGACTGATCAGGCCTCCACACAAATTATCCAGGATAGTTGGCCGGGCTATCACACAAAATGTCTAGGAAAGCTGATCGGGCTTTCACACAAAATCACTGGATCCGCAGAGACTAACTAGGTCTCTGATTAACTAAGCTGGACTAATCAGTTATGTAATGCGCGCAACCGAATTAACCACTTACGCAACGTTATCCAATATCTGATTCGTTTTATCCAGTTTCAAAATCACTTTTACCTATCTCTTGTTAAAATCAATTCTATCACAACACATTATTCAAAACCTTTTTTCCATTTTTAATCACACTTTAGAGATAGGTATTTTCAGAAGTTACTTTTCCCCAAAAACACATATTTTACAACATTTTCAAACACAGGGGATACGTAACTTAGAACGTTTCTGTTCCTGTTCAAAAGTAAAACAATATTTCATTCATTTATACTGAACCATAAAAGAATGGTCAGGGGTACTTGCCTTGCAGAGCTTAAGACTATCCCTGATTGACCTTGGACTGATTTGGACACGCGGTTCTATCGCCTTACTATCAAACTATCCTAGATCTGACTTCAACGCTTAGGTCCTTCACTTGGAACCTCGCTGCGCTTGTTGACTGATCACTAGGTTATCTTTAGTTCGATATCAAATCTGGAGTCCTTCAACTAGAACCTACACAGTCGAAATACCCTACGTTAGAGGATCGGGTATGCTTGACATATCCTCACTAACAACCTACCCATATGATAATACATCCCGACTCGTAATTACTCATATTATAATAACATACACAATAATTAGGGTTCACGTTCCCGGAAATTGATTCGGTGTTCATTTCCAGAAAATACGTATACTCGTAATTTTACGAGATCAGGGTTATTAATTTTAGCAAATTATTTCATCACAACGTGCAATCAAGTTTCGTATAAAACACATATGTATTTAAATAGTCACCCGATGTCCCGATAATCGTCGGATACACTCCCGTATTTCCGAAGGTAAATTTCCCGGAAATCGGGCAGCGTCTCCTTTGTTTATCGGACTACCTGTCGCAGCAATTTGACGTCAAATCAACATAAACAACCCAACCACTATATCAACCGATATCACAACCGAAATCACTTCACAAATCCCAACCACCGATCAAACTAATTAATTAGTATTATTCGCATTTTATATTTATTTATTTTAAAATATTAGGACTCAGATTACGATTATCACAGTCCACCGTCAGCTCAGCAAAATTTATTGCTGACGGCGGTGAATCTCGGAGGTACCCGATTCAGGTGCCGATCACGAGTTTCACCGATTAATTTGTAACTTTCGGAATATAATCCGAATAATTACGGGGGAATTTATTTGAAATATTATACCAAATAGTTCGAGTATCGAATAAATCACCAAAATAACACTCGAATTTCATCACTACAATTCATCAGAGAATCAGAAAATAATAAAAAAAATCTTCCACCACAAATGACACACCCACACACGTGCATCAGTAGCACAGGAAACTCAACAAGAACAAAAAGGAAATGAAGCAACCGGCTGGAAGATAATAAAATCCGGAAACACAGGGCATCGCCGAAAAGATTAACAAGTAGCCATGACCCAGGGAATCATACACACATATAGATACATCAATATGTATATACAATTGAAGGAAACCACCAGCCTCACTGGGGTTTAGACGGCAGCGGCGGCCTCGAACCGCAGAGCAACGAGCGAGAAGCAAAGGGGAGCAGAGAATAGGCGAGAGAAATGGATAGCCGAGAGAGAGTAGCACAAAAAAGAGGAACACAAACTGCTTCATTTGTTTTTATTTCTCTCTTTGCAATTTTTTTTTCTTTTGTTTTTTACAACCATTGAACCATAACACATGTTACACAAAGTTATAAGAGGGTGACACGTATCAATTAACTAAATACTATCCCCTAAGTGGCCCAGTTTCACCTTGCAGTTCGAGATTAATCGAACAACTTATAGACAAATATTAATCCCAAAATTTCCAAATTAGTTTTAAAATTTTACAAATATTCTGAAATTAATAAAACATAAATTTTGTAATTATTAGATAAATTTTGAAACGCGACTTGTACCCTTATTTAAAAAATAAACGAAACAATGCGCGGGTGAAAATAATCCCAAAAGTTCCCAGCATAATTTTTAAAATTCATAGAATATCCCAAACTTAAATAAATATGAGTTTCATAATTTTTGAAAAATTCTGGAATTAAATAAATATTTTACAAATAAATAAAATTTGAAAATCATACTAGGTTAAATAATTGATGAAATATTAATTTCTAAATTTTATAAAATCCCAAAAATAATTATTGTAATTATAAAACCATAAAAACAATTTTAGGGACATTCCAAAATTTTTTGCAAATAAATTTGCATTAAATTCACTTTTAAAAGTGAAACAATTCAATACAACTTCATAATTAATTACACGAACAACCTGATACACCATAATCACACATAGATAACAATAAAACAAGACGTAGCGGTCAAAACCAAAACACGTATTTTATTTCATTTAATAATTACACTTTTAAATAATATAAAAGTATACGAGTCGTCACATCCTTCCCCCCTTAAAAAGATTCTGTCCTCAGAATCTGATTTAACCTAACAAGTGAGGATATTTGTCAAGCAGTTCTGAATCTAACTTCCAGGTTGACTCTTCGACTTAAGGATTTATTCAAAGCATACTCATTATGGATTTAAACTCCTTCCTATGGACTCGCTCTTAACGATCCAGGATTAGGATCAATCATTCCACGCAGTTTAAATTTGGATAGGAGCCCATTAGCTCCTAATCAATGACTTGGTTCGAATTGGATACTTATCACCTTAATATTGATACACAGAACATATTATATATATATATACTGCACCTGCAGCGGTAACACCAACTCAAAGACAATTTTACCCATATTTCTTTATACCTCGAACGGTTCAATACATTTATGACTCTACTTGTCCCTTCTATTCGAACTTAACCAATCTATTTCAAGGTGAAACCTTTGCCTGTACCACGATCCTAATTCTATATATTCATATACTTTCAATGCAAATCCACTTTCTTTCTTTGTCTATCCCAAACGGTTTCAACTCTTTTCCGAATTAACATCACTACACTCTTGATGTGCTGAATTAGCTCAGGACTTAACAATATTTCTATTCCCACTTTCTCTTAATAGAATGAGGACCCACGCTTATGTCCATACAAGGCTTCACAAAGTAGTATTCTCTTACTAACATGATAACTATTAGCATAGAAAATTCAATCCATGGTGGGTATTACCACAGTTTCATTTTTAACCCAACATATATACTCTCCATATATCTTATATTATCCGAACCATCTTCTCACTTTGACCCTTTGTCTAAGAATGATAGTTAGTACTCATTTTCAACTTAGTTTCCAAACAACTGAACACCTCTTACTCATTCTCCTCCGCTAAGGCTAGAAAGCAATCTCATATATTCACTTCTTATCATCTTCAAGTATTCGAACTCCGACTTTAACTCTTTTCAATTTCGTCAGTAATCTTAATCACATTCAATTCTTCTCTTCTACTCAAGACATCTATCGCTAAATGGACCTTGCTTGGTTGTTAGTTACTCAAACAACCGGGGCTCATAATCAATTCTTGACTAGAATTTCATACTTTTGAAACTTAGTATACAATTGCTACTTTTCAATCCTTCACGGCCATTTCCTTAGGTGTTCAACTTGGTATTTCGTAGGGCTTGAATGGGCGAGGATGTTATCAATAAATACAATTACACCATCCAAGTACTCCTTGTACACTATGTTCCTTATTTCCTTATAGACAACTGATACTCTTGTTATCCCATATTTTATCACCAGAACTTGCAACACTTGCAACTCATTCTAATCGCAATCTTTGATATATCCTCAGGCTGGATCTTAAGTCAATCCCCGAGAAATAACACATTCCTTGAATTAGGTCACATAAGTAATCAATTCTTAATAGAAGTTATTTATTCTTATTTGTCATTTTGTTAAACTCCCAATAATCAGTACACAATCTCATAACTTCATCCTTTTTCTCCCACAACATCACTGGTGCAGCCCAAGGAACTATATCTGGTAAGCTCATTTCCCTTTCTAGTAAGTTTCACCATTATTGAACTAAGTATTTCATTCCACTGGCCTCTAGAGACTCCAGGGCATTTATTTATTACTCAAACTTCCTCCAACTTAAGTATTTTCTTCTTCGCATCTTTACTCATGATGGATCTACCTTATATCCTTAGCTTATTACTCCTTTTCTCGCATGATTGGAAGAACTTCTTATATTGCTTCTGCATCCAGAAACTTACATTATTATTGGCTTCTATACACTTTACACTTCGCTTCTTCTAAACCACTCCTTTCCATACTGCAGGACAACCAACCCGATCCTAAAATCACATCAAACTCTTCTAGCTCGAGGGGTGTCAGATCAACTGCAACCACGTCCAACTTCTAAATGCTCGATCTCTTGGTCATTTTGAAAGTTCTACCTCAAGCTGTGCTGGATGTTGGTCCTTGGGATGAAATTTCTTGAATAACCATTGTACAACTCCTTGCAATATGCCCAACCTTTCCACAATTATGACACGTAACTCCTGGATTCTCTGGATTACATTCTGATGCGTAATGACCCTTATGTCCACACTTAAAATAGTGCATATTCTTTTTGTATGAACCACTGTGTCTCCTATCACGGGACTTGCAATCCACTGCTGACTTGACTGACTGGGTTGGAGTGGAAGCAACTGAAGTAGCACTAGACCTAGCCTAAGAGAAACTCTGTCTCCGGAATCTCTTACTCCTGCTTCGGCCAAACTGATTCTGCAATTCTTGATTAGATTCTCCTTGATCTGCCTTGTCCATAGCACCACCAGACTTCCTTTTCTTATCATTCTCTTCCTTAAAAGCCAACTTCTGGTCACCTTCTATTACCAGGGCGGCCTGAACTATAGAGGAGTATGTCTTGAGTTGCAATGCCATAATTCCTTTGCGAATTTCAGGCTTCAACCCTTGTTGGAACCTCCTTACTTTCTGAATTTCCATACTTACATACTCAGGAACTAATCGGGCCAATTCTGTAAATTTGGCCTCATACTCCAATACACTTCTTTCACCTTGTTTTAGTTCTAGAAACTCGACTTCCAACTGATTCCTTAAACCATCGGGAAAATACTTTTCCAAGAATAATTCTGTAAATCTTGTCCAAGAAACAGGGCCTTCCCCTTGCAACGCTCAAGTGGATTCCCACCAATAATTTGCTTCATTCTTAAGAAAGTAACTCGCATAATCGGTCTTGAGATCATTACTTACTTGCGTGAGGGTAAATGCCTTTTCCATTTCCTTCAGCCAATTTCTGGCAACAACAGGATCCACTTCGCCCTGGAACTTTGGGGGCTTAACAGACTGAAATGATTTAAAACTGGTAGTTTGGTTTAGCTCTCCTTGTTGATGTTGTTGCTGCTAAATCTGTTGGATGAACTGCAACTGTTGTTGCTGTTGCTGGCACAACAAGTCTAGAATTTCATTTATAACTGAACCCTCCGCCAAACTACTACCATTTTCTTTAGACTGGGTAGCTTTCTTGGGTGGCATTCTCCTGAAATATAACAGGAAATTTATTCAAAAACATAACGAGGATGTATAACAAAATATCACCGTTCAAATGGTGCACCTGTTTCAGAAAAATGCTGACCAATCAAAGCACCCATGTCTTTATTCTTAGGATCCATTTATAAAATATATCTAGAATAACAACACTAGCAACAATAACAGTAGCAGAATCAACAACAGTGCAGAAAACTGGGATATAAAGGTACTAAATATTATAACATGCCATCTCAATATAACAACAACTGAGCAACCTTCCAGCACCATTAAAATACAACACTAACAAATTCCATATACAGCAAAGCTAGATGGGTTATACTAGGCATCACCCAAGAAGGGTAAACTCGTAAGTCAAGTTGAACTTAAGAGTCACATACTTGGCTAACGCACTAGTCTGAGTTTCAATCAACCATTCCTTCCAAGGCGACTTTTTATCTCTTACAATTGACCCATCTTCCACATAGTTAACTTTTCTAAAGCTGCAATCTTCAATATCGAATCTTGAATCCTCTCTACTTTTGTCATTTCTGAGATAGCTAGCAACCCGATATAAAACTTCTATTTCCTCCAAACAGTCAACTCTTATTTACTTTCAATAACCAAGACTGTCTAATTACAAAAGCTACTGACAATTCACTGCCTCGGGATTATAAATGAAATTTCAAAGTCAAGGAATCAAGGGAATCAAATAAGAAGGAACAGTGAAGAAGATGTAGGTATGACTGAGAGAAACCATACAAGTACATAAGATAGCCAGTCTTAGTACCGTATAGTTCACAACACATAACTCGGTGGCGTCCCACCAGACCCTTTTGTCACACAGACAAATGGTCAACTCATATGCATTGTTTGCACCAATCAACCGATAGAATCTCCAAGAAAAGAAACAATGTTTAAATAGAGATTTACAAATAATGAGGGAGAAATCTGATTTTTAATTGAACCAACAGAACCCTAAGTGGCTTACTCCGAGTTCTCAACTTTCTTACAGGAAAATTAAGCAACTTATAGGATAAGATACAATGACTCTGGAAATAAAATATGTTTCAAGAAAGAGGTATAAGGGTTCAAAGATACCACCTCCCGATCTGGTCCACATTCACTATAAAACTTGGCCGTCATAGCAGCCACTAACCTTTATCATACTATCCGAACTCACCAAGGTCACACAATCGGTCCAATAACATTCTTTGACATAGAAAATGTGATATTTAGAAATAACATTGGCGTCTCTTCAGCTGACACATCAAAGGTCTGCTCAGAAGCTGAATTCTCTCAATCAGACTCGAATTCTTGAGAGGGAAACTAGAAATCTCTATCGGACATTACTAATAATACATATACGAAGGAAACGTATTCTAGGTTAGGGCAGTTTCAACCAATCCTCAATAGATGTCAGGGTTACGTCTCCGAAACCCTTGACTAAACTCATAGACTCGCTCCTCCGATTGAGTTGCTGACTCACCACTTCATATAAACCTTCCTACACTCCTTTGATTCTACTCCTAACCTAAATCAGGGACTCAAACCTGTAGCTCTGATATCAACTATGACGGCCTCAACCCCGAGGTCAGGTGTTGATGTCATCAACAACAACCATAAGATAAACAATTCAGTGATGAAATATAACTACGACCCCTTTACCAAGATCTTTTCCAGATTTAAGTATGATTTAGGTTACAACTATTACAACACCAACCTACACAAACCATTCTGACACAGCTAACTTAATACAACAACTCAATAGACCATCTTTGGTCCAACACAACTACCTCAGAGGAGCCTGATACAGGAGGTACTGGAACTCTGCCCTGACTATTACGGAAGAATCTCCTAGGCATCTGTAATACATAAATAAAACATTCTACAAGGGTGAGCAATTAATTGTTCAGTAGTACACTATATGAATAACAAGTAAAAACGATTTAAAGTAAAACAGTTATAGGAACATAATTCATAACTTGTTAGAAACATATAAAACGGGTATAAACGGGATATCAAAACTAGCATGCTCTGTAAAACAAAATCAACTGTCGTGTGCTGTGTAGAAAAACCAGAGTTCAATTTTAGCATGCTATTTTCAATTGTAAACCTTCCGTTCCATCAGAGGAACCATAAAACCATTTATCCCGTTATGGGGACCCAAACCATTTGTTCCGTTACTGGAACCTCAATCACTTGTTCCGTTACTTGAACCACAATCACTTGTTCCGTTGCTGGAACCACAAAATCACAATCAGATATGTATTGGGTGTTATCTAGGGACGGCTGATCAGGCCTCCACACAAATTATCTAATATAGTTGGTCGGGCTATCACACAAAATGTCTAGGAAAGCTGATCGGTCTTTCACACAAAATCACCGGATCCACAGAGACTAGCTAGGTCTCTGATTAACTATGCTATACTAATCGGTTATGTAATGCGCGCAACCGAATTAGCCACTTACGCAACGTTATCCAATATCTGATTCGTTTTATCCAGTTTCAAAATCACTTTTACCTATCTCTTTTTAAAATTAATTTTGTCACAGCACACTATTCAAAACCTCTTTTCCATTTTTAATCACACTTTAGAGATAAGTATTTTTAGAAGTTACTTTTCCCCAAAAACACATATTTAACAACATTTTCAAACACAGGGGATACGTAACTTAGAACGTTTCTATTCCTGTTAAAAAATAAAACAACATTTTATTCATATATACTGAACCATAAAAGAATGGACAGAGCTTACGACTATCCGTGATTGACCTTGGACTGATTTGGACACGCGGCCTTATCGCCTTACTATCAAACTATACTGGATCCGACTTCAACACTAAGGTCCTTCACTTGGAACCTCGCTGCACTTGTCGACTGATCACTAGGTTATCTTTAGTTCAATATCAAATTTGGAGTCCTTCAACTAGAACCAACAAAGTCGAAATACCCTACGTTAGACGACCGGGTATGCTTGACATATCCTCACTAACAACCTACACATACGATAACACATCCCGACTCGTAACTACTCATATTATAATATCACACACACAACAATTAGGGTTCACGTTCCCGGAAATTGATTCGGTGTCCGTTTCCAGAAAATACGTATACTCGTAATTTTATGAAATCAGGGTTATTGATTTTAGCAAATTATTTCATCACAACGTGCAATCAAGTTTCGTATAAAACACATATATATTTATATAGTCACTCGACGTCCCAATAATCGTCGGATACACTCCCGTATTTCCGAAGGTAAATTTCCCGGAAATTGGGCAGGGTCTCCTTTGTTTATCGGACTACCCGTCGAAGCAATTCGACGTCAAATCAACATAAACAACCCAACCACTAATTCTACCGATATCACAACTGAAATCACTTCACAAATCCCAACCACTGATCAAACTAATTAATTAGTATTATTCGCATTTTATATTTATTTATTTTAAAATATTAGGACTCAGATAACGATCATCACAGTCCACCGTCAGCTTATCGAAATTCATTGTTGACGGCGGCGAATCTCGGAGGTACCCGATTCGAGTGCCGGTCACGAGTTTCAACGATTAATTTGTAACTTTCGGAATATAATCCGAATAATTACGGGAATTTATTCGAAATATTATACCAAATAGTTCAAGTAAATACTTTACGTATCTACTTCAAATTTTCAGAAATTAATCGAATAAATTACCAAAATAACACTCGAATTTCATTACTGCAATTCATCAGAGAATCAGAAAATAATAAAAAAAATATGCCATCACAAATGACACACACACACGCGTGCATCAGTAGCACAGGAAACCCAACAAGAACAGAAAGGAAATGAAGCAGCCGGCTGGAAGATAATCAAATCCGGAAACACAGGGCATCGCCGGAAAGATTAACAAGCAGCCACGACCCAGAGAATCATACACACATATAGATACATCAACATGTATATACAATCGAAGGAAACCACCAGCCTCACTGGGGTTTAGATGGCAGCGGCGGCCTCGAACCGTAAAGAAACAGTAGAGCAACGAGCGAGAAGCACAGGGGAGCAGAGAATAAGCGAGATAAATGGATAACCGGGAGAGAGTAGCACAGAAAAGAGGAACACAAAGCTGCTTCATTCGTTTTTGTTTCTCTCTTTGTATTTTTTTTTCTTTTTTTCTTTTCTTTACAACCATTTAACCATCAACACGTGTTACACAAAGTTATAAGAGGGTGACACGTATCAATTAACTAAATACTATCCCCTAAGTGGCCCGGTTTCACCTCGCGGTTCGAGATTAATCGAACAACTTACAGATAAATATTAATCCGAAAATTTCCAAATTAGTTTTAAAATTTTATAAATATTCCGAAATTAATAAAACATAAATTTCGTAATTATTAGATAAATTTTGAAAGGCGACTTGTACCATTTAGCAAATAAACGAAACAATGCGCGGGTGAAAATAATCCCAAAAGTTCCCAGAATAATTTTTAAAATTCACAGAATATCCCAGACTTACATAAATATGAGTTTCATAATTTTTGAAGAATTCTGGAATTTAATACAGATTTTACAAATAAATAAAATCAGAAAATCATACTGGGTTAAATAATTGATGAAATATTGATTTCTAAATTTTATAAAATCCCAAAAATAATTATTGTATTTAACAAACCATAAAAACAATTTTAGAGACATTCCAAATATTTGTGCAAATAAATTTGCATTAAATTCACTTTTAAAAGTGAAACAATTCAATACAACTTCATAATTAATTACGCGGACAACCTAATACACCATAATCACACATAGATAACAGTAAAACAACACATAGCTGTCAAAACCAATATACGTATTTTATTTCATTTAATAATTACACTTTTAAATAATATAAAAGTATACGAGTCGTCAAGTTCCCTACCTGCTCCAACATCTGACGGTAGGCATACCCCAAGATCCCACATGTCTTATGCGCGGTTTGTTTGAAATGAACCATCTTCGGGTTTCACTAAAGGGATAACATCAATAACAATATTAATGAGCAAAACGCTCAACAAGTGAATAATAGTGTATAAAGTTCATCATATGCTCGATAAAATAGTAACAGAAGGTAAATCAACAATATGAAATCTCAAATAAAAGTTCAAGTCTTTAATAAGTGAATGGAATTGGAAACCTGCACGGCTCTATGAGCAATAAGGGGTGATCAACCTACATCAAAGCTCTGAACCACATAACAAGTGATTCACAACTATTGAGGATCCTCGGCATATATTGGCTATATAAAACCATCAGGCTCCCCGCTACTTAGGTTTTTAAAATTATAGCAGTGACTAGCGTCTCAGTCTTATTAGAAAATACCATCCAATTCTCTTTATTTCAGATCAAAGGGTTCTTGATCAGGGACAAGATAACAAGTATATGTATTGTGAAGGTTCAAGTGACAAGTTGTTTAAAATGAGGGAATGTTATTAAGATCATGGTTCCCAAAAGAATTAATTTAAATTTATAAGGGGTTTAGGGTTCACATGATATATTTGTAGGATATTCATATAGGTTTGGGGTAACATGTGATGAAAAAGGGTCAACTCAAGTATGAAAGCGATTAACTAAATCCAAGATCTAATCATTAGGTGATGTCAGGGACTATTTAATTCTATTAAAACTGTAGTCATGCATTCATAGGGTATTTAATCACAAGAAACAGAATTATAGAGGTAAGTTGAGAGTTCACTTGCCTGGACTACGCTTATTGAGCACTTGAATGAAATCGTCTATGGGCTCTTTTCCTGGCCTCCTACTTGAACCTATAATAAATAGTATCCCCGTCACAACACTTGCTAACTACCCTTTCACGTATACTATATATATATAGATATATATAGACATATATATATACACTTAAACTCAACTGATCAATAGTAATATATGCATCACATAATCCACATAACACTTAGCAAGAAATGGCATGGCAATTTATCACTTAATTAATAGTACACTTATGCAATTAACCATATAACATACAATTATCATGTCCAATACTCCTAATCCTCCCTTACAGACCTCAACTCAACCTAAATTCAGTAAGGCACACTTGTTCCTCACTTCAAATGACTCACAAATGCAATGCACATTACTTAACTTACTCGAATGTACACCTTGGCACCAATTGTGTGCCTTGGCAAAAGAATGCTCTTCAACTTGGGGCCTTTGCCCAATCTGACTCTCACTAACTTATATGATTTAAAAATAAATCTTAAACTCAATATGAGGTCAAGGCCTCACACAGGACACACATACAATGCAATACACCTCACTAAGCTTCTAAATGTGACTCTAATGGTGACTCTTGGGTGTTTTGGTAGAAATAAAGTATCATCACCTAAGTCCTTCACTCCTAACCAATTCACAAGGCTTCCAAAGAGTCTAAACTATCTCATTGAGGTGATATGACTCAGAGGCCTCACTTATAAGGATTCTTAATAACCAATGCACCAACTAGACTCCCCTGGTTGCACACTTTGGAACCCATTTGAGTGCCTTGGCAGAAATATGAATTTATACCTTGTGCCTTTGCTATAATATGAATCCTATGACTTCTTATGACTTTAAGTTAACTTTTGCAATTGGTTTGATATCAAGGCCTCACTTAGGCCTCCCTAGGCCTCCATGCCAAGTTGGCACAGTTCTACCTTCCCTGAGTTACTACACTGCTCTGTTTTTACCAACTTAAAACTCATTTATCTAGTTTAATTACTGGTTTTAATGACTTTTTAAGCTTCCTAAGACTTCATTATATCTATTTAGACTAAGTCCCCATGAAGGCCTAACCTATGACATAATTATTATTGACCAAAAGCTAAGTTTACCCAACTGTGCCATGTTCTGAGCTGCTCTCGGGTTTGTGTGTGTGCACCTAACCAAATGCTAGTTTTTATTGATTCTAAAGCTACTGGACACATGTATGAACCAAGTCCTAACTCTCCTGAGCTCAGGCCTACGAAGGCCTTGCTAAAACTCACCTAAAATGACCTAAACTTCTATTACAAAATTCTGCCCTACTATGACTAACGTGTCTCCTTCCACCTTAACTCCCTTCATTCCACCAAAACCAAATAATAACCAACCAAGGAAAGTATTAAAATACACTAACACCTACTTAATAACAACATATAAGGTCCATTTGAAAATTATTAAGCATCAAGATCAATTAAAAAGACAAGCAAAGTAACACATCACAAGACACGCTATCACTTAACATTTTAAAGCAAAAATTCAAAGTAAACATGCATGGTAACTTCATGACACCTACTGACCATAAGCTCATATCATCATATATAATATAAACTAGCATTTTATCAAAGGAATCATGGCATGCAACTCACAGACATCAAGTATCAAAGCATAATGGCAACACACATGGCATTTTGTTTCGGATCTTGTTGCAAACCAACATCCAATGGTTATATCTTCTGCACAAGGATTATAACATGATAAATCATCAAAGAAACCTAGCATGTAAGGGCTGGAAATTAACAAAACTTCATTTTTAAAAGCAAAACTTCCGAAAATCATGAAACATGGTCGCAGGTCATAAAATTTTCAAGAACAACATATCACCCATTCGGCTCTTCGTAGAGTCATTGCCAAATGTCATGAACAATGAGTATGACTTGGCAAAATAGAAGTGTAACACCTCTCCTAGATCACATATTGCTCATTTTTATAAGCCACCATGGTTGAAACCTTGAGTTCAAAAGAACTAAGGCCTCAAATTCGGCTTCATCAACATGCACATACAAAACTCACCTCAATATGAAGATACTCCACTCGATAATGAAGGTCTTGGCTTGACTAGCTTGAGAAGTGAAAGAAAATGAAGATAAGTGAATAAAAATGGCACGAATAGAGGTGGTGGTGTGCTTCGGCCGAGAGGGAGAGAGGAGAGGAGAGGGTGAGGTGTTTGAGTGGAAGTGAGGTGAATAATGAGAGTATTCTTTTGGTTTTGTTACTAAAAGTGGTAGTGGAATGGAGAATCTACACAAGTATCCCTCTTTCTAGTTGTGACAAAATTGCATGCAAGCTTAAAGAAGTAAACTAACAAGTTAGTGGGGTTGGAATTGACGGTCTTAGCCTTGGACCCTATTATAAGCTAAAATGCATGCAAAGGTATACTAGTAATCTATTAATTAATAAAAGTATGATTAAAAAAATGGATTTTAGTAAATAAAATACAACTCCATAAATCACAAAATTTATATTATAAATACTATGAGATTTTAGAAGTTTTATAAAATTGTTTTCAAAAATTTTGAGCAAGAATATATTTTAAAAGAATTTTCTAAGATCAATACTCTAATAAACAAGCCACGTAAAATATAATTAACAATTCTAAGTCAAATAAGAAAAATGCAAGTAATTTGATTCTAAGCCGCTATTATACGAATTATAAACTCAAATATTATTTAATCGCGTAACGAAATTTTCTTGCGTACAATTAATTATATGCTTATAAATAATCTAACAATATTCGCAATGCCACACAACGAAGATTATATTCGAACACATTGAATTCACATATTTTCTAACATCTAATACACGAAAAATTACATAGTGCACAAAATGGAATATTATATTATATTAATATCAAATATTTTTAGGTGTTACATTCCCAATGTGACGGAACTGAAGAATGAAGTTTGCGCATAACTCTCAGTTTTCTATTCACCCTGGTAGCACTAAGATGTATCAAGATTTAAAGAAGAACTTCTGGAGGCTAGGAATGAAGAAAGATATTGCGAATTTGGTTAGCTAATGTCACGTGTGCCAGACTATAAAAGCCGAACACCAAAGGCCAAGCGGATTGTTACAACCCTTAGAGATTCCCCGGTGGAAGTGGGAAGCGATTACAATGGATTTTGTAGTAGGATTGCCAAAGACGAGAGCTAATCACGACACTATTTGGGTAATCATTGACAGATTGACAAAGTCAGCACATTTCCTCCCAATTAACGAAAGGTATTTTTAGAAAAGCTAGTTAAGTTGTATTTGGATGAAATAGTGACCAAACATGGAGTTCCGGTGTCCATCGTATCAAATCGAGACCCGAGATTCAATTCAAGGTTTTGGATAAAGTTCCAAGAATGTCTAAGAACTAAGTTAAATATTAGTACCGCCTATCACCCTCAGACGGACGGTCAAAGTGAGAGAACAATCCAGACCATAGAAGATATGTTAAGAATTTGTGCTTTGGATTTCAAAGGAAATTGGGACAAACACTTGCCTCTAATTGAATTCTCATACAACAATAGTTATTATGCCAGCATTGAAATGCTGCCTTACGAAGCTTTGTATGGACGCAAGTGTAGATCACCATTGTGTTGGGATGAAGTAGGAGAGAAGAAAGTGTTAGGTCCTGAGCTAGTTCAGAAAACTAAAGATGCAGTGACATTGATTCGGAAAAGGTTAGAAGCAGCTCAGGATAGATAGAGAAAGAGTGCAGATTTGTGCCGAAAGGATAAGAACTTTGAAGTGGGATCACTGGTATTGTTGAAAGTATCACCCTGGAAAGGATTAGTTCGATTTGGTCAAGAAGGTAAGCTCATCCCAAGGTATATAGGACCATTCGAGGTTTTGAAGAAAGCAGGGAAAGTCACTTACGAGATAGCGATGTCGCCGCAGTTGCAGCATTTCCATAATGTGTTCCACGTAACTATGTTGAAGCCATACATTTATGATTCGAATTAACTTATAGAGTACAAACCGATTGAGCTTCAGCCAGATTTGTCCTATGTGGAACAACGTATCCAAATTTTAAATCATAAGGAACGAGTCCTTAGAAATAAGTCAATTCCCATAGTGAGAGTACTTTGGAGAAATCCTCGAGTAGAAGAGTCTACTTGGGAGTTAGAGTCAAACATGCTTGATAAATATCCTCATTTGTTTAGTTAAGTCAGATTCCGGGGACATAATCTTTTTAAGGGGGAAGGATATAACGACTCGTATAGTTTGTATTATTTTAAAGGTGTAATTATTGAATAATTAATTATATAAAATATGTGTATTAGTTTTGACAGTTATGTGTTGTTTATTATTGATTATGTGTGATTTATTGGTGTATAGGGTTGAATTCTGTAATTTATTATTGAGTTGTATTGTGTTGTTACACATTTAAAAGTGATTTTATTGTAGTTTTATTTTCATAAATATTTGTATTGTCTCAAAAATTGTTTTTATGACTATATAATTTCAATAATTATTTTTGGGATTTTAAAAAATTGAGAAAGTAATATTTGATTAATTATTTATCTTTAAATGATTTTCTGATTACATTTAATTGTAAAATCATCATTTAATTCCAGAATTCTTCAAAAATTACGAAACTCATATTTTGTGATGGACCCACATTACCAACTAGCAGATATATGCATAATATAGATTAAACAATAAAGTACTACAGAAGTTAGAATATTAAAGCTACAACCCTTAACCACAATCCACGAATCCACAGATCTAACATCTTTATTATTACAGACCAAAAAATATCTTAAGCCAAATTACTACCAAATTTTAAACCCAAGGTTTATAACCCTTAGGGAACTACCAGTTCCCTACCTGCTCCAACATCGGACGGTAGGTGTACCCCGAGTCCCCAGAAGTCTTATGTGCGATTTGCTTGAAACGAACCATCTTCGGGTTTCACTAAAGGGGTAACATCAATAACAATATTAATGACCAAAACGCTCAACAAGTGAATAACAGTGAATAACAATGCATCATATACTCAATAAAACGGTAACATAAGATAATCAACAATATAAAATCTCAAATAAAGATCAAGTTTTTAATAAGTGAATGGAATTGGAAATCTCACAGAGCTATGAGCAATGAGGGGTGATCAGCCCACATCAAGGCTCCGAACCACATAACAAGTGAATCACAACTATTGAGGATCCTCGATACACATTGGCCATATAAAACCATCAGGCTCCCTACTACTGAGGTTTTAACAGGGACTGGCACCTCAGTCTTATCGGAACATACCCTCCAAATCCTTTTAATAATTCATTTTAATTTCAAAGGGTTCTTGATCAAGGACAAGATAACAAGGGTTGGTATTTTCAAAGTTCAAATGAGAGGATATTATTAGTGTTAGGGTTTCCAAAAAAAATGATTCTAATTTATGAGGGTTTTATGATTCACTTGATATATTAAGGAACTATTGTAGGGTATTTACATAGGTACAAGGTAATATGTGAAGAAAAGAGATCAGTTCAGGTATAAAAGCAATTATCTGGATTCAAGGTTCAATTGTTGGGTGATGTCAGGGACTATTCAATTCTATTTAAACTATAGACATACATTAACAGGGTATTCAATCACAAGAACCGGAGTTATAGAAGTAAGTTGAGAGTTCACTTGCCTGGACTACGCTTACTAAGTACTTGAATGGAATCGTCTATGGGCTCCTTTCATGGCCTCCTACTTGAACCTATAATAAATAGTACCTCGTTACGACTCTTTATATCTACCCTTTCGCATATACTATAAATATATATATACATATATATATACACTTAAACACAAATAATTTCAAGTAATATATGATTCACATATTCCAGATAACATTTAGCAAGAAATGGCATGGCAATAGTATATTTAGATTTTACTACTCTAATCACCCAAGCAATTGTCGTTTAACAAATAATTATCAAGACTAATACTCCTAATACTCCTTTACAGACCTCAACTCAACCTAGATTTAGTAAGGCACACTTGTGCCTCACCTCACATGACTGACAAATGCAATGCACCCTACTTAACTTACTCGAATGTGCACCTTGGCACCAATTGTATGCCTTGGAAAAAATATGAATTTCTACCTTGGGCCTTTGCTATAATCTGACTCCTATGACTTCTTATGACTTTAAGCTAACTCTAGAAATTGGTTTGACATCAAGGCCTCAATTAAACGACACACATATGCAATTCACTTCTCTAAAGCTTCCAAAGGCAACTCTAATTGTGACTCTCGGGTATTTTGGTGGAAATAAGGTATCTCCATCTGGGGCCTTCACTCCAAACCAACTCTCAATGGTTATTAAGACTCTAAACTGACTCGCAAAGTAGGAAATGACTCAAAGGCCTCAATCAGGCCTCCCTAGGCCTCAAGTGGAATTTAATAAAAACTGCTTCCCCTGAATACCACACTGCCCTAATTTTACCAACTTAAAACTCATTTATCTAGTTCAATTACTGGTTTTAATGACTTGTTAAGCTTCCTAAGACTTCATTCTATCTATTTAGACCAAGTACCCATGAAGGCCTAACCTATGACATGATGATAATCAACCAAAAGTCAAGTTTACTCAAATCTTTCTTGTTTTGAGCTGCTCTCGGGTATGTGTGTGTGTGCCTAACCAAATTCAAGTTTTTATTCAATCTAAAGCTACTGGACTCAAGTATGAACAAAGTCCCAACTCCCTTGACCTCAGGCCTACCAAGGCCTTTCTAAAGCTCACTTAAATGACCTAAACTTCTAGTACAAAAATATGCCATGTTATAACCAATGTGACTCCTTCCACCTTAACTCCCTACTTCTCATCAAAACCAAATAACAATCGACAACCAACCAAGTAAAGTCTTAAAATACAGTAGCACCTACTTATTTGTAATAACCCCAATTTTTGGAATTTTTGAAACACGAATGAATAGTAACTTTTGCTGATGATGCTAATTAAGGAAAATTATCAGACCACGCTATATAGGAGTACCGATATGGAAATTCTAAGATCGTATTAGTATTCCATAAAGTTTATAAGTGTATGTAAAGATCGTCAGAATCCAAATTCGAACACTTTGATTTTTTCCAAAAATCCACCAGATACCAACAGAATTGAGTATAAGGTAACATGATTAAAAGGATTTTAATTCAAGGATTATAAGAGAGGATCATTAAAGGATTATAAAATATTAGGAAATATTTAGGGATGGTCAAATAATGAGATCCCAGATATGATCCCTCAAACTGATAACGAGAACGAGAGTTAAGCGAACCGTAAAACAAATAAACGACCAAGGGACAAGCACATGCAAGTAGAATGGGAAGGAAGCTTCTAAGAGAAGCTGAAGCATGTGGTTAAAAGAGAAGGTGACATCATCAAACCATAAGGGAAAGACATGTGACTTGGAGGTGCGGTCTAGTGATTTCATCACTTTATCATAGCAATCTCCACCAAGTATTCATTTCACAAACACCAAAATCAAAAGCAACCAAACAAACACATTTTTCTCTTCCCCCCCCCATCTCTTGCTCTCGGTTTTTGGAATAAAAACAAGGAGAAAATTTTCAAAACCCAAGCTTCACTCAATCATAATTCAAGAGGTTTGTTTCCTTGGATTCTATATTTCATAACTAAGATGAGCCATGAGTTTCAGCTTCAAAAACCATGTCTTTCTTAGCTAATTAATTCATCAAAGATAATGATGAATAGTGTTTTCAAGAACTAACATTTTGTTTTCTTATGTTTTCTTTAAGATCCAAGCTTGGTAGAGATAGTTAGAGGTTCCTAGAGGATTGTTAGTGAATCCCCACTCTCCAAGGAAGGTATAAAGCCCTTGAACTCTTAGAAATCAGTTGGTTTAAGGTGGTCTTAAGCATATGATAATAGTTGTGGGAGTATGCTAAGAATCGGTATGATTATGATATGATTTGGATGAGTTATTCTTGGTTATTGCCATTAGTTAGTCAAGTTAATGCTTAATGATTAAAGTTATGAATCTTGAATGTTTAACCTAGAAATTGGCGGATTAGGTTAAGGTAAAATGTTGGTGGATCGAATGATCTTGTATTTTGGTTGAATGATGATGGAATGGTGTTGATTGGTGGTGGTTGGGTATTGAATTGATTTGGTAAAATTTGGGAATCGCTAAGTTATAGCCGTCATAATGCCCAATTTTCCTTAGACTGTTTTGTGCATGACTTTTGCACCCGAACACTAACTTCCATGAACTAATCATTACCATTTTTAGAAAGTTTATGATTCAAGATTCATTTTGATATGTCGTTCACTTATATTCGATTTACGGTTTAGGAGAAACGACCAATTTAAGTTACGGTGTTTCGCAAACGAACCTTTACCCCTCGCCTAACTTTGAAACCTTGTTTAAGGCCCTTAAAAGGCTAATTGGATTGTGAAACAATTATGTAAGGTGGGTTAGTCAGTTGGTAAAGTACTCGTGAAAGAGTCACCTTAAAATTCTTAACGGGTAATTTTATAAAAATGGTGGAGCCGAGGTTACTCAAGCCACTTATGTGAATCATTAAGCGCAAAAGCGAACATTAGGGTCCAATTGGTTAAAGTCTAGTTTCTTAAGCGACCGTGGTTTAATTCCGACTTACGTTGTTGTTCATAGGTTATCGGACCCACTCTAAGCTTAAGTCTACCCCAGAACGCTCAGGCAAGTTTTCTACCCGTATAACTGTTGTTGTGTTGTATATGTGTATATGCATTATCTTGTGATAAGTGCATGATTGTTATTAGCAAATATTGCGATATATTGGAGCATGTTGATATGATATATATGCATGCCTGTTTCGTAATCTTGATATTCTATTATCTATTCAAATGCTTATAAACTGCATAATACCTATGCTAGAGATAAGTAGTAGTTGCGTTTACCCTTAGTATAGGGTACCCAAAGGTGAACATTTTTCTAAACCGGGAGTCGATGTTTCTGAGTATAATATATGTATATTTATATATATATATAGTTTTCTATAACTATTAATCGACTACGGTATATTCGATGGTTTTGAATAATAATTAAACTTATTTTCGATTATTCAAATAAGGATAGTACTTTCGTATAAGTATATCTTTTGTTATTTATTATTCGTTTCAAGTATGAGTTTTAAAACTTCTACTCCAATTATTTTTATAAAAATTATCCTTTATGGGAATATTATTTAAATAATAATATTCAAATATTTTCCAACATATTGGGACTGATTTATTTTATTAAATCAGCATTACTCCAAACATTCTTAAAAATGTTTTCGAGTCTTCAAAATGATTTTAATAGTTAGAGTAGATCCCAAAACTCTTTTTCAAATTTAAGATCTTCCTTTCGAAGGGGACTTAAATACTCGCTAAAAAATATAAGGGATCTGGCTCTGTGGTGTATTTTATATTCATAACGAGGTTGCTGTTTTGAGAGAACAATTTGATTACTTGCCCAACGTTCGGGAAGTAAGTCCATCTAATTGAGTTGGCATAAGCGACATGCCGGGGTACAGTCTATCAAGGTGTAAGAGGCTGGGTGACATTCAATCCACGTGTGAGTGGACGGGTAATGGTCTAGCGCGAGGTCCTAATGCGGCCAGGGTGATGACCGGCGAAGAATTCATCCATCTTCAGTAGAAAAGGTTACCTATTGGTATCTTTGCCTAATCAACAAGATATCGGGTTTATGCCAAAGTTTTTCTTCTTTCCAAATTCATTGGATATTATAACTCTGTTTATACTTTTTATAACAGAGGGTTTCAAGGAAGGTATGAGATATATATATAGGTGTTTATATATATCGGGAATTAATGAAGTATCTAGTAACTTCATTTCTTTAAATGATATTTCAAAGATTGAATCTATTCAAGTCTTATCTTGTAGTCTCATCTACGTGATGAACTTTTGAAACTGATTATACCTTGAACGGTGGTAGTTCGAGTAGTATTCGGAAAAGATATAAGTATACTGGAGTATCTTTTAACTTCATCTTGTCAACTTATATCTAGTCAATGATTATCTTATGCCTAATAAAGATTTTCCAATAAACGTTGAGACAAGGTTAGATATATGAGATCACCTTGCAACAATATTTTTATACAATTATAAACTGGAACTCTATGTATATTATGCATGGAAGAGGATTTCCAAGATTTTGAAAAGTATATATACATATATACTGAATATTTTGCGACTTGGTCGCGTTAAGATATTAACTTGGTTCATTTCTTCTTGACCGAGACTTTCATGAGTACTATGAGAATGCTCATATATTGTTAATTATTATACATATTATTTCAGTGGGCTTGTTGCTCACCCTTGATTTCTTCTTTCATCACACAATAACAGATAGACAAGATGAACGGGACCAAGCTCCCAATTCGCAAGTGGATAGGAAACGTTCCGCAGTTTCCTGTAGGCGTTGATGCCGCTGTAGCTGAGGTAGGATCTACCAATAGGGTAGGGTTTCAACTGTTGATGTATCGGACTTATGTATATTTATGAATTGTAATAATGGCAAAGAATATGTAAATTTATTCAGAAACCCTTTTGAGGTGTAATGACTTATAATTGTGGAATAAAATGACTTGTGTTATTTTGGTATTCATCTATGAGACTATAACTTGTGGTGTGTGTGTTTATTGTGGGGTCACAGTACGCATTAGTTGGTTGTTTATTAAGATTGGGTGTTATTAAGGGAAATGGAACTCGTGACAACCCGGATCCCCGACCCCGGATCTGGGGTTATTACAGAAATGATATCAGAGCTAAGTGTTATAAACCTCAGAGATGATGCGTCGTTAAAATGATAAGTTCACCAAGATAATAAGAACTTTTGCCAAGTTCATAGTCGGACTACCTAACAAAGTACTGACAGTTAAAACCCTTATGGGAACCCTTATAAATATCATGATAGTAACATAGATCGATGTAGCGGGGCACCGAACCCTGAGGTTGAGGAGCAACAACACAATGTTGTTTTATTAAATATTGGAGATCAGATCATGGATCCGATGAAGTACCCTAATGAGGGACCGGATGATGTTCATATTGAGGATGTAACGGTTGAGGATGTTGTCCCAGAAGGGATTGTTGCTGAGGAGGATCCCGTGGAGGATCCTGACAGGAAAAAAAAAGAACCACTGAGGAATTGATGACCATGGCCAGGGCGACTACCAGAGATAGGATTGGCCGGTTACTACGGGAGGTTCGTTTAATTTTGCAAAGATAGTAGCCCCTTTAACGCGACTTACTCGTAAGACTGGGAAGTTCGAATGGACAGAGAAATGCGAGAACAGCTTTCAAGAACTAAAGCAAAGATTGGTGACAACCCCTATGTTGGCATTGCCGGATGGAAAAAGGAGATTTTGTGATTTGTATTGATGTTTCGCTTAAGGAATTAGGGTGCGTTCTTATACAGCACGACAAGGTAATCACGTACGCGTCAAGAAAATTAAGGGAATATGAAATTCGATATCCCACCCATGATCTTGGGCTCATGACAATAGTTTTTTCCCTAAAGATTGGAGGCACTACTTGTATGGAGAAAAGTGTGAGATATACACAAACCATAAGAGCTCAACATACGCCAGAGTAGGTGGTTTGAGCTAATCAAGGATTACGATTATGAGAAGCTATTTGAGATTGTAATGCAGCCTGAATTATTGGAAAAGATCATATGGTGCCAAGAAAAAGTGATGAATGAAGGCAGAGAGCCAACAAATAGAGAAGAGATTAATACCGAGAAAGATGATAAGGGAATAATGAGGTATTCCTACAGAATTTGGGTTCCAAATGTTTAAAAACTTAAGGATGGGATCTTAGATGAAAGTCATAGTTCGAGGAATAAGATTTAAGGCAAACCTTGAATATGATAGTCAGGGAGGTCGCCATCAAGAAAGAAGGAACCCATAATATAATGAGATGGAAAACAAGGATTTTAACGTATAAGAAAACCCCGATTATTGGAGAAGGATGAAACATTTCATATTGAGAAAATAGAAGTCGAGCAAGATAGGGAGAACCAGGATGGTATTCCTTTTGGGAAATTCATGGACCTGCCTAAACAAAACTTATACGTTTATCCCCAACCACCACCCTGAGGAAACAATGTGGTGGGTAATTCTTTCAGAACTTTAGTCGCTAAGCTCTCGGAATTCCAAGGAACAGGTTGACCCAGTCGAGGCAAGAGCCTGAAATATAGGAATCATTTGAGATTCTAAATGATTGACAAAGCGCAAAAGACTATTTTTGTCACTTACCCTCCTAAGAGAGAGGCCACCCGCTGGTGAAAGGCTAAAAAAGACATGGGGCCAGAGGTTATAATAAACCGATTAAAGTTTAGTCAATTGTTTTCGGGAAAGTACTTCCCAAGGTTGTAGAGATAGGGTAAAAGCTTTAGAGCCAGAACAAAGGCAGACGAGTATGATGAATTATGAATCTAAGTTGTAAAAGTTGGCAAGATTCGTCCTGAGGACACAAATTCCAGAATGACGTGATGTTTGAAGTCAATGATTAGTGGGTTCATGAAATAATTGTAATAGAAAGGAAAATAAAAAGAAACTAAAGTGGAAAAGAATATAAAGGAAATAGAGTTTGAGGAATGATAAGAGGGTTGGGTATGAGGAAACCCTAAAGACTCGTGGTAATAGAAATAGAAAAGTGTGTGATCATCAGGATGAGGGTGATTCACTATGAGTTAAAGTTGATGGTTGAAGGCATAAATGATATATATACATATATATACTTTATCCCCTTTAAGTTGGGATTATTTGAAGACACTTCGAGATAGATCGATGGGATAATAAGAAAACATTGATGGACCGAGGAGACAGGAAAGCAAGAAATTAGGAAATTGGATGAAGGAAGTGACCTTCAAGAATATGAGGTGTATGTAACACTAGTGACTGGATACCCAAAAGGAGACACCCGGTACAAAAGATATCCAAACATTGAGATGACTATTAAGATAAATAACAGAGGTAAATGAGTAATTAGAACTAAAAAGTTCACGTTGAACACGACCAATATCTTTCAGAACGTCCCTGCTATCATTACCAAATCGAGCAAGAAAAGTGGATAACCGTGTTATGTTTTGGAGGCCATATGAATTGACCTCATTTTGAATAAGGATGTTATTGTGAAATTAGGCATAGACTATCGAGGTGAGAATGATTGAATAAGATACCCTTATAAGGGATATATGACTTGATTTACCTAAGGAATGATGCAAGTACCTTTTAAAAGTGGAATTAAGGATAGAACCTCGATAACTTGAGATGAACCATGGGGGGAATGCATAAAGGTTGGCATTTTACCCTTAATAGGGACATTATGAGTTTGGGTAGTATGGAATGAAGGACTAAGGCAACGACAACCTTTAAAGATTAGTGGAGAAAGGTTTCAGAACTATATAGATAATGGTTCTAGTATTAGTAAATGGTATCTTGATATGCCCTGTACCTAGGGTATGCATGATGAAGGATTCAAGGATAACCTTAGAGGTCTTACAAGGAGAAAGGTAATATTCAAAGTTCTGAAGAATAAAATTTTTGATAAAACAAATATGACGTAATTATACTGATGTCAGGTGGGCACGTGATGAACCATAAGAAAGTATGTATCGACCCAATGAAGGTCGAGATTTGTGAAAACAAGAAGGACCCAAGATAAGAGACGTCCTGAGTATGATCGATAGTCAGTCATGACAATGTTAACCTCTAAAGACCGAGGAAATAACTTATGGAAAAATGGTGATTTTTTTTACTCACCAGATTTTAAGGAAAAACATCTTCACACAAACAGTGATTGGAAATGAGATAGAAAATTTAGTTGGAGATCATTCAAAAGACATTGATTATAAGGAACTATTACTATCAGGAAAGGCCAATGAGGTGGCCGACACTCTAACTATAAAAGAGCAATTATAGGCGCTTGTGCCAGAGGAATAAAGTAATGATGGTTAAAGCCATGAAGGTTGTATTATGATGTGAAAGATTGACATTCCTTCTGATGATTATGCGATACTCAACCATAATAATAGTTTGGTAAAGATTTAATTCATGTAGCGCTGTGAGCGGGCTACCTATCTTAGAAGGTCCTATCTTGAGATAAGCCAGGAACATGTTATGAAAGGACTAAATGAACCTTTAAGCTTCATGTCTCCTAATACAGACATATGGTTAATAATGGTATTAGCCTGCTATCGTTGCTTTCATTGAAACTCTTCTATAATTTTATCTGCTTCATGTCATGTATGTACATCTGGATCAGGAGTGTTCTTTTTTAGGTCACACAACACTGTAGAAGGGGGTTGAATACAGTGTAGAATACAATCAAATCGATTTCAAATACAAGTAACAGTAAACAAATATATTCGATATAATAAACTCTGTTACAATGGAACTGTTCTCTCTCAGTGATGAACAAATATCACGAGAGCTGCTAGGTTACAATGTATGATCTTCTCGATAATGATAACATATATAGTGTAAACCTATGTCTGTGTTTATATAGTACACAGTTACAAGATAACTTCTAATTGGTATGGAATATAATTCTGTCTCCTAAAATATATCAATCAAATATCTTATACAATTCTTTAAGTCCTCTAACTCTTTCCATGCATATCTTCTTTTTGTATTAGTCTCGATCTTCTTTCCTATAAATCAGCTTCCTTCCTTAACTGTTAGTCCTCCAGTACTTAAGTTCTGATATCCATCTTCTGATATTTATCTTCTGATAATGTAAGTCCTGATATCCTTAAGTTCTGACTTCCAGTAAGTACTGACTCCAGTAAGTACTGATATTTCCTGTTTGTTAAAATCTGAAAACTAAACATGAAACATATTAGACATGACATCTTAAATATATCTAACAATCTCCCCCAACTTGTAAATTGAGCAAAATATTCAAAAACATTTAAGTTCAAATGCAATAAGAGTTTAATAAAACTAATAACTATAACTTACAGTCCTTTTAGCTTTACCAACTTCACTGGATCAATCTGAATCCATATTGATTCTTAATAAAATCTCTTATCAGCTTGTCTTCAACTTTCCTCAAAATTTCAACTAACTGTGCTTTCACCTGCATCAGTTCTTCATCTTTACTATCACCAATTTGATAAATGTCCTTTCTGAGAGCTTGAATTGATGTTCTTTCAAGTCCATCACCAAGTCTGATAACTCTAGGATATGAAGAGTTTTCATTATAACATAAGCATTTTCCTTTCAGAATAACTTCCACCTTAGAAGAATTCTTCAGCATAGGAATTTCTCTTCCATCATCTTCAGTAATCATTGGTATATACGGAGAAGTCTTTGTACCAAAAATTCTAAATAAATCTCTTATAGCCTTCAAAATATATTCTGACCATCTTCTTGTAACATCAGATTTTACTTCCAGAAGATAGTGAATATGTTGAAGTTCTCTGACAGACTTCTTTAGCACATAAGTATCAGCTAGTCTGTAAGTTAATCCATCATAGAGAAATAAAAATCAATTTCTCCTTTAGATTTTCCTTATCATAAGCATCTATCACGATTTGAGTGGACAACACCTTGTCAAGGTGCTTTTGTTTGATTTGTTCATATGGTTTGTCTGTCAACATGAAAGGATCTTTTAGTGTAACTTCTACTCCTGTTTGTATTTTCTCTTCATCAGAACCTAATCCAGCTTTATCTCTAGGTTTCTTGGATCTCAACCCAAATGTTGCAAGTTGATTCATCAAGAGATTGGATTTTGGTTCAACTGGATTAGCTTTCTTCCATAACAGCTTCTTCTTATCAGCAATTGTCATCTTTTCCAATTTAACTTGATCAGAATTTGATGTTTCTTCTATAGCTTGCTGTTCTTCATTCTGAACAACTTGAGCAGTGTCAGATGTTGTTTTAGATTCTTCAATTACCTTTCTTCTCTTCAGAATTTGAACAATTTCAACTTCTATCAAATCATTATCATGCATTGTAGTTTTATAGACTGGAATGGAAGAACTTATCTTTTTCTCAATCTTTAAAGGTTCACCAACCTTTTCTTTCCCTTTTGACTTAGGATCAATCTCAGTTTGTGATCTAGTCTTGGACTTTGAAGTCTCAGAATTTGACTTTTCCCTGATCACAATACCTTTTTCCTTAGCCCATGGAGGTTTCTTTGCATCAGAAGCTTTAGACTTAAGATTTGTCTTCCCAGCAACAAATCTAGCTTCTTCCTCCTTGAGAGTTTTCAAATCCATTCCTGGATTTTGTTTAAGAAATAATCTTCTAGCTATCTCCTCATCAAGTGTCTGGATTTTAGGATTTTTGTAATAAACAGTAGTCTGCTTCCCCTTTAGCTTCAGAGTTTGTAAAAACTTCTGAGAGTCTTTAGATCTTGACTGAATCAGAATATCAGTACTTGACATCAGACTTTGTTTATCAGAACTTGACTTCAGACTTTTAGAGTTCACAGCATCAGAACTTGACTTGTTCTATGTAGAAGATTTTCCTTGAACTTTTCCTTGACCTCTACTCTTATCAGAGTTTCCCTGGTCATCACTTTTATCATCCTTTTTCTTCAGTATTTCAGTAGGTGAGCATTTGGACTTAACTACCTTCTCCCCCTTTTTGGCATCATCAAGAAGTAAGAGAGAAAGAAGAAGTTCAACTGAAGATTGGATTTCTTCCAATTGAGCTTTCTGAGAAACTTGGTTAGCCGGGACCTCATCAATTTGGGCCTGTTGCTTCTCTTGAATCTTCTCAATGGCTTCAATTTTCTCAAGAGTATGTCTGATATATCTATTCTTGTCAAGCTTAATCTGGAGATCTAGCTTATCAGCATGTTCCTTTAGTGTATCAACCTTCTCATGAGTAGAAGAATGTAGACCTTGAAGATGTTTGGTAGATACAGCAGTGATCTTGAGTTGTGTCTTTAAATCAGCATTTGTGAGCAACTCATCAGCTTTAGCAATATGCTCTGTCAGAATGTTAGAACTTGGAATAAAATCAGTGTCATTCCACTTCTTGGTCCACTCCACACCTCTGTGAGTATCCTCCCAAGGAATAGGTGCTTCCTTTTCAACAAATTTCTTCATCAATTCTTCCTTTCCCAGAATGGGAACTGAAGTCTCAATAGAAACACTGTCTTCAGAACTTGAGGAAGACTCATTATGTTCTGACAACACAACAGTGTGTGAAGCAACTGGAGATTCAGGAACATCTTCATTTAAATTCTGAACATCAGAATTTATCTCCAGAGCTGGTGTGGTTGATGTAAATGGTATCTCAGCATTTAAAATTAGAAAATGAGTTGGAGATTGTTGAGCTTTTGTAGATGGAGCTTCCAGATAAAGAACATTTGGTATATTCAAATTATGAATATCTATTTCAGAATTTTCAGTTGGTTCTTTAGCATCATCTGTAGCTTTAAAAGGAGAGACATGAGGGGTTACAACTGTATGAATTCACTTTTATCATCTCCATAACCTAAGCCCTCTTTCCAGTTTCCACTACTTAATAAATTCTGAGTTGTTCTGCCAGAGTTAGTCCAAGTCCTGATAATCTCTTTTTTTTTTCTAACTCAGTTTTGAGAGATTTATTCAATTTTAGCAATTCATCTCTAACATAAAAAGCATTATCTCTCTCTTTCTGAGTTTGATGGAACATAACTAACTCCTTTTCTAAATAATCATTCCTTTTTTTAAAAGCAAGATTTTCATAAGTTAATCTTTCACATGTTAAAGTTTGATCTTTGTAGCTAATAAACATGGTTTTAAGATATAGTCTCAACTCAGTAATATCATCAGTATGAAAGACATAAGTTATTTGAGGTACCTTTAATTCAGCAATTTCAGGGCTGCCATCAGCATTTTCCATTAAAGCATAATTCACCTCATCTTCAGAATCTGAAGAGTCAGTCCAGCTTTTCTTCTTTGTGACAAATGCCTTGCCTTTGTCACTTTTTCCTTTCTTGCAGTCAGGAGATATATGGCCTCTTTCACCACAGTTGTATCATTTGACATTTGAGTTATCTCCTTTGTCAGACTTTGCACCTTTGCCTTCAGATTTTCTGAAACCTTTCTTATCAGTACTTCCACCTTTCTTAAAAAACTTCTTTCCCCTTCTGAATTTCCTGTAGGCTATCTTTGTGATACCCTTCACCATAAGAGCACACAATTTCATCATCTCTTCATCAACATCTATTTCAGGTAAACTTTCAGTTACTGAATCATCATCATTAGAACTTGATGATTCTGAATTAGACTTTATGATGAGAGCCTTTCCTTTGCCTTTCTTTGAGACAGCCACTTTGGGGAATTCCTCCTCAGCCTTAAGAGCAACAGTCCTTGACTTTCTCCCTTGTCTCTTGCTTCTTTGATCCATCTTAAGTTCATAAGTCTTGAGCATCATCAAGAGTAGTTTCATCAAGAGCATAGTTGTCTCTTATAATAGTAGCCTTCAAATCCCAACTTTCAGGAAGAGCTAAAAGGAATTTTAGATTTCAATCTTCAAGATCATATTCCTTGTCCACCAGTGACAGATCATTCAAGAGTTTGACAAACCTGTCATATAAGTCAGTTAATGACTAATCTCTTTTTGAGTCAAAGTGCTCATACTCTTGAGTGAATATAGTCCTCAGGTTCTTCTTGATTGCATCAGTTCCCTGGCATCTTGTCTCCAAAGCATCCCATATCTCCTTTGTAGTCTTGCAATGAATTATCCTGTTTGACATGACATTATCAATGGCACTATGCAGCAAATGCCATACCTTTGCATCCTTAGCAATGGATGAGATATATTCAGTTGTATACTCACTTTTCTCCCTTAGTATGGTCTTTGCTGGCTGATCTGCAACTACAACAGAGAGCTTGTTTGGCTTATGCGGTCCTTCATTAATTCTGTCAAGGTATTCTGGATCTGTAGCTTCCAGAAATATAGCCATCTTCACTTTCCATATGGGGTACTCAGAAGGTCTCAGTATGGGAACCCTAATAGTCTCATATCGACTGTGGATTTGAGTCTTTTCAGTTTCTTCAGTTTTGGCGGGCTTGGTTGGATTTTTTGCTTCTTCAGACATGATTGTTTTGGATATTTATAGTATGTGTGTTAACAGACAAGCTCTGATCCCACTTGTTAGGTCACACAACACTGTAGAAGGGGTTGAATACAGTGTAGAATACAATCAAATTGATTTCGAACACAAGTAACAGTAAACAGATATATTCGATATAATAAACTCAATTACAATGAAACTGTTCTCTCTCAGTGATGAACAAATATCACCAGAACTGCTAGGTTATAATGTATGATCTTCTCGATAATGATAACACATATAGTGTAAACCTATGTCTATGTTTATATAGTACACAGTTACAAGATAATTTCTAATTGATATAGAATATATTTTTGTCTCTTAAAATATATCAATTAGATATCTTATACAATTCTTTAAGTCCTCTAACTCTTTCCACGCATATCTTCTTTTTGTATTAGTCTCGATCTTCTTTCCTGTAAATCAGCTTCCTTCCTTAACTATTAGTCGTCCAGTACTTAAGTTTTGATATCCATCTTCTGATATTTATCTTCTGATAATCTAAGTCCTGATATCCTTAAGTTCTGACTTCCAGTAAGTACTGATTCCAGTAAGTACTGATATTTCCTATTTGTTAAGATCGGAAAACTAAACATGAAACATATTAGACATGACATCTCAAACATATCTAACATTCTTCATGGATAACAAATGGTGATTATGCTACCTCCTTAGAAGATTTTGATATGGCAGGTATGGACTCCGTATGATTAGCTATTAAGATTCCAAGGAAAATGAATGATTACAGTAGGTCAGCAGTGGACCATACTAATGCACCAATGATTCTGCGAGTAATGAACCGATTACAACCGTGAGAGTTGTATTGGAATGGATGTTGAGATTGAGTACAACTAATCGGGTCGTAGTGATATATAAGGTATTAATGATAGACCAACTAAGCCGAACATTTACCTATGATATATTTATTCTTTTCTATCGATAAAGAGTAGTATTACTATACGAAGAAGGTTGCAGTATAGAAATGGATTCTAGTAACGATGAGGTCTAGAATGAAATTCCAGATTTGATTTTCGCTATCAAGGGAGTTTCAAGGGTGATTGTGTATAAGATCGAGCAAGAGCATGGGGTCCATAGAATGATGGACGGAATAGCAAAAATATTTAGGCATATGAAATATGATGCGATAATACTTGATGTTGAGATATATACATATATATGTTTTGTTCTCCTGTGATAAACCTCTATAGTTCAGAGGTAGATTCCAAGCCAGATATTTTGTCGCAATATTTTTTATATAATGCTCTTAAATTTTTTCTTTTCTCTCCTTTTCATTTTGTATAAGCTGAGAAGAACAACCCTTCTAGAAGGGGAGGTATTGCCGAATGACTATCTATCTGTGTGATAGAAGCCTAGTAGGATATCACATGTTGTTTAATTGTTCGTCAAGTACTAAAGGCTTGCCACCTTCTGTACTAACTATGCAATAGAACAAGTGTTCATGATCATAGTAATCTCTCAATAAATTTTTTTACTTCTATATGATTGATGAAACTTTGGAAGATGGAAGCAGCTAGAGATGAAGTGGTATTAGTACGGTGGTATTCCGAATCTAACGCATTCGTGATACTAAGGTTGACGCGGTTATTAAAAGGTTATAGAACGCTAACGAGCAAAAGTGTAGCCAGTATAATATTAAGTATGGAAGATAGTAACGATTACGAACTAGAAAAAAGTTGGTATTGAGAAGCAAAAGCTATAATGCTAGAAGCTATGATTAGAGTCTGTGCAATAGACTTGAAAGAATTTGGAATGATCACTTAATGCGGATTGAGTTTTCTTACGAAAATAGATCATATGTCAGTATCGAGATGTCACCTTATGAGATCCTTGAGGGAAGACAATGTCGATCTCCCTTATGTTAGGATGAAGTTGTAGAGCACAAGACGCTCGGACAAGCAGTGGTCCAAAGGACCAAGGATATAATAGATCTAATCAGAGGACGGCCGGTAGTAGCCCAAGATGGACATAAGAAGTATGCTTATTTGACAACGAAAGGAACAAGTGATAAGGAGAAGGGTTATCAAACTAGTCAGAGTTTTGTGGTAGAACCACAATGTGGAAAATTGACTTGAGAGTTAGAAAGTGCAATGTTAAGAAAGTATCCCTATTCAAATTCTATCTGATTCTGGGACGGAATCCTTTTAAGGAGGGGAGACTGTAATAACCCCAATTTTTGGAATTTTTGAAACACGGGTGAATAGTAACTTTTGCTGATGATGCTGATTAAGGAAAATTATCAGGCCACGCTATATAGGAGTACTGATATGGAAATTCTAAGATCGTATTAGTATTCCATAAAGTATATAAGTGTATGTAAAGATCGTCATAATCCAAATTTGAACACTTTGATTTTTCCCGAAAATCCACCTAATACCGACAGAATTGAGTATAAGGTAACATGATTAAAAGAATTTTAATTCAAGGATTATAAGAAAGGATCATTAAAAGATTATAAAATATTAGGAAATATTTAGGGAAGCTCAAATAATGAGATCCCAGATATGATCCCTCAAACGGATAACGAGAACGAGAGTTAAGCGAATCGTAAAACAAATAAACGACCAAGGGACAAGCACATACAAGTAGAATGGGAAGGAAGCTTCCAAGAGAAGCTAAAGGTTATTGTTAAAAGAGAAGGTGATATCATCAAACCATAAGGGAAAGACATGTGGCTTGGAGGTGAGGTCATCCAAGTGATGTCATCACTTTATCAAAGCAATCTCCACCAAGTATTCATTTCACAAACACCAAAATCAAAAGCAACCAAACAAACACATTTTTCTTCCCCCCCCCCAATCTCTTGCTCTCGGCTTTTGGAAGAAAAACAAGGAGAAAATTTTCAAAAGCCAAGCTCCACTCAATCATAATTCAAGAGGTTTGTTTCCTTGGATTCTATATTTCATAACTAAGATGAGCCATGAGTTTCAGTTTCAAAAACCATGTCTTTCTTAGCTAATTAATTCATCAAAGATAATGATGAATAGTAATGAATAGTGTTTTCAAGAACCAACATTTTGTTTTCTTATGTTTTCTTTAAGATCCAAGCTTGGTAGAGATAGTTAGAGGTTCCTAGAGGCTTGTTAGTGAATCCCCACTCTCCAAGGAAGGTATAAATCCCTTGAACTCTTAGAAATCAGTTGGTTTAAGGTGGTTTTAAGCATATGATGATAGTTGTGGGAGTATGCTAAGAATTGGTATGATTATGATATGATTTGGATGAGTTATTCTTGGTTATTGCCATTAGTTAGTCAAGTTAATGCTTAATGATTAAAGTTATGAATCTTGAATGTTTAACCTAGAAATTGGCGGATTAGGTTAAGGTAAAATGTTGGTGGATTGAATGATCTTGTATTTTGGTTGAATGATGGTGGAATGGTGTTGATTGGTGGTGGTTTGGTATTGAATTGATTTGGTAAAATTTGGGAATCGCTAAGTTATAGCCGTCGTTGTAACACCCCCAGATCCGGGGTCGGGGATCCGGGTTGTCACGGTCTTTCTTTCCACAATATCACTTCACTTAATTAATAAAAATAACCTTATGCTGTGACCCCACACTAACACACACCACAACCCGTTATAGTCTCAGAGATGAAATTGAAATAAGTACAAGTCTTTGAATCCACAATTTAAAATTATTACAACCCAAAATGATTACTTGATAAATTTACAGTTAATTGCCATTATCTGCCACAAGTTATAATTATACATAATTTGATTCTCAAAAGTAGATAGTAGGATCTACAATAGATCTACCTCTGCAGCTATAGCAGCTACAACATCATCGGGAAGACGCGGGGCGCTTCCCACGCGCTTGCGCTGGGTCTGCTGGAGTCTGGCCATCTCTCCTAACTGTTGTTGTGTGATGAAGAAATAAAACAAGAGTGAGCCTTACAGCTCGCAAGATAATATATAGTGATAACAATAATATAAGTATCTAAATGGATACTTAATAGAATCTTTATCGTGCGTAAGATAATTACTTACTAGATATAAGTAAAAACAAGAAATGAAGTTACCAAATACTTCACTACACTTATATCATCTATAAAGCTTACTTGAACTACCACTGTTCAAAGTATAAAGAGTTTTAAGAAAAACATCCCATAGATGAGACCACAAGTTAAGACTTGAATGGATTCAATCTTTGAAATATTATTGAATGAAAAAGTTATGAGATACTTTATTTAGTCCCGATATATATATATCCACATATATATATCCCGAAAACATTTCCTGGAACCTCTGTTATGTAAAGTATGAACAGAGTTTGAAACATCCAATGAATTTTGGAAAGGAAAAGAATTTTGGCATAAACTAGATATCTTGCTGATCAGGCAAAGATACCCATTAGTAACCTTTTCTACTAGTAGATGGACGAATTCCCCACTGGTCATCACCCTGGTCATAATTAGGACCTTATGCTGGACTGCCACTCAGCCACTTATGCATTTGATGGACTCCCACTGAGCCACTTACACTATCATGGACGCCCACTGCGCCCATGTTGCTTATGCCGACTCAATAGATGGACTTACTTCCCGAACGTTGGGTAAGTAATCAATTCATTTACCAAAACTGCGACCTTGTTGCGAATATAAAATACACCACTGAGCCGGATCCCTCAAGTTTTGAACGAGTATTTAAATCCCCTTAAAAGGAAGATCTTAAATATAAAAATGAGTTTTGGGATCCGCTCTATCTTTTAAAAATCATTTTGAAGACTCGAAAACACTTTATAGAGTGTTTGGAGTAAAGCTGATTTAATGAAGTAAATCAGTCCCCAGAATATTTAGAAAATGACTGAATATTATTAATTAAATAATATTCCCATAAAGAATAATCTTTATAAAAATAATTGAAGTAGAAGTTTTAAAACTTATACTTGAAACGAGTATTAAATAACCAAAGATATACTTATATGAAAGTATTATCTTTATTTGAATAATCGAAAATAAGTTTGATTATTGACATCTTATTCTTTAATAAAATAAAGAATATATTTCAGCAAATAATCGGAGTCATAGATCCTCAAATGAATATTCAAATAATGCTCAATAAATAAAATAAGCTGAGTCATAATACCTCGAATGAATAGTATAAATAATATTCATTAAATAAAATAAAGGAGTCATACATCCTCAAATGAATATTCAAATAATATTCAATAAATAATAAAAGGAGTCATACGCCTTCGAATAATATTCGAAATAATATTCAATAATAAAATAAAGTTAAAGTTATCGAATAAACCTTATTCGATCCATAGTTTTAAAAAAACTATAACCATATATATATATATAAATATATATATATATAATATACTCGGGAACATCGACTCCCGGTTTGGAAATATGTTCACCTTTGGGTCCCTATACTAAGGGTATACACAAGTTACCGCTATCCTCTAGCATAGGTATTATCAACTGAACCAACAGATATATATTCCAAGAATATGAAACAGGCATGCATACATACTATATCACATGCTACAATATATCGCATCATTTGCTAATTATCCAACATGCATCTATCGCGAGATAATGCAAATACATATATTCATCACAACAACAGTATAACGGATAGAATACTTGCCTGAGCGACTTGGGGGTGAGAAAGGCTCGGGACGAGTCTGATCACCTATAAACAATAAGTAAGTTGGAATTAAACCAAAATCACTTGTAAACCTATACTTTAACTAACTTAGACTCTAACGCTTGTTTGGCGCTCACCGATTCGCTTAAGTCACTCGGGTACCCTCGGCTCCGCCATTTTTAATAATTTAACCTTTACGAGTTTTAAAGCGATTCCTTCGCGAATGACTTACCAACTGCCTAACACACTTACCATAAATGTTTCACACATTAATTAACCCTTTTTGGTCTTTAACCTATGTTTCAAAGTAAGGCGAGGGAAAAAGTTTCGTTCGCGAAACGCCGTTACTTGAAACGGTCGTTTCTCCTAAACCGTGCATCGGAATCGAACGAACTACATATCAAAACGAAGCTCGTAACATGAGCTATCTAAACATGGCAGTGGTCATAATCTAGCAGGGGGTTCTCGGGTCCTAATGCTATGCACAAAACAGTCCAAAGAAAATCGGACGTTACGACGGCTATGTTTACGCGATTTCCAAATTTTTAAACCATCCACAATCAACCCAAACCATCCTCAAATCCAACACACAACAAACATCCATCCTTATCACATCATAACAATCCCAACCAATTCAATTTTAATCATTCATACATATGCTTAAACCTAACTTTAATCATACTTAAGTTCCTTAAAATCAAAACCACAAAATTACCATTCCATTACACTACCATACCAAATCTCAAACTCTAAATCATGACAACAACTACAATAGCATCCCACTCATCAAAATCACCTTATAATATATATGAACCTAGGGTTTGGAAATGGTATACCTTCCTTGAAGTGGTGGGTGGAGCTAGGAAGCCTTAAGAAGCTTTGAGAAGCCTTAGGAAAGCTTGGATCTTCAAGAAAAACAAGAAAAAGTTCAAGTTAAAAACTTGAAAACACTATTCATTGTCTTCTTCTTTGATTAAATGAAGAAGTTAGAGAAAGAATTAATGGCTTAAACTCATGATATAGCCATAACTAAGCATAAAGATGATTAGGGAATTTTCTTACCAATTTAGGATGCTTGGATCTTGATTTTTGAAAAATCTAGCCTTGAAAATGTGTAAAAGCCGAGAGCAAAGTGAAGAACAAATGCCTTGGTTGTTTTGATTTTTGATGAAATGATTTTGCTAGCTTGGTTGACTTGATTTGTATTTGATTTAGCAAATTACTACCTTGCCCTTGAATTTGTGTGGTTCTTATTCAACCACACCTCCTTCCTTCCCATGTCATGCTTACCTCATCCTCATTATGTCATCCTTCCTTCCTTGTCTTCTTTCTATTGGTTGGATGACATCATTCCCATTAATCCCTTTGATTAACTTCCTAATCGTTTGCCTAATGACCGCTGATCTGTTATACGGTTCGCTTAACTTTCGTTCTCGTTTATCGTTTGAAGGATCATACCCGGGATCTTATTACTTAGGTTCCCTTAACCTTTCTCAATACATTATATTCCTTTTTTATGATCCTCTATATAATCCTTAAATTTAAATCCTTTTTATCCTGTTACCTTATACTCAATTCTCTCCGTATCTTGTGGATTTCCGGGAAAAACCAAAGTGTTCGGAATTGGATTCTGACGATATTTACATACACTTATATACTTCATAGAGTACTAATAAAATCCCAGAATATCCATAACAGAACCCTTACATAGTGTGGCGTGAAAAGTTTTCTCATTCAGCTAAAACACTATTCACAAGGGTTACAAAAAGTTGAAAAATTTTGGGGTTATTACAGTCTCCCCTCCTTAAAAGGATTCCGTCCCGGAATCAAACAGAAAACAAATGGGGGTACTTTTCTAGCATTGCGCTCTCTAGTTCCCAAGTCGATTCTTCCGCATTATGATTCTGCCATAGTACTCTGACTAGCTTGATCACCTTGTTCCGAAGCACCTGCTCCTTCTTATCTATGATCCTTACTGGCTTCTCCACGTAAGTTAGATCTGGCTGCATATCCACCTGCTCGTACTCCACTATGTGCCTGGCATCCCGATGATACCTCCTTAGCATTGACACATGGAACACATTATGAACTTGTTGCAAATTAGGGGGTAGGGCTAGCTCGTAAGCTAACTTTCCAATCCGTCTTAATATCTCAAAAGGTCCAATGTATCTTGGGCTTAGTTTTCCCTTCTTTCCGAACCTCATTAATCCCTTCCAAGGGGATACTTTCAGCAATACTAAGTCCCTTACTTCATATTCCTTGTCCTTTCGGGCTAGGTCTGCATATTTCTTTTGTCTGTCTTGGGCTGCTACAAGTCGCCCTCTGATAAGATCCACTATATCTTTGGTCCTTTGGACCACTTCGGGTCCGAGCATCTTCCGCTCTCCTACTTCATCCCAGTATAAGGGAGATTGACACCTTCTTCCGTACAGGGCCTCATAAGGCGGCATTCCGATGCTAGCATGAAAGCTATTGTTATAAGAAAACTCGATCAACGGCAAGTGATCATCCCAACTTCCTTTAAGGTCTATTGCACAGACTCTCAACATATCCTCTAGTGTCTGGATGGTCCTTTCACTCTGTCCATCCGTCTGGGGATGGTACGCGGTACTCATATTTAACTTGGTCCCCGCACATTCCTGAAAGCTCCTCCAAAATCTGGAGTTGAACCTTGGGTCTCGGTCTGAGACAATGGACGCTGGGACTCCATGTCGCGTTACTATTTCCTTAAGGTAAATGTCCACCAGTCTATCGACTGTGTATCTCTCATTGATAGGAATGAAATGAGCTGACTTTGTCAGTCGGTCTATAATTACCCAAATGGCGTTGTGATTGGCTTTCGTCCTTGGCAAGCCTACAACAAAATCCATCGCTATCTGTTCCCATTTCCATTCGGGAATCTCCAGGGGTCGCAAAAGTCCACTGGGTCTCTGGTGCTCTGCCTTTACTCTTTGGCAAGTCAAACACTTGTTTACCCATTCTGCTACGTCCCTCTTCATGTTGGGCCACCAGTAATATTCCTTCAAATCCCTATACATCTTGGTACTTCCCGGGTGAATGGAATACCTCGAACTATGGCTTTCGTCCAAAATCTCATTTTTAAGTTCTTGAACATTCGGAACCCAAATTCGGTAGGAGTACCTCATTATCCCCTTATCATCTTTTTCAGTATGGATCTCCTCCCCAGTCATTGACTTTCTGCCTTCATTCATTATTTTCTCCTGGCACAATCTGATTTTTTCCAATAACTCTGGCTGCATTGAGATCTCAAAAAGCTTTTCAGTTCCGGTTCCGGTTACCTTTACTTCTATTTCCATTCTCTCAAAATCCCTCATCAACTCTTCCGAAGTCGTTATCATTCTGAGTCTTTCCTTTCTACTAAGGGCATCAGCCACCACATTGGCTTTCCCTGGATGATAGAGAATCTCACAATCATAGTCCTTGATTAGTTCTAACCATCTCCTCTGGCGCATGTTGAGCTCTTTCTGCGTAAATATGTACTTGAGGCTCTTATGGTCTGTGAAAATCTCGCACTTCTCTCCATACAAGTAGTGCCTCCAAATTTTTAAAGCAAATACTATTGCCGCGAGCTCAAGGTCATGAGTAGGATATCTAACCTCGTATTCCTTCAGTTGTCTCGACGCATACGCGATAACTTTACCGTGCTGCATAAGCACACATCCTAATCCTTTGTGCGACGCGTCACTATATATCACAAAATCTCCTTTTCCGTCCGGCAATGCCAATACCGGAGCCGTTATCAACCTCTTCTTTAATTCCTGAAAACTGTTCTCGCATTTCTCCGTCCATTCAAACTTCTCTGTCTTACGAGTAAGTCGTGTCAAAGGGGCTGCGATCTTCGCAAAGTCCTGTACAAATCTATGATAGTAGCCGGCCAATCCTATGAAACTCCTTACCTCTGTGGGTGTGGTTGGCCTTTCCCAATTTGAGACCGCCTCTATCTTGGAGGGGTCGACCAATACTCCTTCTTTATTGATCACATGTCCTAAAAACTGTACTTCATTCCGCCAGAATTCACACTTCGAGAATTTGGCATATAACTGCTCCTCTCTGAGTATTCCTAGAGCTATCCTCAAATGCTCTGCATGTTCTGCCTCAGTCCTTGAGTAGATCAAAATATCATCGATAAAAACTATCACACACTTGTCCAAGTACTTCTTAAATACTCTATTCATTAAATCCATGAAAGCCGCTGGGGCGTTGGTTAATCCAAAGGACATTACCAAGAACTCATAATGCCCATACCTGGTACGGAACGCTGTCTTGGAAATATCTTCGGGTTTAATCTTTAGTTGGTGATATCCAGTTCTCAGGTCGATCTTGGAAAAATAAACAGCATCCTTTAGCTGGTCGAACAGATCGTCTATTCTAGGTAATGGGTACCGGTTCTTTATGGTTAGCTTGTTCAACTCTCGATAGTCTATGCACAACCTCATGCTCCCATCTTTCTTCTTAACAAATAAAACTGGTGCTCCCCACGGGGACACACTGGGTCTTATCATACCCTTATCCAAGAGTTCCTGCAATTGGATAGCTAATTCCTTCATTTCTAATGGGGCTAACCGGTAAGGTGCTTTTGAAACTGGCGCCGTCCCTGGGGCCAACTCAATAGCAAATTCAATCACTCTATCGGGTGGTAATCCCGGAAGGTCTTGTGGGAATACATCTTCAAATTCGTTGACTACTGGAATATCTTGTAAGTTGGGCACCTCCTTCTGCGTGTCCACCACATAGGCTAGGTAGGCCTCACTTCCTTTTCGTAGCATCCTTTTGGCCTGGGCCATAGTCAAAAATTTATGCGTCTGCCTCTTTCCTCTAAATATAACTTCTTTCTTCCCGGGGATATTTAACTTAACTTTCTTCCCTTTACAGTCTATCTGAGCATCGTTGCTAGATAGCCAGTCCATTCCCAAAATCACATCAAACTCCCCTAATTTAAAAGGAATCAGATCAACACTGAAAGATTGCTCCCCTATGCCTATCTCACAGGCGGGGTGAATCTGGTTAACAGGAATAATTTCATGATTGGCTATTTCTACTTGTAAGGGTTCTATCAAGGGTTTAGCCTTAAGTCTTAACTTACGCGCAAAGTCCTTTGATATAAAAGATTTAGTTGCTCCCGAATCAAATAAAACATTTGCACTGACTGAATTTAGAGAAAGGGTACCTGCTATCACATCTGAATCTTTCATAGCATCCTGGACTGTCATGTTGAAAGTCCTCGCAGTAGGTGGCTTATTAGAAGCAGCCCTGCTTGCTCCCGAAGCTGCTGGTTTGTTCATTGGGCATTCCTTCTTCCAATGACCCGGGCGTCCACACCGATGACAATTGGTGGTTGGAACGACGACAGGGGTTGATGATGGGCACCTAGTTGAATAGTGGCCTTCCCGACCGCACTTAAAGTAGGTTACTGGCCTTTCTTTACACTCCCCCGTGTGATTCCTTCCACATATGTTACAGGCTGGCAATGGGGGTCGAGACTGGTTGGAATAGGACATTCTTGACTTCTGGCCGCCCTGGCTCACACTCACACTCATTGGTCGCTTAAACCCAGTGTTCCTTCCTGGCAGGGACACTGCTCCTCGATTAAATCTAGTTGGGAAGCTCCTTCCTGCGGAACCTCCACCCGTGCTCATACTTTTCCTCTTTATTCCTTTCTCCTCTCTTTCCTTCTGCATCTGTTCACTTCCAACTTCTACAATCGTTGCCTTTTGCACCAGAGTGGCATAGTCCGTAAGCTCAAGGATTGCCACCCTATTCTGAATCCACGGTTTCAGTCCCTGCTGAAACCTCCTAGCTTTCTTTTCCTCGGTGCTCACAAACTCCGGCACAAACCTTGATAACTCAGTAAATTTCGCCTCGTACTCTGCTACAGACAAGTTATTCTGCTTTAGCTCCAAGAACTTGAGCTCCATCTGGCTTTCCATAAACCTCGGGAAATACTTCCCCAGAAACAACTGACTAAATCTCTCCCAGGTTATAATAGCACCTGTCTCCATGTTTTTCTTGGCCTCCCACCAGTAGTTAGCTTCTCCTTTCAGAAGGTAGGTAGCAAATACAGTCTTCTGTGCCTCCTCGGTACTCAAAATCTCAAAAGATTTCTCCATTTCCTTTAACCATGCCCTTGCCTCAACTGGGTCGGCTGATCCGTGGAACTCAGGGGGCTTAAGGGACTTAAAAGCCCTGAAAGAGTTTGCCACTGCATTGTTACTTCCTTGAGGGGGTGGGTTGGGTTGACGTTCCAAATTCTGCCTTAGGAGTTGCATGAACTGGCTCATGGGATCCATGCCTGGGTTTGGTACTGGTTGCTCAACCTCGGTTTCTCCTTCTTCAGCCTCTATCTCAAATCCCTCAACATCATATGTTTCCTCTTCCTTTTCATACAGGGAGTCATCCTGTTCCACATAATCCTCATCTTCCTCTTCACTGTGTTCTTGGTTTCTATTGTCCTGATTATGGCTTCCCTGGTCCTCAGACCCAGGGTTCGCCCTAGTTCCAATCTTTCTTGGCGGCATGATTCTGATAATAATAAAAACAATTATTGGGAAAAATTCAACGTTAGGTCACAATCATATACAACATTGTGCCTTGCACAGCTCTTATAATGGGGAGAACGTATATCGCAATTCTATTATTTTAAGAAAGTTCTAATACGAAGTGCAGTAAATATAATAATAAAACAGTGATCCCGTCACTATGGAACTGAACCGAAAGGAAACAAATATATACATAATGCGAGAAATACATAGTTTGATCTGGTCAAAAGTACAACAGTGCTACAGTCATCTGTCCCAAAAGTGATACACAAGAGTCTATCTGTCTAGTCAGAAAAAGGGATGCTATATACAAGTCAACTATCCCGGAAAATTGGCTCTTACTAAGGCCTCGGCTAACTAGACAACTAGACTATTCCATCATCAATCCTGAATCACACACCGGAGCGGGTCAGCTCCCAAACCCTTTCCATCGCACGACGGAAGATATAGTCGGCCTGCCGCCTGGAGATCCTACCATGCCTGTCCCCCTGGAGAGATCTGAGTCTCGCTCGGGACGTGAGCTCTATCCCCGTAAGCTCCCTCCTCAAGGATCGGGGTATAGAAGCCCTGGTCTCATAAGCTCGGGTACGCCTACCCGCCCTCTCTGCATCCAACTCCCTCCTGGCCTCATCCAGTCGGGCCTCGGCAACAGCCACTCGGGTCCTCAGAACATCCTGAACATATCCATGAGCTAACGAAGACTGCCTCTGGGCAGGGTCAAGAGGTGGTGAATCCGGAGCCGCTGAGGGTGCCTCCTCGGTCTGCCTAGGCTCGGAAGTATGGGTCTCTGAGCTGTCATCATCAGGAATCCAAGATAGTGGTGGAGGGGTAGGGGCTCTGACCACCGGAAGTGTGGGTAAAGGGATACCAGCATACACTACCATAGATCCAACACGCTCCTCAGCTACTGGGACCTCATCCGGGTCCTCCTCATCTGGAATAGCAATAACCTCTGTCTCTGACTCCTCTGAGGGGTCCTCCTCATCTGAAACAGCAATGACCTCCGTCTCAGGCTCCTCTGGGGGGTCCTCCTCATCCTCCTCCATCTCAGGCTCCTCCTGATCCTCAACATCTAGCAATGCCTCATCATGCTCACGCTCTAACATCTCTGGGTCCTCTATCTCAGGCGCCTACACATTAAACGAGCTAAGTTACTATCATGATACTTATAAGGGTTCCCGTAAGGGTTTTAACTGTCAGCACTACTTTAAGTAGTCCGACCATGAACTTGGCAAGAGTTCTTATTATCTTTGTGAGTTTATTATTATATCGTCGCATCATCTCTGAGGTTTATAACGCTTAGCTCTGATACCATTTCTGTAACACCCCCAGATCCGGGGTCGGGGATCCGGGTTGTCACGGTCTTTCTTTCCACAATATCACTTCACTTAATTAATAAAAATAACCTTATGCTGTGACCCCACACTAACACACACCACAACCCGTTATAGTCTCAGAGATGAAATTGAAATAAGTACAAGTCTTTGAATCCACAATTTAAAATTATTACAACCCAAAATGATTACTTGATAAATTTACAGTTAATTGCCATTATCTGCCACAAGTTATAATTATACATAATTTGATTCTCAAAAGTAGATAGTAGGATCTACAATAGATCTACCTCTGCAGCTATAGCAGCTACAACATCATCGGGAAGACGCGGGGCGCTTCCCACGCGCTTGCGCTGGGTCTGCTGGAGTCTGGCCATCTCTCCTAACTGTTGTTGTGTGATGAAGAAATAAAACAAGAGTGAGCCTTACAGCTCGCAAGATAATATATAGTGATAACAATAATATAAGTATCTAAATGGATACTTAATAGAATCTTTATCGTGCGTAAGATAATTACTTACTAGATATAAGTAAAAACAAGAAATGAAGTTACCAAATACTTCACTACACTTATATCATCTATAAAGCTTACTTGAACTACCACTGTTCAAAGTATAAAGAGTTTTAAGAAAAACATCCCATAGATGAGACCACAAGTTAAGACTTGAATGGATTCAATCTTTGAAATATTATTGAATGAAAAAGTTATGAGATACTTTATTTAGTCCCGATATATATATATCCACATATATATATCCCGAAAACATTTCCTGGAACCTCTGTTATGTAAAGTATGAACAGAGTTTGAAACATCCAATGAATTTTGGAAAGGAAAAGAATTTTGGCATAAACTAGATATCTTGCTGATCAGGCAAAGATACCCATTAGTAACCTTTTCTACTAGTAGATGGACGAATTCCCCACTGGTCATCACCCTGGTCATAATTAGGACCTTATGCTGGACTGCCACTCAGCCACTTATGCATTTGATGGACTCCCACTGAGCCACTTACACTATCATGGACGCCCACTGCGCCCATGTTGCTTATGCCGACTCAATAGATGGACTTACTTCCCGAACGTTGGGTAAGTAATCAATTCATTTACCAAAACTGCGACCTTGTTGCGAATATAAAATACACCACTGAGCCGGATCCCTCAAGTTTTGAACGAGTATTTAAATCCCCTTAAAAGGAAGATCTTAAATATAAAAATGAGTTTTGGGATCCGCTCTATCTTTTAAAAATCATTTTGAAGACTCGAAAACACTTTATAGAGTGTTTGGAGTAAAGCTGATTTAATGAAGTAAATCAGTCCCCAGAATATTTAGAAAATGACTGAATATTATTAATTAAATAATATTCCCATAAAGAATAATCTTTATAAAAATAATTGAAGTAGAAGTTTTAAAACTTATACTTGAAACGAGTATTAAATAACCAAAGATATACTTATATGAAAGTATTATCTTTATTTGAATAATCGAAAATAAGTTTGATTATTGACATCTTATTCTTTAATAAAATAAAGAATATATTTCAGCAAATAATCGGAGTCATAGATCCTCAAATGAATATTCAAATAATGCTCAATAAATAAAATAAGCTGAGTCATAATACCTCGAATGAATAGTATAAATAATATTCATTAAATAAAATAAAGGAGTCATACATCCTCAAATGAATATTCAAATAATATTCAATAAATAATAAAAGGAGTCATACGCCTTCGAATAATATTCGAAATAATATTCAATAATAAAATAAAGTTAAAGTTATCGAATAAACCTTATTCGATCCATAGTTTTAAAAAAACTATAACCATATATATATATAAATATATATATATATAATATACTCGGGAACATCGACTCCCGGTTTGGAAATATGTTCACCTTTGGGTCCCTATACTAAGGGTATACACAAGTTACCGCTATCCTCTAGCATAGGTATTATCAACTGAACCAACAGATATATATTCCAAGAATATGAAACAGGCATGCATACATACTATATCACATGCTACAATATATCGCATCATTTGCTAATTATCCAACATGCATCTATCGCGAGATAATGCAAATACATATATTCATCACAACAACAGTATAACGGATAGAATACTTGCCTGAGCGACTTGGGGGTGAGAAAGGCTCGGGACGAGTCTGATCACCTATAAACAACAAGTAAGTTGGAATTAAACCAAAATCACTTGTAAACCTATACTTTAACTAACTTAGACTCTAACGCTTGTTTGGCGCTCACCGATTCGCTTAAGTCACTCGGGTACCCTCGGCTCCGCCATTTTTAATAATTTAACCTTTACGAGTTTTAAAGCGATTCCTTCGCGAATGACTTACCAACTGCCTAACACACTTACCATAAATGTTTCACACATTAATTAACCCTTTTTGGTCTTTAACCTATGTTTCAAAGTAAGGCGAGGGAAAAAGTTTCGTTCGCGAAATGCCGTTACTTGAAACGGTCGTTTCTCCTAAACCGTGCATCGGAATCGAACGAACTACATATCAAAACGAAGCTCGTAACATGAGCTATCTAAACATGGCAGTGGTCATAATCTAGCAGGGGGTTCTCGGGTCCTAATGCTATGCACAAAAACAGTCCAAAGAAAATCGGACGTTACGACGGCTATGTTTACGCGATTTCCAAATTTTTAAACCATCCACAATCAACCCAAACCATCCTCAAATCCAACACACAACAAACATCCATCCTTATCACATCATAACAATCCCAACCAATTCAATTTTAATCATTCATACATATGCTTAAACCTAACTTTAATCATACTTAAGTTCCTTAAAATCAAAACCACAAAATTACCATTCCATTACACTACCATACCAAATCTCAAACTCTAAATCATGACAACAACTACAATAGCATCCCACTCATCAAAATCACCTTATAATATATATGAACCTAGGGTTTGGAAATGGTATACCTTCCTTGAAGTGGTGGGTGGAGCTAGGAAGCCTTAAGAAGCTTTGAGAAGCCTTAGGAAAGCTTGGATCTTCAAGAAAAACAAGAAAAAGTTCAAGTTAAAAACTTGAAAACACTATTCATTGTCTTCTTCTTTGATTAAATGAAGAAGTTAGAGAAAGAATTAATGGCTTAAACTCATGATATAGCCATAACTAAGCATAAAGATGATTAGGGAATTTTCTTACCAATTTAGGATGCTTGGATCTTGATTTTTGAAAAATCTAGCCTTGAAAATGTGTAAAAGCCGAGAGCAAAGTGAAGAACAAATGCCTTGGTTGTTTTGATTTTTGATGAAATGATTTTGCTAGCTTGGTTGACTTGATTTGTATTTGATTTAGCAAATTACTACCTTGCCCTTGAATTTGTGTGGTTCTTATTCAACCACACCTCCTTCCTTCCCATGTCATGCTTACCTCATCCTCATGATGTCATCCTTCCTTCCTTGTCTTCTTTCTATTGGTTGGATGACATCATTCCCATTAATCCCTTTGATTAACTTCCTAATCGTTTGCCTAATGACCGCTGATCTGTTATACGGTTCGCTTAACTTTCGTTCTCGTTTATCGTTTGAAGGATCATACCCGGGATCTTATTACTTAGGTTCCCTTAACCTTTCTCAATACATTATATTCCTTTTTTATGATCCTCTATATAATCCTTAAATTTAAATCCTTTTTATCCTGTTACCTTATACTCAATTCTCTCCGTATCTTGTGGATTTCCGGGAAAAACCAAAGTGTTCGGAATTGGATTCTGACGATATTTACATACACTTATATACTTCATAGAGTACTAATAAAATCCCAGAATATCCATAACAGAACCCCTACATAGTGTGGCGTGAAAAGTTTTCTCATTCAGCTAAAACACTATTCACAAGGGTTACAAAAAGTTGAAAAATTTTGGGGTTATTACAGTCGTAATGCCCAATTTTCCTTAGATTGTTTTGTGCATGACTTTGGCACCCGAACACTCACTGCCATGAACTGACCATTACCATGTTTAGAAAGTTTATGATTCATTTTGATATGTCATTCGCTTAGATCCGATTTACGGTTTAGGAGAAACGACCATTTTAAGTTACGGTGTTTCGCGAATGAACCTTTACCCCTCGCCTAACTTTGAAATCTTGTTTAAGGCCCTTAAGAGGCTAATTGGATTGTGAAACAATTATGTAAGGTGGATTAGGCAGTTGGTAACGTACTAGCGAAAGAGCCGCCTTAAAATTCGTAACGGTTAATTTTATAAAAATGGTGGAGCCGAGGTTACTCAAGCGACTAATGTGAATCGTTAAGCGCAAAAACGAACGTTAGGGTCCAATTGGTTAAAGTCTAGTTTCTTAAGCGACCGTACTTTAATTCCGACTTATGTTGTTGTTCATAGGTTATCGGACCCACTCTAAACTTAAGTCTACCCCAGAACGCTCAGGCAAGTTTTCTACCCGCATAACTGTTGTTGTGATGTATATGTGTATATGCATTATCTTGTGATAAGTGCATGATTGTTATTAGGAAATCTTGCGATATATTGGAGCATGTTGATATGATATATATGCATGCCTGTTTCGTAATCTTCATATTCTATTATCAATTCAAATGCTTATAAACTGCATAATACCTATGCGAGAGATAAGCAGTAGTTGCGTATACCCTTAGTATAGGGGACCCAAAGGTGAACATTTTTCTAAACCGGGAGTCGATGTTCCCGAGTATAATATATGTAAATTTATATATATATAGTTTTCTATAACTATTAATCGAATAAGGTATATTCGATGGTTTTGAATAATAATCAAACTTATTTTCTATTATTCAAATAAGGATCGTACTTTCGTATAAGTATATCTTTTGTTATTTATTATTCGTTTCAAGTATGGGTTTTAAAACTTCTACTTCAATTATTTTAATAAATATTATCCTTTATGGGAATATTATCCAAATAATAATATTCAGATATTTTCCAACATATTGGGACTGATTTATTTTATTAAATCAGCATTACTCCTAACATTCTTAAAAATGTTTTCGAGTCTTCAAAATGATTTTAAAATTTAGAGCGGATCCCAAAACTCGTTTTCAAATTTAAGATCTTCCTTTCGAAGGGGACTTGAATACTCGCTCAAAAAGCTGAGGGATCCGACTATGTGGTGTATTTTATATTCGCAACGAGGTTGCTGTTTTGAGAAAACAATTTGATTACTTGCCCAACGTTCGGGAAGTAAGTCCATCTAATTGAGTCGGCATAAGCGACATGCCGGGGTACGGTCTATGAAGGTGTAAGAGGCTGGGTGACAATCCATCCATGCGTGAGTGGCCGGATAACGGTCTAGCGCGAGGTCCTAATGCGGCCAGGGTGATGACCGGCGAGGAATTCATCCATCTACAATAGAAAAAGGTTACTTATTGGTACCTGATCAGCAAGATATCGGGTTTATGCCAAAGTTTTTCTTCTTTCCAAATTCATTGGGTATTATAACTCTGTTTATACTTTTCATAACAGAGGGTTTCAAAGAAGGTATGAGATATATATATAGGTGTATATATATATCGGGAATTAATGAAGTATCTAGTAACTTCATTTCTTTAAAGGATATTTCAAAGATTGAATTTATTCAAGTCTTATCTGGTAGTCTCATCTATGTGATGAACTTTTGAAACTGATTATACCTTGAACGGTGGTAGTTCAAGTAGTATTCGGAAAATATATAAGTATATTAGAATATCTTGTAACTTCATCTTTTCAACTTATATCTAGTCAATGATTATCTTATGCCTGACAAAGATTTTCAGAAAAATGTTGAGACAAGGTTAGGTATATGAGATCACCTTGCAACAATATTTTTATATAGTTATAAACTGGAACTCTATGTATATTATGCATGGAAGAGGATTTCCAAGATTTTGAAAAGTATATATACGTATATACTAAATATTTTGCGACTTGGTGACGTTAAGATATCAACTTGGTTCATTTCTTCTTGACCAAGACTTTCATGAGTACTACGATAATGCTCATATATCGTTAATTATTATACATATTATTTCGGTGGGCTTGTTGCTCACCCTTGCTTTCTTCTTTCATCACACAACAACAAATAGACAAGATGAACAGGACCAAGCTCCCAATTCGCAAGCGGATAGAAAACGTTCCGCAGTTTCCTGTAGGCGTTGATGCCGCTGTAGCTGAGGTAGGATCTACCAATAGGCTAGGTTTTCAACTGTTGATGTACCAGACTTATGTATATTTATGAATTGTAATAATAGCAAAGAATATGTAAATTTATTCAGAGACCCTTTTGAGGTGTAATGACTTATAATTGTGGAATAAAATGACTTGTGTTATTTTGGTATTCATCTATGAGACTATAACTTGTGGTGTGTGTGTTTATTGTGGGGTCACAGTACGCATTAGTTGGTTGTTTATTAAGATTGGGTGTTATTAAGGGAAATGGAACTCGTGACAACCCGGATCCCCGACCCCAGATTTTGGGGTGTTACATTATTAACAACATATAAGGTTTATTTACAATTTATTTTGCATGAAGATCACTTATAAAACAAGCAAAGTAACACATCACAAGACAAAACATCACTTAGCATTTTTAAGCAAGAATTCAAAGTAAACATGCATGGTAACTTCATGACACCTACTAACAAAAATCTAAACTAGCATTATATCAAAGGAAACATGGCATGCAACTCACAAAACAACTAAAATAGCAATATCATTTCTTCGAGTTCTATGCAAAAATTCGAACTATATATTCAAAATAATCACTTGATATCTACTAAATATAATCACTTATCATCACGGAGCACTTTATCTAGCATTTCATAACCAAAACCACAACATGCATCTCACACAAGTCAAGTATCAAAGCACAAAATCAACAAGTATGGTTTCTACTTTGAAAATCACTTGTAAATCGACATGCAAGTACTATATCCAACATGCAAGTGCTAAAATCGACATGTAAGTACTAAACTTTAGGTATCTTGAAGGAAAAATAGCATGCAAGAGTTTAAACTTGATAAAACAACATTTTTAAAGAATAATATTTTCAAAATCAACATGCATGATCATTCTTTATAAGAACTATCCAAGATCATTACTCTAAAACATTCGGTTCTTAAAAAATCATTGCCAAATGTTTATGAACAAGATTATGACTTGGCAAAAATAGAAGTTTCTATAAGCCACCATGGTTGCAACCTTGAGTTCATAAGAACTAAGGCCTCAACTTCGGCTTTATCAACATGCACACACAAAACTAACCTTAAAATGAAGATACTCTACTTGATAATGAAGGTCTTGGCTTGAATAGCTTTAGAAGTGAAAGAAGATGAAGAGAAATTGAAGAAAATGGCAAGAATGGGGGGTGGGGGTGAGTTCGGCCGAGAGGGAGGGAGGAGAGGAGAGGGGGAGATGTTTGAGTGAGTGTGTGATGAAAAATGAGGGAACTCACTTGGTTTTTGTCTCTTTAATTTGATTAAAAAGATAGTGGAATATGGAATGTACAATAATGTCCTTCTTTCTAGTTTTAACAAAATTGCATGCAAGGTTAAAGAGGTAAACTAGCAAGTTAGCGGGGTTGGAATTGACGGTCTTAGGCTTGGACTCTTTATAAACCAAAATGCATGCAAGGGTATACTAGTAATCTATTAATTAATAAAAGTATGATTAAAAAGAAAGGATTTGAGTAAATAAAATACAACTCCATAAATCACAAAATTAATACCATAAATATTATGAGATTTTAGAAGTTTTATAAAATTATTTTCAAAAATTTTGAACAAGAATATATTTTAAAAGAATTTTCTAGGATTAATACTCTAATATACAAGCCATATAAAAATATGATTAACAACTCTAAGTCACATAAAAAATGCAAATAATTTGATTTTAAGCCGCTATTATACGAATTATAATATATCGCCTAATCGCAACTATTACAACCATTATCTAATCGCGTAACGAAACTTGCTTGCGTATAATTAATCATACATTTATAAATAATCTAACGATATTCTTAATGCCCTTCAACGAATAATATATACGAACATATTGAATTCACATAATTTCTGACATCTAATACACAGAAATTATATATCACAAAAAAATATCATATTACATTCATATCAAATATTTACAGGCGTTACAACCTTCCCCCCTTTAAGGATTCTGTCCCCAAAATTTAAGCAAACAGACGAGGATAATTATCTAACATATCACTTTCTAATCCCATGCTGACTCTTTAACTTTGAGATTTCTCCACAAAACGTTAACTAGAGGAACTATCTTATTCCTTAACACTTTATCTTTTCTATCTAGAATGCTAATCGGTTGCTCGATATAAGACAAATCTGGCTCAATCTCCACCGGTTTATTTTCTATGAGACATTTGGCATCGAGGTTGAACTTCTTAAGCAATGATACATGAAAAATGTTGTGAATGTGCTGCATTTCAGGCGGTAAGGCCAACTTGTACGCCACTTTTCCAACTTTACCAAAAATCTCAGAAGGTCCGACAAATCTTGGACTAAATTTTCCTCTCTTGCCAAATTTAGCTATCCCTTTCCAGGGCGACACTTTCAACAAAACGGTTTCTCCTATTTCATACTTTACGTCCCTTCTGCGTGGATCATCATACTTTCTTTGTCTATCCCGAGCCGCGATCAATCGATTTCGAATCAAATCTACTACTTCTTTCATTTGTTGAATCAGTTCGGGGCCAATTACCTTTCGCTCTCCAACTTCATCCCAATATATGGGTGATCTACACTTTCTTCCATAAAGAGCTTCGTACGGGGGCATTCCAATGCTGGCATGAAAGCTATTGTTAAATGAAACCTCTACCAAAGGCAAATGTTCATCCCAATTTCCTTTGAAGTCCAAAGCACAAGATCTTAACATGTCTTCTATGGTCTGAATTGTGCGCTCACTTTGTCCATTCGTCTGTGGGTGGTAGGCAATGCCCATTTTGAGTCGAGTTCCCAAATGTTCTTGAAATTACTTCCAAAATCTGGAGTTGAAACAGAGGTCTCTATCTGATACAATAGATACTGGAACTCCATGACAAGTAACAATTTCCTTAAGATACATATGAATTAGCTTATCCATTGAGAATCTCTCGTTGATCTGTAGAAAATGAGCTGACTTAGTCAATCGATCAATTATTACCCAAATAGCGTTGTGATTAGATTTTGTCCTTGGTAATCAAACTATAAAGTCCAATGAAATGTGCCCCCACATCCATTCAGGTATCTCTAAGGGTTGAATTAGTCCACTCAGTTTCTGACGTTCGACTTTTACCCTTTAATAAGTATAGCATCTACTAATCCATTGAGCAATCTCCTTCTTCATATCCGGCCACCAAAAGTTCTATTTCAAATCTTGGTACATTTTTGTGCTTCCCGGGTGAATAGAAAATTCTGAGTTGTGAGCATCCTTCAAAATCTCATTCATCAATTCTTCCGCATTCAGTATCTAAATCCTTGATGAGAATCTTAGAATTCCTTGGTTGTCTTTTTGAGTGCAAATCTCTTCTCCGGTCAACTCATTCATCCTTTGATTCATTACTTTTTCTTGGCACTTCTTAATCTTTCCTATTAATTCTGGTTGGAAAGTCATCGTACAAATCGTTTCTGTAGGCGCACTTGGAGCTCGAATCTCAATTCTCATCTTCCCAAATTTCTTTGATAACTCTTGGGCCATAGTCAACATATTCAATCTATCTTTGTGACTTAAAGCATCCACTACTATATTCGCTTTCCCGGGATGATAATTGATTATGCAATCGCAGTCCTTAATTAACTCCAACCATCTTCGTTGCCTCATGTTTAATTCCTTTTGAGTGAAAATGTACTTCAGGCTCTTGTGATCCGTATATATCTCACATTTCTCTCCACATAGGTAATGTCTCCATAACTTCAAAGTAAATACAATTGCAGCCAGTTCCAAATCATGATTTGGGTACCTTTGCTCATGAGGCTTAAGTTGTCTTAACGCGTAGGCTATCACCTTCCCGTGTTGCATTAAAACACAACCCAATCTTTTGTGTGACGCATCACTGGATATTACAAAGTCTCCTTGATCATTTGGCAGGGATAATACTGGAGCAGTGACTAGCTTCTGCTTCAATTCTTGAAAACTCTTTTCACAACTTTCCGTCCATTCAAACTTCTCATTCTTTTGGGTCAATTTTGTCAATGGTACCGCAATCTTTAAGAAATCCTTCACAAATCTTTGATAATATCCGGACAAACCCATGAAACTTCTAACTTCAGTCGGGGTCTTCGGCCTTTCCCAATTTATAACAGCTTCTATCTTCGCAGGATCAACTCGAATTCCTTCACTTCCGACAATATGCCCTAGAAATTGAACTTCTCGCAGCCAGAATTCACCCTTCAAAAACTTGGCATATAACTTCTCCTTTCTTAAAGTCTCCAAAGCTATTCTCAGATGTTCCGCATGTTCTTCCTCGGTCTTTGAGTATATTAGAATGTCGTCGATAAACACAATGACAAATTTGTCCAAATACTCCTTGAATACTCGGTTCATCAAATCCATGAAGGTGGTTGGCGCATTTGTCAATCCGAATGCCATAACTAGAAACTCTTAATGTCCGTATCTGGTCCTGAAAGCAGCCTTTGGTATGTCTTCCAGCTTAATCGTCAACTGATAATATTCTGATCGTAAGTCAATCTTCGAGAAATAAGTCACTCTCTTAAGTTGATCAAACAAGTCATTAATACGAGGTGAAGGGTATCGATTCTTGATTGTCAATTTGTTCTACTCTCTATAGTCGATGCACAGTCTCATACTTCCGTCCTTCTTTTTCACAAACAGAACTGGAGCACCCCACGGAGATACACTTGAACTTATAACTCCTTTATCCAATAACTCTTATAGTTTCTTGGCCAATTCCTTTATTTTTGCTGGTGCCATACGATAAGGTGCCTTCGATACAGGTTCCACGTCGGGCGCTAAGTCGATAGAAAACTCAATTTGACGGTCAGGTGGCAATCCAGGAAGTTCATCAGGAAATACATCGGGAAATTCGTTAACTATCGGGATACTTTCGGCGTCTCCTTAGATATATCAATTACATGAGCCAAATGCCCTTCACACCCTTGTCTTAACAACTTTTTAGCTTGAATCATTGTTAAAAATGTTTTAACTTGTTTCTATCCTTTAAACTCTACTTTCCTTTCTTGAGGGGACTTAAGAATCACTTTCTTCTTCTTACAATCTATTTGTGCACCATGCTCTGCTAACTAAACCATTCCTAATATAACGTCAAATTCTCCTAGTTGAAAAGGTATAAGGGAAGCAGGGAAACCATAGCCTGAAATCTCTACTTTATATCGAGGGCAAATACTTTTAACAGATACTCGTTCTAAATTTAAACAAAATGATAGATAAAGGTTCAACTAATAGTTCAATTTCACAATTCAACTTGCCAACCAAAGATTCAGATATGAAAGATCTAGTAGCTCCAGAATCAAATAACACTTTAGCATTGATGTTGTTGATAGAAAGCGTACCTGCCACAACTTCAGAACTCTGAACAACATCCTTGATATTCATGTTGAACGTCTGGGCCTGAGCAGGATAGGAGGAAGGGAACACTGGAGTTGTAGATTCAAAAGGTTGATTTGTAGGTAGTTAAAGAATTAGAATAGAAGATGTCATTGCTTAATTGTAAGGAGCGGTCGTCAATTGCATCAACTTGTCATTTCTGGGGGTCTTGCAATCCCTCGACATATGACCGGTCTTTCCACACTTAAAGTATGTAACAGGAGGCTTCGGGTTCTGGCACTCATTCGCGTAATGACCTTTCGAATTACCCTTGTAACAAATGATGTCAGCCTTATTGCAGTTATCCATATGTCTCTTGTGGCAGGATTTACACTCTGGATTTGTTCCTTGTTGTGATCTTTGTCCACTTGACCCTTGAATCCTATTCTTCTGACTCTTATTATCATCTTTCTTAAAGCTTCGGGGTCCTCCTTGGTTCTAGAATCCAAGCTTCTTGATATTCTTCCCACTTTGGCTCCCTTGAGCCGATCCTTCTCCATTGGTTCCAAACTTTCTTTTCTTACTCTCTTTCTTCTTCAAGTTTTGATCACTTTCTCCTTCGATTACCATTGCCTTCTGGACCACTTCAGCATATGTGGCCAATTCAAAAGCAGCCACTCTACTTTGTAGACAAGGCTCCAATCCTTGTTGAAATCTCTTCACTCTCTTTTCATCCGTGTTTATATAATCTCCAATAAACCTAGCCAATTCAGTGAATTTCTTCTCGTACTCTCCCACAGTCATTCCTTCCTGCTTCAATTAAAAGAACTTCAATTCCATTTGAGTCTGCATATACCTCGGGAACACTTGTCTAAGAAAATCTTCTTGAATTTATCACAAGTGATAACTTCTTCTTCTTCTAAAGCATGGGCTAACTCCCACCAATAGTCCGCTTCGCCTTTCAAAAAATAAGACGCATAATCGACCTTCTTTTCTTCCCTTACAATAGCTAGCATGAAAGCTTTCTCTATCTTTTTAAGCCAAGATTGGGCTTCTACGGGGTCTTGAGTTCCACAGAACTTCGGTGGTTTCACAGCTTGGAATGATTTGAAAGTTGTAGGGGTTGGTGGTGGTGGAGGTGGTTGTTGTTGTTGAAGTTGTTGCCGAAGAAGTTATTGTTGTTGAGCAAGGTTAACAGATTGTTGGTGAAGTATTTGCTTAAGTTGAGCCAAGTTGGGTGGTGGATCTTCATGATCCCCGATATTGGTGTTGCGAGTTCTACGAGAAGGCATGATTCTAAATATAGACAAGAAAGGTTTTTTCACAGTTTAAATTTGCATACAAAAGTTATAATAGTACATAATTATTGAAATTAGGGTCAAGGTACATCAAGATTGGAAAAGAGTCTGAATCTAGGGATAACATGCTTAATTAAAGGAAATAACAGGGAATTCTACAAAGTCCAACAATACAACGATATGAAAAGTAGATAATGGAAAGAACTAAGGCTCCACTCCATCAGAACGTGGTCCCGTAGTCTTCTCTTCACGAAGCGTCTTCACAATGCACTGGAGCTCGTCCGCAATCATCTGGATAGTATACTGGCTGGTACGGTCTTGGTGCAATGGCATCTCATCAAGCTTAGTGTTAACGTACTGAACCAAGGTCTTAAGTCTCGCAGTCATCTACTCCTTAGGCTTTCTTTCATAGTTTCGGCTGTCCAGATACACGTTCTTCAATCACTGTAACATACGATCATACTTGCCCTGAAGCTTGTCGATCTCACGCCTCAACTCAGCATACACGGAGAAAGCAATTGTGTTAGACGGTTCAGAAGATAACGAGGAATGCGCCCTTTGCTGCCAAACAATGCATATATATATATATAAGATAATTAGTAGCGAACAACTCGAATATCCTATACCTACACTCTCGTATAATATTCTATAAACCTATATACATATATAACCTATTTAGGCTGTCTAGGGACTCTAAACTGTATCTCTAATACCAAAACCTGTCATGCCCCAAACATTTACAAAAGACAATATACGAGTAATTATATTAGTTAACAAAAGGAAGTAAATACATCTGAATCCAAGATCTTTACAGTTTAGGGTTTGGAACAGCCCAACACTATTAACTATTACAACCTGATTTCAATATCGAGTCCTCAAACACAAAATCACTAACTACCTGAGCTCGAACATACAAATCGGCATCACAAGTCTTACATGTTGTCTGCTTGAATCTAACTATATCTTCTAGCTGTAATATCAGGGTAAGCAAGTAGTGAGCTGAATGCTCAATAAGCGTTATAATATACATAAACAAGAATAAAAGAATAACAATGAGAATGAAAGATTCGACAATATAGTATCAAGAGCTAAACTTTCAGGATGATGGCATCTTTTATTGTAATAAAACCATTCAAAACCATTTCCTTATCAAAAACCATTTTATGACGCTACGGATTACAGCCGGTAATCAGCCGCGAAGTAATCCCGAACCTCGCTCGGTTCTAGAACATTAATGGGATCCCTTGGAAACTTTTAAGCCTACAAATTAAGAGCGGAAAGGACTTGCGTCTCAGTCCAAATCCACTATCTAAAGAAAATATTTGTCCCCCTTGGGACTGGAAATCCAAATTTTAACTTTTTATTTTAAAAACTGATGCCAAGTGACAGTTAATTCCTTAAACAGTGCTAAATCTCATTGTCAAATTCTTTGTGAATAGAAACCTTGCAATTCCCTTGATAAAGTATAGTCTAGTTGATCATGGCCTTGAAATTTAGTGGACCTATTTCCTGTGCTTCAAAGTTGATCTAGAATATATTATGGAAAAGGACTTTTATAGGGTGCAAATGGACTCTAATATGGTGAAAAGTGACTTACATGGTTGATTTGAGCCAAAATGTGGAACAAAATTGACTTGTATGAAAGTGGCACTAAGAGGTGGTAAAAGGATGTCAAATTTGATGTATATGATGTTAACATGTTAATTGTACAAATATATGGTGGAAAGTGATTTTTATAGGGTGCAAAGTGACTCTTATAGGGTGCAAATGGACTATAATATGGTGTAAAGTGACTGTAATATGATGTGAAGTCACTTACATGATAGATGAGAGCCAAAATGTGGCCCAAAATTGACTCGTAGTAAAGGGTACCAAGAGTTGGTTACAGGATGTCATATTGCATGTTCATGATGTTAACTATTAATTGTATCAATATATGGCGGCAAATGACTCTTATATGGTGAAAATGACTCTAATATGGTGAAAAGTGACTTAAAGGGTTAATTAGAGCCAAAATATGGAACAAAATTTACTTGTATGAAACTGTCACTTAGAGGTGGTAAAAGGATGTCAAATTGGATGTATATGATGTTAACATATTAATTGTACAATTATATTGGAAAGTGAGTCTTTTAGGGTACAAAGTGACTCTAATATGATGAAAAGTAACTTACATGGTTGATTAGAGCCAAAATGTGGGACATAATTGACTTGTATGAAAGTGACACTAAGATCTGGTAAAAGGATGTCAAAATGTATGTATATGATGTTAACATGTTAATTGCACAAATATATTGTAAAATGACTCTTATAGGGTGGAAAGTGAGTCTAATATGATGAAAAGTAACTAACATGGTTGATTAGAGCCAAAATGTGGAACAAAATTGACTTGTATGAAAGTGTCACTAAGAGCTGGTAACATGATGTTAAATTTGATGTATATGATGTTAACATGTTAATTATACAATTATATTGTGGAAAGTGACTCTTATATGGTGCAAATTGACTCCAATATGGTGAAAAGTGACTTACCTGGTTGATTAGAGCCAAAATGAGGAACAAAATTGACTTGTATGAAAGTGACACTAAGAGGTGGTAAAAGAATGTTAAATTGGATGTATATGATGTTAACATGTTAATTGTACAAATATATTATGGAAAAGGACTCTTATAGGGTGCAAATGGACTCTAATATGGTGAAAAGTGACTTACATGGTTGATTAGAGCCAAAATGTGGAACAAAATTGACTTGTATGAAAGTGGCACTAAGAGGTGGTAAAAGGATGTCAAATTTGATGTATATGATGTTAACATGTTAATTGTACAAATATATGGTGGAAAGTGATTTTTATAGGGTGGAAAGTGACTCTTATAGGGTGCAAATGGACTATAATATGGTGTAAAGTGACTGTAATATGATGTGAAGTCACTTACATGATAGATGAGAGCCAAAATGTGGCCCAAAATTGACTCGTAGTAAAGGGTACCAAGAGTTGGTTACAGGATGTCATATTGCATGTTCATGATGTTAACTATTAATTATATCAATATATGGCGGCAAATGACTCTTATATGGTGAAAATGACTCTAATATGGTGAAAAGTGACTTAAAGGGTTAATTAGAGCCAAAATATGGAACAAAATTTACTTGTCTGAAACTGTCACTTAGAGGTGGTAAAAGGATGTCAAATTGGATGTATATGATGTTAACATATTAATTGTACAATTATATTGGAAAGTGAGTCTTATAGGGTACAAAGTGACTCTAATATGATGAAAAGTAACTTACATGGTTGATTAGAGCCAAAATGTGGGACATAATTGACTTGTATGAAAGTGACACTAAGATGTGGTAAAAGGATGTCAAAATGTATGTATATGATATTAACATGTTAATTGCACAAATATATTGTAAAATGACTCTTATAGGGTGGAAAGTGAGTCTAATATGATGAAAAGTAACTAACATGGTTGATTAGAGCCAAAATGTGGAACAAAATTGACTTGTATGAAAGTGTCACTAAGAGTTGGTAAAATGATGTTAAATTTGATGTATATGATGTTAACATGTTACTTGTACAATTATATTGTGGAAAGTGAGTCTTATAGGGTGCAAAGTGACTCCAATATGGTGAAAAGTGACTTAACTGGTTGATTAGAGCCAAAATGAGGAACAAAATTGACTTGTATGAAAGTGACACTTAGAGGTGGTAAAAGGATGTCAAAAGGTATGTATATGATGTTAACATGTTAATTGTACAAATATATTGGAAAGTGACTCTTATAAGGTACAAAATGACCCTAATATGATGAAAAGTAACTTATATGGTTGATTAGACCAAAAATGTGGGAAAACATTGACTTGTATGAAAGTGACACTAAGAGGTGGTAAAAGGATGTCAAAATGCATGGATATGATGTTAAAATGTTAATTGTACAAATATATTGGAAAGTGACTCTTATAGGGTGCAAAGAGACTCTAATATGTTGAAAAGTAACTTACATGGTTGATTAGAGCCAAAATGTGGAACAAAATTGACTTGTATGAAAGTGTCACTAAGAGCTGGTAAAAGGTTGTTAAATTTGATGTATATGATGTTAACATGTTAATTATACAATTATATTTTGGAAAGTGACTCTTATAGGGTGCAAAGCGACTCTAATATGGTGAAAAGTGACTTACTTAATTGATTAGAGCCAAAATGTGGAACAAAATTGACTTGTATGAAAGAGGTGGTAAAAGGATGTTAAATTGGATTTATATGATGTTAACATGTTAATTGTACAAATATATTGTGGAAAAGGACTGTTATAGGGTGCAAATGGACTCTAATATGGTACAAAGTGACTGTAATATAATGTGAAGTCACTTACATGATAGATGAGAACCAAAATGTGGCCAAAAATTTACTCATAGTAAAGGGTACAAAGAGATGGTTAAAGGATGTCATATTGCATTTTCATGATGTTAACTATTAATTGTATCAATATATGGCAGCAAATGACTCTTATAGGGTGAAAATGACACTAATATGGTGAAAAGTGACTTAAAGGGTTGATTAGAGCCAAATTGTGGAATAAAATTTACTTGTGTGAAACTGTCACTAAGAGGTGGTAAAAGGATGTCAAATTGGATGTATATGATGTTAACATATTAATTGTAAAAATATATTGGAAAGTGACTCTTATAGGGTACAAAGTGACTCTAATATGATGAAAAGTAACTTACATGGTTGATTAGAACCAAAATATGGGACAAAATTGACTTGTATGAAATTGACACTAAGTTGTGGTAAAAGGATGTCAAAATGTAAGTATATGATGTTAACATGTTAATTGTAAAAATATATTGGAAAGTGACTCTTATAGGGTGCAAAATGACTCTTATATGATCAAAAGTAACTAACATGGTTGATTAGAGCCAAAATGTGGAACACAATTGACTTGTATGAAAGTATCACTAAGAGTTGGTAATATGATGTTAAATTTGATGTATATGATGTTAACATGTTAATTATACAATTATATTGTCGAAAGTGACTCTTAGTGTCACTTTCATACAAATCAATTTTGTTCCACATTTTAGCTCTAATCAACCCTTTAAGTCACTTTTCACCATATTAGAGTCATTTTCACCCTATAAGAGTCACTTTCCGCCATATATTGATACAATTAATAGTTAACATCATGAACATGCATTATGACTTCCTTTAACCACCTTTTGGTACACCTTTTCTACGAGTTAATTTTGGGCCACATTTTGGCTCTCATCTATCATGTAAGTGACTTCACATCATATTAGAGTCACTTTGCACCCTATAAGAGTCATTTTACACCATATAATTGTACAATTAACATGTTAACATCATATACATCCTATTTGACATCCTTTTACCCCCTCTTAGTGCCACTTTCATACAAGTCAATTATGTTCCACAATTTGGCTCTAAATAACCATGTAAGTCACTTTTCACCATATTAGAGTCACTTTGCACACTATAAAAATCACTTTCCACCATATATTTGTACAATTAACATGTTAACATCATATACATAAAATTTGACATCCTTTTACCACCTCTTAGTGCCACTTTCATACAAGTCAATTTTGTTCCACATTTTGGCTCTAATCAACCATGTAAGTCACTTTTCACCATGTTAGAGTCCATTTGCACCCTATAAGAGTCCTATTCCACAATATATTTGTACAATTAACATGTTAACATAATATACATCAAATTTAACATCCTTTTACCACCTCTTAGTGTCACTTTCATACAAGTCAATTGTGTTCCTCATTTTGGCTCTAATCAACCAGGTAAGTCACTTTTCACCATATTGGAGTCACTTTGCAACCTATAAGAGTCACTTTCCATTATATAATTGTATAATTAACATGTTAACATCATATACATCAAATTTAACATTATGTTACGAACTCTTAGTGACACTTTCATACAAGTCAATTTTGTTCCATATTTTGGCTCTAATCAACCATGTTAGTTACTTTTCATCATATTAGAGTCACTTTGCAACCTTTAAGAGTCACTTTCCAATATATTTGTACAATTAACATGTTAAAATCATATACATACATTTTGACATCCTTTTACCACATCTTAATGTCACTTTCATACAAGTCAATTTTGTCCCACATTTTGGCTCTAATCAACCATGTAAGTTACTTTTCATCATATTATAGTGACTTTGAACCCTATTAGAGTCAGTTTCCAATATATTTGTACAATTAATATGTTAACAATATGTACATCCAATTTGACATCCTTTTACCACCTCTTAGTGACCGTTTCATTCAAGTAAATTTTGTTTCACATTTTGTCTCTAATCAACCCTTTTAGTCACTTTTCACCATATTAGAGTTATTTTCACCCTATAAGAGTCATTTGCTGCCATATATTGATACAATTAATAGTTAACATCATGAACATGCAATATGACATCCTTTAACCACCTCTTGGTACCCTTTACTACGAGTCAATTTTGTGTCACATTTTGGCTCTCATCTATCATGTAAGTGACTTCACATCATATTATAGTCACTTTGCACCATATTAGAGAACATTTACACCCTTTAAGTGTCCTCTTCCATAATATATTTGTACAATTAACATGTTAACATCATATACATCAAATTTAACATCATTTTACGAACTCTTAGTGACACTTTCATACAAGTCAATTTTGTTCCACATTTTGGCTCTAATCAACCATGTTAGTTACTTTTTATCATATTAGAGTCACTTTGCACCCTTTAAGAGTCACTTTCCAATATATTTGTATAATTAACATGTTAACATCATATACATACATTTTGACATCCTTTTACCACATCTTAGTGTCACTTTCATACAAGTCAATTTTGTCCCACATTTTGGCTCTAATCAACCATGTAAGTTACTTTTCATCATATTAGAGTCACTTTGTACCCTATAAGAGTCAGTTTCAAATATATTTGTACAATTAATATGTTAACATTATGTACATCCAATTTGACATCCTTTTACCACCTCTTAGTGACCGTTTCATTCAAGTAAATTTTGTTTCACATTTTGTCTCTAATCAACCCTTTGAGTCACTTTTCACCATATTAGAGTCATTTTCACCCTATAAGAGTCATTTGCTGCCATATATGGATACAATTAATAGTTAACATCATGAACATGCAATATGACATCCTTTAACCACCTCTTGGTACCCTTTACTACGAGTCAATTTTGGGTCACATTTTGGCTCTCATCTATCATGTAAGTGACTTCACATCATATTATAGTCACTTTGCACCATATTAGAGTCCATTTACACCCTATAAGAGTCCTCTTCCACAATATATTTGTACAATTAACATGTTAACATCATATACATCCAATTTAATATCATTTTACCACCTCTTAGTGTCACTTTCTTACAAGTCAATTTTGTTTCACATTTTGGCTCTAATCAATTAGGTAAGTAACTTTTCACCATATTAGAGTCACTTTCCACCCAATAAGAGTCACTTTCCATAATTTAAATATATAATTAACATGTTAACATTGTATACATCAAATTTAACAGCCTTTTACCAGCTCTTAGTGACACTTTCATACAAGTCAATTTTGTTCCACATTTTGGCTCTAATCAACCATGTAAATTACTTTTCAACATATTAGAGTCACTTTGCACCCTATAAGAGTCACTTTCCAATATATTTGTACAATTAACATGCTAACATCATATAAATGCATTTTGACATCCTTTTACCACCTCTTAGTGTCACTTTCATACAAGTCAATTTTTTCCCACATTTTGGCTCTAATCAACCATGCAAGTTACTTTTCATCATATTAGGGTCATTTTGTACCCTATTAGAGTCACTTTCAAATATATTTGTACAATTAACATGTTAACATCATATACATACCTTTTGACATCCTTTTACCACCTCTTAGTGTCACTCTCATACAAGTCAATTTTGTTCCACATTATAGCTCTAATCAACCCTCTAAGTCAGTTTTCACCATATTAGAGTCATTTTCACCCTATAAGAGTCACTTGCCGCCATATATTGATACAATTAATAGTTAACATCATGAAAAGGCAATATGACTTCCTTTAACCACCTCTTGGTACCCCTTTACTACGAGTTAATTTTGGGCCACATTTTGGCTCTCATTTATCATGTAAGTGACTTCACATCATATTAGAGTCACTTTGCACCCTATAAGAGTCATTTTACACCATATAATTGTACAATTAACATGTTAACATCATATACATCCTATTTGACATCCTTTTACCACTTCTTAGTGCCACTTTCATACAAGTCAATTATGTTCCACAATTTGGCTCTAAATAACCATGTAAGTCACTTTTCACCATATTAGAGTCACTTTGCACACTATAAAAATCACTTTCCACCATATATTTGTACAATTAACATGTTAACATCATATACATCAAATTTGACATCCTTTTACCAACTCTTAGTGCCACTTTCATATAAGTCAATTGTGTTCCACATTTTGGCTATAATCAACCATGTAAGTCACTTTTCACCATATTAGAGTCCATTTGCACCCTATAAGAGTCCTTTTCCACAATATATTTGTACAATTAACATGTTAACATCATATACATCAAATTTAACATCCTTTTACCACCTCTTAGTGTCACTTTCATACAAGTCAATTTTGTTCCTCATTTTGGCTCTAATCAACCAGGTAAGTCACTTTTCACCATATTGGAGTCACTTTGCACCCTATAAGAGTCACTTTCCACAATATAATTGTATAACTAACATGTTAACATCATATACATCAAATTTAACATCATGTTACGAACTCTTAGTGACACTTTCATACAAGTCAATTGTGTTCCACATTTTGGCTCTAATCAACCATGTTAATTACTTTTCATCATATTAGAGTCACTTTGCACCCTATAAGAGTCACTTTCCAATATATTTGGACAATTAATATGTTAACATTATATACATCCAATTTGACATCCTTTTACCACCCATTAGTGACACTTTCATACAAGTAAATTTTGTTCCATATTTTGGCTCTAATCAACCCTTTAAGTCACTTTTCACCATATTAGAGTCATTTTTACCCTATAAGAGTCATTTGCCGCCATATATTGATACAATTAATAGTTAACATCTTGAACATGCAATATGACGTCCTTTAACCACCTCTTGGTACCCTTTACTACGAGTCAATTTTGGGTCACATTTTGGCTCTCATCTATCATGTAAGTGACTTCACATCATATTACAATCACTTTGCACCATATTAGAGTCCATTTACACCTTATAAGAGTCCTCTTCCATAATATATTTGTACAATTAACATGTTAACATCATATACATCCAAATTAACATCATTTTACCACTTCTTAGTGTCACTTTCTTACAAGTCAATTTTATTTCACATTTTGGCTCTAATCAATTAGGTAAGTAACTTTTCACCATATTAGAGTCACTTTGCACCCTATAAGAGTCACTTTCCATAATATAATTATATAATTAACATGTTAACATCATATACATCAAATTTAACAGCCTTTTACCATCTCTTAGTGATACATTCATACAAGTCAATTTTGTTCCACATTTTGGCTCTAATCAACCATGTAAGTTACTTTTCAACATATTAGAGTCACTTTGCATCCTATAAGATTCACTTCCCAATATATTGATACAATTAATAGTTAACATCATGAACATGCAATATGACTTCCTTTAACCACCTCTTGGTACCCCTTTTCTATGAGTTAATTTTGGGCCAAATTTTGGCTCTCATCTATCATGTAAGTGACTTCACATCATATTAGAGTCACTTTGCACCCTATAAGAGTCATTTTACACCATATATTTGTACAATTAACATGTTAACATCATATACATCCTATTTGACATCCTTTTACCACCTCTTAGTGCCACTTTCATACAAGTCAATTATGTTCCACAATTTGGCTCTAAATAACCATGTAAGTCACTTTTCACCATATTAGAGTCACTTTGCACACTATAAAAATCACTTTCCACCATATATATGTACAATTAACATGTTAACATCATATACATCTAATTTGACATCCTTTTACCACCTCTTAGTGCCACTTTCATACAAGTCAATTTTGTTCCACATTTTGGCTCTAATCAACCATGTAAGTTACTTTTCACCATATTAGAGTCCATTTGCACCCTAAAAGAGTCCTATTCCACAATATATTTGTACAATTAACATGTTAACATCATATACATCAAATTTAACATCCTTTTACCACCTCTTAGTGTCACTTTCATACAAGTCAATTGTGTTCCTCATTTTGGCTCTAATCAACCAAGTAAGTCACTTTTCACCATATTGGAGTCACTTTGCACCCTATAAGAGTCACTTTCCACAATATAATTTTATAACTAACATGTTAACATCATATACATCAAATTTAACATCATGTTATGAACTCTTAGTGACACTTTCATACAAGTCAATTTTGTTCCACATTTTGGCTCTAATCAACCATGTTAATTACTTTTCATCATATTAGAGTCACTTTGCACCCTATAAGAGTCACTTTCCAATATATTTGTACAATTAACATGTTAACATTATATACATACATTTTGACATCCTTTTACCACATCTTAGTGTCACTTTCATACACGTCAATTTTGTCCCACATTTTGGCTCTAATCAACCATGTAAGTTACTTTTCATCATATTAGAGTCACTTTGTACCCTATAAGAGTCAGTTTCCAATATATTTGTACAATTAATATGTTAACATTATATACATCCAATTTGACATCGTTTTACCACCTCTTAGTGACCGTTTCATTCAAGTAAATTTTGTTCCACATTTTGTCTCTAATCAACCCTTTGAGTCACTTTTCACCATATTAGAGTCATTTTCACCCTATAAGAGTCATTTGCTGCCATATATTGATACAATTAATAGTTAACATCATGAACATGCAATATGACATCCTTTAACCACCTCTTGGTACCCTTTACTACGAGTCAATTTTGGGCAACATTTTGGCTCTCATCTATCATGTAATTGACTTCACATCATATTACAGTCACTTTGCACCATATTAGAGTCCATTTACACCCTATAAGAGTCCTTTTCAGAATATATTTGTACAATTAACATGTTAACATCATATACATCCAATTTAACATCATTTTACCACCTCTTAGTGTCACTTTCATACAAGTCAATTTTGTTCCACTTTTTGGCTCTAATCAATTAGGTAAGTCACTTTTCACCATATTAGAGTCATTTTGCACCCTATAAGAGTCACTTTACATAATATAATTATATAATTAACATGTTAACATTGTATACATCAAATTAAACAGTCTTTTACCAGCTCTTAGTGACACTTTCATACAAGTCAATTTTGTTCCATATTTTGGCTCTTATCAACCATGTAAGTTAGTTTTCAACAATTAGAGTCACTTTGCACCCTATAAGAGTCACTTTCCAATAGATTTGTACAATTAACATGTTAACATCATATACATGCATTTTCACATCGTTTTACCACCTCTTAGTGTCACTTTCATACAAGTCAATTTTTTCCCACATTTTGGCTCTAATCAACCATGTATGTTAGTTTTCATCATATTAGGGTCATTTTGTACCCTATAAGGGCCACTTTCCATTATATTTGTATTATTAACATGTTAACATCATATACATACCTTTTGACATCCTTTTACCACCTCTTAGTGTCACTTTCATACAAGTCAATTTTGTTCCATATTTTGGCTCTAATCAACCAGGTAAGTCACTTTTCACCATATTGGAGTCACTTTGCACCCTATAAGAGTCACTTTCCACAATATAATTGTATAATTAACATGTTAACATCATATACATCAAATTTAACATCATGTTACCAACTCTTAGTGACACTTTCATACAAGTCAATTTTGTCCTACATTTTGGCTCTAATCAACCATGCAAGTTACTTTTTATCATATTAGAGTGACTTTGTACCCTATAAGAGTCACTTTCCAATATATTTGTACAATTAATATGTTAACATTATATACATCCAATTTGACATTCTTTTACCACCTCTTAGTGACAATTTCATACAAGTAAATTGTATTCCACATTTTGGCTCTAATAAACCCTTTAAGTCACTTTTCACCTATTATAGTCATTTTCACCCTATAAGAGTCATTTGCCGCCATATATTGATACAATTAATAGTTAACATCATTAACATGCAATATGACATCCTTTAACCACCTCTTGGTACCCTTTACTACGAGTCAATTTTGGGCCACATTTTGGCTCTCATCTATCATGTAAGTGACTTCACATCATATTACAGTCACTTTGCACCATATTAGAGTCCATTTGTACCCTATAAGAGTCCTTTTTCACAATATATTTGTACAATTAACATGTTAACATCATATACATCCAATTTAACATCCTCTTTCCACCTCATAGTGTCACTTTCATACAAGTCGATTTTGTTCCACATTTTGGCTCTAATCAATTAGGTAAGTCACTTTTCACCATATTAGAGTCACTTTGCACCCTATAAGAGTCACTTTCCATAACATAATTGTATAATTAATATCTTAACATCATATACATCAAATTTAACAGCCTTTTACCAGCTCTTAGTGACGCTTTCATACAAGTCAATTTTGTACCACATTTTGGCTCTAATCAACCATGTAAGTTACTTTTCAACATATTAGAGTCACTTTGCACCCTATAAGAGTCACTTTCCAATATATCTGTATAATTAATATGTTAACATCATATACATGCATTTTGACATCCTTTTACCACCTCTTAGTGTCACTTTCATACAAGTCAATTTTTTTCCACATTTTGGCTCTAATCATCCCTTTAAGTCACTTCTCACCATATTAGAGTCATTTTCACCCTATAAGAGTCACTTGCCGCCATATATTGATACAATTAATAGTTAACATCATGAACAGGCAATATGACATCCTTTAACCACCTCTTGGTACACCTTTACTACGAGGCAATTTTGGGCCACATTTTGGCTCTCATCTATCATGTAAGTGACTTCATATCATATTAGAGTCACTTTGCACCCTATAAGAGTCATTTTACACCATATATTTGTACAATTAACATGTTAACATCATATACATACTATTTGACATCCTTCTGCCACATTTTGGCTCTCATCTATCATGTAAGTGACTTCACATCATATTACAGTCACTTTGCACCATATTAGAGTCCATTTGCACCCTATAAGAGTCCTTTTCAACAATATATTTGTACAATTAAATGTTAACATCATATACATCCAATTAAACATCATTTTACCACCTCTTAGTGTCACTTTCTTACAAGTAAATTTTGTTTCACATTTTGGCTCTAATCAATTAAGTAAGTAACTTTTCACCATATTAGAGTCACTTCGCACCCTATAAAAGTCACTTTCCATAATATAATTATATAATTAACATGTTAACATCATATACATCAAATTTAACAGCCTTTTACCAGCTCTTAGTGACACTTTCATACAAGTCAATTTTGTTCCACATTTTGGCTCTAATCAACCATGTAAGTTACTTTTCAACATATTAGAGTCACTTTGCACCCTATAAGAGTCACTTTCCAATATATTTGTACAATTAACAAGTTTAACATCATATACATGCATTTTGACATCCTTTTACTACCTCTTAGTGTCACTTTCATACAAGTCAATTTTTTCCCACATTTTGGCTCTAATCAACCATGTAAGTTACTTTTCATCATATTAGGGTCATTTTGTACCCTATATGTGACGGCCTCAACCCCGGGGTCAGGAGTTGACGTCATCAACAACAATAATAACAATTATAAATCAATCTAAAACATAACTACGACCCCTTTACCAAGACCTTTTCCAGGTTTAAGTATGACTCAGGTTACTCAACTTACACAATTCAAACTTACAACAATCAGCTCGACGCAGTTAACTTAACACAACAACTCAACAGACCACATTTGGTCTAACACAACCATCTCAGAGGAGTCCGACACGAAAGGGAAGGGAACTCTGCCCGACTATCACCGAAGAATCTCCTAGGCATCTGCAATATATATATATATATATAAAACATTTTTGCAAGGGTGAGCAATCAATTCCTCAGCAGTACCACTATATAAATAGTAATCAAAAGCAGTTTATGATAAACAATTATAGGAACAGAAATCATAACTTGCCACAAACATGTAAAACATGATATAAATTGGATATCAAACTAGCATTCTCTGTAAATACAAAATCAAAAGTCGTGTGTTGTGTATAAATACCAGAGTTCAATTTTAGCATGTTATTTTCATTTTCAAACCTTCCATTCCATTATAGGAACCATAAAACAATTTGTCCCGTTACGGGGACCCAAAACCATTTGTTCTGTTATGGGAACCATAAAACTTGTCCCATCACAGGACATATATCAACTTGTTCCTCTCCAGGAACCTCAAAACCACTTGTTCCATTACTGGAACCACAAAATCATCTGTTCCGTTATGGGAACCACTAAATCACAATCAGATATATATTGGATGTTATCTAGAGATGGCTGATCAGGCCTCCACATAAATTATCTAGGATAGTTGACTGGGCTATCACACAAAATGTCTAGGAAAGCTCATCGGGCTTTCACACAAAATCACCGGATCCGCAGAGACTAGCTAGGTCTCTGATTATCTATGCTGGACTAATCGGTTATGTAATGCGCGCAACTGAATTAGCCACTTACGTAACGTTATCCAATATCTGATTCGTTTTATCCAGTTTCAGAATCACTTTTACCTATCTCTTGTTAAAAATCAATTCTATCACAGCACACTATTCAAAATCTCTTTTTCATTTTTAATCACACGTTACAGATAGGTATTTTCAGAAGTTACTTTTCCCCAAAAACACATATTTAACAACATTTTCAAACACAGGGGATACGTAACTTAAAACGTTTCTGTTCCATTACAAGAATAAAACATTTAGCTATTCATATACACTGAACCATAAAAGAATGGTTAGGGGTACTTGCCTTGCAAAGCTTTACAACTATTATTGATTGATCTTGAGCCGACACTGACGCTCAAAATTTAACGTCTAATCACTAGATTACCCTGGATTCGACTCCAACACTCAGGCCCTTCGATTGGAATCTTACTGAGCTCGTCGACTGTCCACTAGGCTATCCAACGCCAACTCTTGGGCTTTCCGACTAGCACCTACAAAGTCGAAACACCCTAACTTAGACCTTCGATTATGCTTGACATATCCTCGCTAACAATCTACCCGAACATTAACAAAACCCGACTCGTAACATACATCATATAATAACACACGTATCAATTAGGGTTCACGGCTTCGAAAGTCGGTTCGGTGTTCGTTTTCAGAAATAGGTATATTTATCCTTTATGAAATTAGGGCTATCGATTTTCGTAAAGTATTTTATCACAACACATAGTCAGATTTTGTATAAGGTACGTACATATTACCGGTCGACGTCCCGATAGTCATTGGGTACGGCCCCGTATTTTCGTAATTAAATTTTCTCGGAAATCGGGCAACACCTCCTTTGATTATCGGCTAACCCGTCGAACTTCCCGACGTCCAAACAAACACAACTACAATCAATCACAATCCAAATCAAACCACCAATTTCAGCCATCAATATCAGTCTCAGACTTCTCAATTATCAATTAAATACCATTATTAATTATTAGTCCCGTACCAACAGAATTAACCGCGCCAATATCCGAGAGGAACGGCCGGGAAGAAAAAGAATCAATCGGCTGGACACAACATAACGCAACACACCCACACAGAACACACAGACACACAGGACACGGACACATAAATTGAATCACACACACACACACAAATATATATATATATACACGCATGTATACATACGAATAAACAGGGATGCAGCTCCAACCATCGGCCGGAAAATGAACCGAAAGCAACCGGGACTATCGGTACAGTGCGGGAGTAAAAGAAACAGAGAGAAAAAGGAATTAAAATGGAAGAAAAAGAGAAGTAAGGAAGAGGTGGAGAACAGGGAGGACGACGAGAGGAGGAGAGATTTTAAGGGAGAGAAACGGGGTGAAGGACAACAGGGAAGGGGGTGGGGGTTCTGTTTCTATTATTTATTATCTTATTTTTATTCCCCTGCAATTAGCTAGTGACACGTGCATAAACACACTTCCACCACTCTTCTTTACTTGACACGTACTATAAGAATGTGTACAACCTCCCCCCAGCTCGATTCTGACCCGCATTTTTAAAAGTAAAAAACCGAAGTAAACTTAAAATTACTTCAGAAAATTACGGAAACAGTCTCAAAATATTATAAATATCCTAAAGTTAATAAAACATAAATTTTGAAATTTTAAAATAATTTCTGAAACGCGGTCTATACGTGCTTTTTAATAAATAACGAAACGACGCGCGGGTGAAACTAACTCTGAAAATTTCCAAGATAATTTTAAAATTTTTGGAATATTCCAAAAATAAATAAATATGAGTTTCATAATTTTTGAAGAATTTTGGAATTAAATACGGATTTTACAAATAAATACACTCAGAAAATCATTTAACGATAAATAATTAATGAAATATTGATTTCTCAATTTTATAAAATCCTAAAAATAATTATTGTAATTATAAAATCATAAAAACAATTTTAGAAACATTTCCAATATTTATGGAAATAAATTTGCACTAAATCCACTTTTGAAAGTGAAAACAATTCAATACGATCCCATAATTAATCGCGCGGACAACCCGGTACATTATAAATCACACATAATTAATTAAAACATTAACAAAAATAATATCCAGCTGACTGAACCCTAACACATATTTTATTTATGTAATTATTTAATAATTACACATTTAAACAATATAAAAATATACGAGTCGTTATAATCTTTCCCCCTTAAAAAGATTCTGTCCTCAGAATCTGATTTTTAACCAATAAGTGAGGATATTTGTCAAGCATATCTGACTCTAACTTTCAAGTACACTCTCCTGCTCGAGGATTCATTTAAAGCACATTCACTAAGGATAGACTCATTCCTAAGGACTCACTCATAACGATCTAGGTTCTGGGTCAATCATTCCATGCAAAACAATTTGGATGAGAGTCCATTGGCTCCTACTCAACGGGTTAGTTCGAATAAAAACATATCGCTTTAACAATAACATGCAGAACACACACTATGAAATGCTGCATCTGTAATGGCAATGCTAACTCATGAGTACTTCATTCATCTTCCTCGAAAACTCCAACAGTTACATATATTTAGGGTTCAACTTGCCCCTTCTATCTAATCCTAACCAATTTTCATTCAAAGTGAAATGTTGTCAATACCCACGATCCTACTTTTATATCCATACTCTTTCGATGCAAATCCGTCTTTCTAATCTTCATAGGGAAGTCCTTAAGCATTTTATACCGACTTTCTCATTCTTTAGATAGCTAAGGATGTTATCAATAAATACAATTTGCTTGTCCAAGTAATCTTCATACACCATGTTCTTTAAATTCTTAGAGACGACTCATACAACTGATACTTCACATGATATCATCAAATTTGCAACTGCTCAGAACTCGTTCACACCGCATTATTTGACATGTTCTCAGGCTGGATCTCGAGTAAATTCCCGAGAAGTTACACATTTCTTAAACTAAGTTACATAAATAATCAATTCCTGATAGAAGTTATTTATTTTTATTCGTCGCTTCGATAAACTGCTGATAATCAGTACACAATCTCGTAATTTCATCCCTACACTTACAATTCGCTTCTTCTAAAACCCACTCATTACCTTACTACAAGACAACCAACCCGATCCTAAAATCACATCGAACTCTGCTAGTTCAAAGGGTGTCAATCAGGTGCAACTACATCCGAATTCTAAATGCTCGATCTTTTGGTCCTTTTAAAAGTTCTGCCTCTAGCTATGCTGGATGTTGGCCCTTGGGATGTAGTATCTTGAGAAACCGTTCTACAACTCCTTGTAATATGCTCAATTTTTCCACAATTATAACACGTAACTCCTGGATTTTTTTGGATTACATTCCGATGCGTAATGACCCTTATGTCCACATTTAAAACATTGCACATTCTTTTTGCACGAACCACTGTGTCTCCTGTCACAGGACTTACAATCCACTGCTGACTTGACTGACAGAGCTGGAGTGGAAGCAATTGAAGTAGGACTTGATCTAGCTTGAAATAAACTCTGTCTCCGGAATCCCTTATTCCTGTTTCGGCCAAACCGATTCTCAAACTCTTGACTGGATCCTCCTTGGTCTGCCTTGTTCATAACACCTTCCGACTTCCTTTTCTTATTGCTTTCTTCCTTAATAACTAGCTTCTGATCACTTTCCACTACCAGGGCGGCTTGAACCATAGAGGAGTATGTCTTGAGTTGCAATGCCACGACTCCTCTGCGAATCTCAGGCTTCCACCCTTGCTGAAACCTCCTTGCTTTCTGAATCTCTGTACTTACATACTCAGGAACTAATCGGGCCAATTCTGTAAACTTGGCCTCTATTCCAACACAGTTCTTTCACCTTGTTTCAGTTCCAGAAACTCGACTTCCAGCTGATTCCTTAAACCATCAGGAAAATACTTCTCCAAGAATAATTCTGTAAATCTTGTCCAAGAAATAGGGCCTTCTCCTTCCAACGCTCGAGTTGACTCCCACCAATAATTTGCTTCATTCTTGAGAAAGTAACTCGCATAATCGGTCTTAAGGTCATCATTTACTTGCATGAGGGTAAATGCCTTTTCCATTTCCTTTAGCCAATTCCTGGAAACAATAGGATTTACTTCACCCTTGAATTCTGGGGTTTTAACAGACTGAAAGGATTTAAAACAGGTAGTTTGGTTTAGCTCTCCTTGTTGATGTTGTTGATGCTGAACCTGTTTGATTAACTGCAACTGTTGCTGCTGTTGCTGGCACAATAAATCTAGAATTTCATTTATAACTGGACCCTCCGCCAAACTACTACTGTCTTCTTTAGACTGGGTAGCTTTCTTGGGTGGCATTTTCCTGAAATATAACAGGGAATTTATTCAAAATCATAACAAGATTGTATATCAAAAATGTCACCATTTAAACTGGTGCACTTGTGTCAGGAAAATGCTGCCCAATCAAAGCACCCATATTTTATTCTTAGGATCCATTTGTAAAAGATATCTAGATTAGCAACACTAGCAACATTAGCAATGATAACAGTAGCAAAATCAATAACGCAGAAAACTGGAATATAAAGGTACTAAACATTATGATAAGCCCTCTCAATACAACCACCAAGCAACCTTCTAGCACTATTAAGTTACAACACTAACATGTTTCCTATACCGCAAGGCTAGATGGGTTATACTAGGCATAACCCCATAAAAGGGTAAACTGGTAACTCAAGTTAATCTTAAGAATCACAGGCTTGGCTAACGCACTAGTTTGAGCTTCAATCAACCATTCTTCTCAAGGCAATTTCTTATCTCTTACAATTGATCCATCTTCCACGGAATTAGCTTTTCTAAAGCTGCCACCTTCAATAATGAATCATGAATCCTCTCTTTTAATTGATCCATTGGAGTATCTACAGAAACATCAGTAACACATCATAGTATATGTTGTATCTCTAAAAGTAGGGTATTTTTCCAAAAATTTGGGCAGCATTTCCTCTATATTGCTGACTACCAGTCGGGCTCAAGCCGACACCAACAATTAACCAACAACCATATCAATCCATCAACATCAACCAAACAACCACCAATAAATATACTAACCATCTTTCACCACTCAACTCCACAGTTCACAGTACTGTGACAAATAACAATGTTAATAACCATATATATCACTAACCAACATAATAAAATGAGGTTGGCTATTTCAGCCACATCTACCAACAAGCAACTTCACAAACTAGGTCAACTTATGGACCTTTTCTAGGCATCATAATCCAAGTTTCAGCCAACCATACTTCTAAAGGCAGGTTCTCTATCATTTGCCATACACTCGACAATCACTGAATAACTTTTCTAAGACAACAACCTTTTCTAATGGCTCACAAATCTTTACTGATGCCATCATTCCAAAATAGCAACCGGATACAGAACTTTTATTTCTCCTGATGGTCAATTCTTCATTTACTTTCCACAACTAGGACGATCTGACCACAGTGGTTACCAAAAGAAATTCATTGCCATAAAATACCAAATAAAATTTCGAAATCAGGATAATCCATTCTAAAAGAGATGTGAAGGGGATGCGGATATGACTGGGAGCAACCATACAAGTACGTAAGATGGCCAATCTTAGTACCATACAGTTTACAACACATAATTCGGTGGCGTCCCACCAGACCCTTTGTCACACAGACAAATAGTCACATCATATCTATTGTTTGCCCCAATCAACCGATAAAACCTCCGAGGAAAGAAATATATGGGTTCAAGGTATAAACCTTAGTATTGATCCACATTCACTATAAGACTCGGTTGTCATGGCAGCCGTTGACTATTACCATTCCACATGAACTTTCACGATTAGATTCGCTTGCTCGAGAAAAGAAACTAGAAACCTCCTATATAAAAGGGAGACTTACTAGAATCTAGGGCAGTTCCAGCCAATCTCCAACAAATATCAGGGTTACGCCTTCGAACCCTTGACTAAACTCACAGACTTGCTCCTCTGGTTGAGTTGCTGACTCATATCTATATAGAATAAACCTTTTTGCACTCTTCTGACTCTATTCCTAACCTAAATCAGGGACTCAAACCTGTGGCTCTGATACCAACTGTGACGGCCTCAACCCCAGGGTCAGGAGTTGACGTCATCAACAACAATAATAACAATTATAAATCAATCTAAAACATAACTACGACCCCTTTACCAAGACCTTTTCCAGGTTTAAGTATGACTCAGGTTACTCAACTAATACAACTCAAACTTACAACAATCAGCTCGACGCAGTTAACTTAATACAGCAACTCAACAGACCACACTTGGTCTAGCACAACCATCTCAGAGGAGTCCGACACGAAAGGGACTGGAACTCTGCCCGACTATCACCGAAGAATCTCCTAGGCATCTGCAAAATATATATAAAACATTTTTACAAGGGTGAGCAATCAATTGCTCAGCAGTACCACTATATGAATAGTAATCAAAAGAAGTTTATGATAAACAATTATAGGAACAGAAATCATAACTTGCCAGAAACATGTAAAATATGATATAAACTAGATATCAAACTAGCATGCTCTGTAAAACCAAAATCAAAAGTCAGTGTGCTGTGTATAAATACCAGAGTTCAATTTTAGCATGCTATTTTCATTATCAAAACTTTCGTTCCATTACAGGAACCATAAAACAATTTGTCCCGTTACGGGGACCCAAAACCATTTGTTCTGTTACGGGAACCATAAAACTTATCCCATCACAAGACATATATAAACTGGTTCCTCTCCAGGAACCTCAAAACCACTTGTTCCATTACTGAAACCACAAAATCATCTGTTCCGTTACGGGAACCACTAAATCACAATTCAGATATATATTGGATGTTATCTAGGGACGGCTGATCAGGCCTCCACACAAATTATCTAGGATAGTTGGCCGGGCTATCACACAAAATGTCTAGGAAAGCTGATCGGGCTTTCACACAAAATCACCGGATCCGCAGAGACTAGCTAGGTCTCTGATTATCTATGCTGGACTAATCGGTTATGTAATGCGCGCAACCGAATTAGCCACTTACGCAACGTTATCCAATATCTGATTCGTTTTATCCAGTTTCAGAATCACTTTTACCTATCTCTTGTTAAAAATCAATTCTATCACAGCACACTATTCAAAATCTCTTTTTCATTTTTAATCACACGTTAGAGATAGGTATTTTCAGAAGTTACTTTTCCCCAAAAACACATATTTAACAACATTTTCAAACACAGGGGATACGTAACTTACAACATTTCTGTTCCATTACAAGAATAAAACATTTAGCTATTCATATACACTGAACCATAAAAGAATGGTCAGGGGTACTTGCCTTGCAAAGCTTTACAACTATTATTGATTGACCTTGAGCCGACACGGACGCTCAGACTTTAACATCTAATCACTAGTTTACCCTGGATTCGACTCCAACACTCAGGCCCTTCGATTGGAAGCTTACTGAGCTCGTCGACTGTCCAATAGGCTATCCAACGCCAACTCTTGGCTTTCCGACTAGCACCTACAAAGTCGAAACACCCTAACTTAGACCTTCGATTATGCTTGACATATCCTCGCTAACAATCTACCCGAACATTAACAAAACCCGACTCAGTAACATACATCATATAATAACATACATATCAATTAGGGTTCACGTCTTCGAAAGTCGGTTCGGTGTTCGTTTTCAGAAATAGGTATATTTAACCTTTATGAAATTAGGGCTATCGATTTTCGTAAAGTATTTCATCAAAACACATAGTCAGATTTCGTATAAGGTACGTACATATTACCGGTCCGACGTCCCGATAGTCATTGGGTACGGCCCCGTATTTTTGTAAGTTAAATTTTCTCGGAAATCGGGCAGCACATCCTTTGATTATCGGCTAACCCGTCGAACTTCCCGACGTCCAAACAAACACAACTACAATCAATCACAATCCAAACCAAACCACCAATTTCAGCCATCAATATCAGTCCCAGACTTCTCAATTATCAATTAAATACCATTATTAATTATTAGTCCCATTTTATAATTTTAATCGCATTTTATAATTGTATTCGCAATTCGCATTTTAAATCGTATTTTGTATTTTAAATTGTAGGACTCAGAACAACGTCATCACAGTCCACCGTCTAACTCGCCGAGGCTCATCGCCGATGACGGAAAAACTCGCGGGTACCCGATTAATTTCAGGGTTTCCATCGTGCATTTAACCGATTAATTGAAATCCCAGCACGAAATTATTTTATTATTTCACAAAATCAGTCAACTAATTCCCTGCAACCAAAATCCAAAATTCCTAATTAGGTCACAAGCATCAAACAACCATATACCAACAGAATTAACCGCGCCAATACCCGAGAGGAACAGCCGGGAAGAAAAAGAATCAATCGGTTGGACACAACATAACGCAACACACCCACACAGAACACACGGACATATAGGACACAGACACATAAATGGAATCACACACTCACACAAAAATATATATATACACGCATATATACATACGAATAAAGAGGGATGCAGCTCCAACCATCGGCCGGAAAATGAACCGAAAGCAACCGGGACTATGGGAACAGTGCGGGAGTAAAAGAAACAGAGAGAAAAAGGAATTAAAACGGAAGAAAAAGAGAAGTAAGGAAGAGGTGGAGAATAAGTAGGACGACGAGAGGAGGAGAGATTTTAAGGGAGAGAAACGGGGTGAAGGACAACAGGGAGGGGGCGTGGGGGTTCTGTTTCTATTATTTATTATCTTATTTTTATTCCCCTGCAATTAGCTAGTGACACGTGTATAAACACACTGCCACTACTCTTCTTTACTTCACACGTACTATAAGAATGTGTACAACCTTCCCAAACTTAAAATGACTTCAGAAAATTACGGAAACAGTCTCAAAATATTATAAATATCCTGAAGTTAATAAAACATGAATTTCGAAATTTTAAAATAATTTCTAAAACGCGGTCTATACCCGCTTTTTAACAAATAACGAAACGACGCGCGGGTGAAACTAACTCTGAAAATTTCCAAGATAATTTTAAAATTTTTGGAATATTCCAAACATAAATAAATATGAGTTTCATAATTTTTGAAGAATTTTGGAATTAAATACGGATTTTACAAATAAATACACTCAGAAACCCATTTAACGATAAATAATTAATGAAATATTGATTTCTCAATTTTATAAAATCCTAAAAATAATTATTGTAATTATTAAATCATAAAAACAATTTTAGAAACATTCCCAATATTTATGCAAATAAATTTGCACTAAATCCACTTTTGAAAGTGAAAACAATTCAATACGATCCCATAATTAATTGCGCGGACAACCCGATACACTATAAATCATACATTATTAATTAAAACATTACCAAAAATAATATCCAGCTGACTGAACCCAAACACATATTTTATTTATGTAATTATTTAATATTACACATTTAAACAATATAAAAATATACGAGTCGTTATACTATAAGAGTCACTTTCAAATATATTTGTACAATTAACATGTTAACATCATATACATACCTTTTGACATCCTTTTACCACCTCTTAGTGTCACTTTCGTACAAGTCAATTTTGTTCCACATTTTAGCTCTAATCAACCCTTTAAGTCACTTTTCACCATATTAGAGTCATTTTCACCCTATAAGAGTCACTTGCCGCCATATATTGAAACAATTAATAGTTAATATCATGAACATGCAATATGACTTCCTTTAACCACCTCTTGGTACCCCTTTACTATGAGTCAATTTTAGGCCACATTTTGGCTCTCATCTATCATGTAAGTGACTTCACATCATATTAGAGTCACTTTGCACCCTATAAGAGTCATTTTACACCATATATTTGTACAATTAACATGTTAACATCATATACATCCTATTTGACATCCTTTTACCACCTCTCAGTGCCACTTTCATACAAGTCAATTATGTTCTACAATTTGGCTCTAAATAACCATGTAAGTCACTTTTCACCATATTAGAGTCCATTTGCACCCTATAAGAGTCATTTTCCACAATATATTTGTACAATTAACATGTTAACATCATATACATCAAATTTGACATCCTTTACCACCTCTTAGTGCCACTTTCATACAAGTCAATTTTGTTCCTCATTTTGGCTCTAATCAACCAGGTAAGTAACTTTTACCATATTGGACTCACTTTGCACCCTATAAGAGTCACTTTCCACAATATAATTGTATAATTAACATGTTAACATGATATACATCAAATTTAACATCATGTTACGAACTCTAGTGACACTTTCATTCAAGTCAATTTTGTTCCACATTTTGGCTCTAATCAACAATGTTAGTTCCTTTTCATCATATTAGAGTCACTTTGCACCCTATAAGAATCACTTTCCAATATATTTGTACAATTAAAATGTTAACATCATATACATACATTTTGACATCCTTTTATCACATCTTAGTATCACTTTTATACAAGTCAATTTTGTCCCACATTTTGGCTCTAATCAACCATGTAAGTTACTTTTCATCATATTCGAGTCACTTTGTACGCTATAAGAGTCACTTTCCAGTATATTTGTACAATTAATATGTTAACATTATATACATCCAATTTGACATCCTTTTACCATCTCTTAGTGATAGTTTCATACAAGTAAATTTAGTTCCACATTTTGGCTCTAATCAACCCTTTGAGTCACTTTTCACCATATTAGAGTCATTTTCACCCTATAAGAGTCATTTGCTGCCATATATTGATAAAATTAATAGTTAACATCATGAACATGCAATATGACATCCTTTAACCACCTCTTGGTACCCTTTACTACGAGTCAGTTTTGGGTCACATTTTGGCTCTCATCTATCATGTAAGTGACTTCACATCATATTACAGTCACTTTGCACCATATTAGAGTCCATTTACACCCTATAAGAGTCCTTTTCCAGAATATATTTGCACAATTAACATGTTAACATCATATACATCCAATTTAATATCATTTTACCACCTCTTAGTGTCACTTTCATACAAGTCAATTTTGTTCCACATTTTGGCTCTGATCAATTAGGTAAGTCACTTTTCACCATATTAGAGTCATTTTGCACCCTATAAGAGTCACTTTCCATAATATAATTATATAATTAATGTATTAACATCATATATATCAAATTTAACAGCCTTTTACCAACTCTTAGTGACACTTTCATACAAGTCAATTTTGTTCCACATTTTGGCTCTAATCAACCATGTAAGTTACTTGTCAACATATTAGAGTCACTTTGCACCCTATAAGGGTCACTTTCCAATATATCTGTACAATTAATATGTTAACATCATATACATCCACTTTGACATCCTTTTACCACCTCTTAGTGTCACTTTCATACAAGTCAATTTTTTCCCATATTTTGGGTCTAATCAACCATGTAAGTTACTTTTCATCATATTAGGGTCATTTTGTACCCAATAAGAGTCACTTTCCAATATATTTGTACAATTAACATGTTTACATCATATACATACCTTTTGACATCCTTTTACCACCTCTTAGTGTCACTTTCATACAAGTCAATTTCCTTCCACATTTTGGCTGTAATCAACCCTTTAAGTCACTTTTCACCATATTAGAGTCATTTTCACCTTATAAGAGTCACTTGCCGCCATATATTGATACAATTAATAGTTAACATCATGAACATGCAATATGACATCCTTTAACCACCTCTTGGTACACCTTTACTACGAGGAAATTTTGGGCCACATTTTGGCTCTAATCTATCATGTAACTAACTTCACATCATATTAGAGTCACTTTGCACCCTATAAGAGTCATTTTACACCATATATTTGTACAATTAACATGTTAACATCATATACATACTATTTGACATCCTTTTACCACCTTTTAGGGCCACTTTCATACAAGTCAATTATGTTCCACAATTTGGCTCTAAATAACCATGTGAGTCACTTTTCACCATATTAGAGTCACTTTGCACACTATAAAAATCACTTTCCACCATATCTTTGTACAATTAACATGTTAACATCATATACATCAAATTTGACATCCTTTTATCACCTCATAGTGTCAGTTTCATACAATTCAATTTTGTTCCACATTTTGGCTCTAATCAACCATATAAGTCACTTTTCACCATATTAGAGTCCATTTGCACCCTATAAGAGTCCTTTTCCACAATATATTTGTACAATTTACATGTTAACATCATATACATCCAATTTAACATCCTTTTACCACCTCTTAGTGTCACTTTCATACAAGTCAATTTTGTTCCTCATTTTGGCTCTAATCAACCAGGTAAGTCACTTTTCACCATATTAGAGTGACTTTGCACCCTATAAGAGTCACTTTCCACAATATAATTGTATGATTAACATGTTAACATCATATATATCTAATTTAACATCATGTTACCAACTCTTAGTGACACTTTCATACAAGTCAATTTTGTTCCACATTTTGCCTTTAATCAACGATGTTAGTTACTTTTCATAATATTAGAGTCACTTTGCACCCTATAAGAGTCACTTTCCAATATATTTGTACAGTTAACATGTTAACATCATATACATACATTTTGACATCCTTTTACCACATCTTAGTGTCACTTTCATACAAGTCAATTTTGTCCTACATTTTGGCTCTAATAAACCATGTAAGTTACTTTTCATCATATTAGTCACTTTGTACCCTATAAGAGTCACTTTCCAATATATTTGTACAATTAATATGTTAACATCATATACATCCAATTTGACATCCTTTTACCACCTCTTAGTTACAGTTTCATACAAGTACATTTTGTTCCACATTTTGGCTCTAATAAACTCTTTAAGTCACTTTTCACTATATTATAGTCATTTTCACCCTATAAGAGTCATTTTCCGCCATATATTGATAAAATTAATAGTTAACATCATGAACATGCAATATGACATCCTTTAACCACCTCTTGGTACCCTTTACTACGAGTCAATTTTAGGCCATATTTTGGCTCTCATCTATCATGTAAGTGACTTCACATCATATTACAGTCACTGTTCACCATATTAGAGTCCATTTTCACCCTATAAGAGTCCTTTTCCACAATATATTTGTACAATTAACATGTTAACATCATATACATCCAATTTAACATCCTCTTACCACCTCTTAGTGTCACTTTCATACAAGTCAATTTTGTTCCACATTTTGGCTCTAATCAATTAGGTAAGTCACTTTTCACCATATCAGAGTCACTTTGCACCCTATAAGAGTCACTTTCCATAATATAATTGTATAATTAACATGTTAACATCATATACATCAAATTTAACAGCCTTTTACCAGCTCTTAGAGTCACTTTCATACAAGTCAATTTTGTTCCAAATTTTGGCTCTAATCAACCATGTAAGTTACTTTTCAATATATTAGAGTCACTTTGCACCCTATAATAGTCACTTTGCAATATATATGTACAATTAATATGTTAACATCATATACATGCATTTTGACATCCTTTTACCACCTCTTAGCGTCACTTTCATACAAGTCAATTGTTTCCCACATTTTGGGCCTAATCAACCATGTAAGTTACTTTTCATCATATTAGGGTCATTTTGTACCCTATAAGAGTCACTTTCCAATATATTTGTACAATTAACATGTTAACATCATATACATACCTTTTGACATCCTTTTACCACCTCTTAGTGTCACATTATTACAAGTCAATTTTGTTCCACATTTTGACTCTAATCATCCCTTTAAGTCACTTTTCAGCATATTAGAGTCATTTTGACCTTATAAGAGTCACTTGCCGCCATATATTGATACAATTAATAGTTAACTTCATGAACAAGCAATATAACATCCTTAAACCACCTCTTGGTACACCTTTACTACGAGGCAATTTTGGGCCACATTTTGGCTCTCAACTATCATGTAAGTGACTTCACATCATATTAGAGTTACTTTGCACCCTATAAGGGTCATTTTACACCATATATTTGTACAATTAACATGTTAACATCATATACATACTATTTGACATCCTTTTACCACCTCTTTGTGCCACTTTCATACAAGTCAATTATGTTCCACGATTTGGCTCTAAATAACCATGTAAGTCACTTTTTCCCAAAGATGCAATTTCAACTTGCCTCCTACAGCTGATGTTAATACTGATTTTAGAGCTGATGCCGATACTGATGAAGAGTTTGGTGAAGAAACTGGCATGAATATAGGGGGAGATGCAGACCCTAGTTCTACAATAAACACTCCCAATTGGATTCTTAGGAAGGAGTGTAGCTCTCATCATTTCAACTCCACTCTATTTAACTCATAAATCAAACTCAAACAGCTTTAGCAGTCACTTCCAGTGCTTATGCAATGTCACTTCTGCAAAGCCCATCTAGAATCCCTCTAACTACACACAATTCAACACCTCAAACAGGCTCTAGATGTGGATGATCTAAAACTTTCCATTGATGAAGTTGAGATGGATTTGTACACAAAACTGGATGAGAAGCTTCCTGCAGCAACAATGAGAAAAATTCAGCAGAAGCTCACGAAAGAAGGAGATCTTTCAAGAGAAGTTGAGGTCTTGGAAAAAAGAATGATTACTGTTGAAGATTCCTTGATCAAGATACTTCAAGCTCAAGAAACTCAAACCCAGTTGCTCCAGCAACAGGTGGATGCACAAACTTCAACTTTTACACTTCTACTTGATGATAACAATAACAAAAAGTGGGAGAAGGATGTGCATAATCAAGTCACAAAGGTAGTTCCTTTTATTACTTTGCCAAAGCCACCAGTAAAGGTGGAGTTGAATAGCATAGACCTCATCAACCTAGCTGCAGCTGAGTTAAATCTTAAGGAAAAGCAAGAAAACTAGATAAAAGAATTGCTCAAGTGTTTGGCTCAATTGCAAATCCTTCATAAATTATGAGTCATATCACGCAGTTGAGGCCACTTAATTCAAGACAAAATGAAGCTGATAAAAGGTGCAAAGGGAGAAATATCAATTACAAATGAAATCAAGCCCATTGTGGTACTCAAGCCAAAACCATCAACTTATAGATTCACAAGCACACACCCAACAACTAGATTATTCACCTCCAAGGCCTGATAAGCAGAAACTTATGGGCAAAACAATTGCTAGCTACAAGACAACTAAGGATGTAGCCTTGAGGAATAGAATAACAAGAATCTACAGACATGGACAAATGATCTGTGTAATGAGTGAGCATCCTCAGTTTGTAAAAGCAAATAAAGAGGAAGACATGAGAATTAAGCCATTGCCAAAGCCAAAGAAAAATCAGGCTGCTAAGGGAGCTCAAAAGAAAATTAAGAAGCCTGCTACTACAACTGAGAAGAAAATAGCTAATAAAGAAAAAAAGGAGAATCCTGAGTGGAAAATAGGCAAAAGAATAAAGATGAGACATGGTCGATGGGCAAGTAGAATTCCGGAAGAAAAGAGTGAGCCATCTCAATCTATTCATACAAGTCAACCAACTATGCCCATTGTGGAAACTACTGAAATCAAGGTCAATCCTGAGGTAAACTTTCATGGTAAACCTATAGTGCCAAAGGATGAGATTATGAGAGTTTAACAATTCCTGATTTAAACATACCTCTACCAATCAAAGAGAGAACTTCAAGAAGGAAGAGCAAGCCAACCTTACCTCCAACCAAAGCCATCTCTAGACCAAAGAAGCCCACTGTCAACAAAGGTGATCAACTCTACATCTGTGACATCAAAGAATTTTATGATATTGAGCTCCATCTGGATGAATTGAAAGAAGTAAGAGGAACTGATGCTACTTTCAGACTTCCAGAAATATTGGTGTTCAGATACAGGGGTGGTTATGAGATAATATGACCATTCTACAGGATTCTTGATGAAAGCTACAATGTATTGGTCAAGGTATTTTCCGTAATAAATAAAGACTTTGGGTTCTCAAAGGTTGCTAAGTCAGAAATACTCAAGAAGATAAGCCAAATCAGACAAAGCTAGAGAGATCCTAGTGCACTACCGAAGGTTCTAACTATTCCAAGTACTGGGGATATAGTGCACATAAAACCTTAGTGGATCATGGAGTTTAGCGATGAGAATTATGTCAGAAGATTATTCAGAATTAAAGATCCGCTTAAAATCTCAAGTAATGAAACTCTCAAGGAAATGCAGGAGATGTTGAATATCAATGAAGAAGATAAAGCTAGATTTTACAGACAACTCCAACTCCAGATTGAGGAAAATATTGAGAAGTTGGGAAAGAAAATAAGGGAATAAATGAAAAGAAAGTGATGTACTCATAATAGAGGAGCACCATGATAATGGCATGGAAACTTTCTTTAACCTTCTTTATACAATTCTATTTTAATACAGCACTTTGTAATTTATCTATTTTAATGTATTATTTTTATAGGGTGTTTTATTATTATCATGTCAACCTGAATTTATGCTTATAATTCTATTAAACATAAATTGGGAGATTGTTAAAAATTATGTTGTAGTCTTGATGATAATTCACCAAAATACCTTAAGTAGATTTATTAATTGTCAATAAGTAGCCTTCAACGGATAACCACAGTTATCTATCCGTTGAAGGAGTAGCTTATATTAATAAATATGTAGCACATTCTATAAAGTATAATAGCTAAGGGGTTGCGAATTTTAGTTATTTATATGTCATGTTGACTAATAGTAAGATATACAAAATAGGTGGGTTAAGTGTAAATATAAAATGCCTTGTAATTTTGTATAAGTGAAAGAGTATCAACTACTATGGAAACAACTTCAACTGCTAAACTATGAGCTTCAACGGATGACTCTACAAGCTTCAACGGATAATTCAATATGCCCTCAACGAATAAACTAGTCAAGAAGTCTTCATTGGATATTAGGTAAAGCTTTCAACAGATGTTATCAAGAAAACTTCAACTGATGAAACTAATATAATGTCAACAAATAACATTTACGAAGCTTCAATGGATAATCAACAAAGATAGTAGGTGATATTGACTTGACAGAAGCTGACAGAGTCACGTGAGTTGATAGTGCATAAAAGGAATGTGGCATCCTGATTGTAGGTTTTAGAAGAAAATGAAGAAATTCCTTTTCCATGCAATACCATCTCATTCAAAGATCTTGTATCTTACTTGGATTGCATTGGACAGAGAAATAAAGAAATATGTGATTGGACCTAGCTGATAGGAATATTATTCTTGTCATATTTTACATGTAAAATTGGTGAATATATAAACCAAGTGTAACAAGTATCTTAGAAAAAAATAGAACTACAAGTAGTACAAGAAAGTTGTTCAATTTCTCTATCTGGAGGAAGTCCTGGCAATTCGTCGGGAAATACGTCTGGAAATTCATTCACTACTGGGATATCTTCAAGTTTTGCTGGCTCCTGACTTTTATCAATCACGTATGCTACGAAATGCTCGCATCCTTGCCGTAGTAACTTCTTGGCTTGAATCATCGTTAAGAACTTCTTTACTTGTTTCTGACCTTTGAACGTTACTATTCTTTCGTCTGACGTTTTCACCATTACTTTCTTATTTCAACAATCTATCTGAGCATCATGCTTAGATAACCAATCCATCCCTAATATCACATCAAATTCTCCTAACTTAAATGGTATCAAATCTACACAAAACTTACTACCAAAAATCTCAACCTCATAATTCTCACAAACTTGATTCACAGCTACACGTTCTTGATTTGCTAACTCCACAGTCATTATTTCATTTAAGCACTCAACTGGACAATTTAATTTACTAACAAAATTTTGTGAAACAAACGATCGAGTTGCTCCCGAATCTATTAACACTTTGGCACATAAAGAGTTCACATTAAGCGTACCTGCCACGACATCCGTATCCTGGATCGCATCCTTCATCGACATGTCGAAAACTCTAGCCCTCGGAGTCTCATTCACTGTTGGGGTAGATCCCATAATTCTCAATGCATTACTAACTGGGGCTGGTGTCTTGCAATCCCTGGCCATATGTCCTGGCTTCCCACATTTAAAGCATGTAAATCCAATGACTGGAACTTTCACTGCTGGAATCTGGATAGGTTGATCTTTATTTGTTGGCTCTCTTGCTGGCTGATTTCGGCACTCCCTCGAGTAGTGCCCTTTCTGGTTGCATTTAAAACATACCACATTCAACTTGTTACAAATTCCTCCATGCTTCTTTCCACATACTTGACAATCTGGAAAAGTTAATCTCAACTGATTCGGCAGATTCACATTAGCTGGACGATTGCCCTGGCCTCCGTCTCCTGCATTTTGTCTTTTGAAATTAAAATTTCTCCCTGACTGAAACTTGCCCTTCTTAAAATTTGGAAACTTCCCTGTTTGTGACTGACCCTCACTTCCCTCAACTTTCCTTTTCTTGCTTTCCTTATCTTTCTGGAACATCTCACTCTCTGTCTCTGCGATCATAGCCTTCTGTACAACCCCAGCATAGGTATCCAATTCAAAAATAGCTACCTTCCCCCTGATCCATGGCTTCAAGCCTTGCTGGAATCTCTTAGCTTTCTTTCTATCAGTATCAACATATGACGGCACATACCTTGACAATTCCACAAACTTCCCCTCATAATCTGTTACCGACATATTCCCTTGCTTTAACTCTAAAAACTTCAGCTCCATTTGATCCTGAACAAACTGAGGAAAATACTTTTCTAAAAACAATTCCTTGAACCTTTCCCAACTAATAACATCTGTGCCTTCCAGTGTCTTCACCATTTCCCACCAATAGGTGGCCTCATTCTTCAGATAGTAACTTGCAAACTCAACCTTCTGTTCCTCTTTCACTTTCACTAAGGCAAATGCCTTTTCTATTTCCTTTAACCAAACATTTGCTTCAATTGGCTCTAAGGAACCCTTGAATTTTGGTGGGTTTATTACCTGAAATGTTTTGAAAGTTACCTGGGGATCGGTCTGTCTTTGTTGTTGTTGTGCTAGGTGAACTGTTTGTTGGGCCAAGATTTGAAGAATCTGGGCTATTGCTGGGTCCAGGGGTCCTGGGTTCACATTCTGGGTTGTATCATCTCGGTTATTATTGTTGTTGGTTTCTTCATTCGGGGTGTTGGTGCGGGTATTTCTTCTGGGAGGCATTTTCTGTAAAGAATCAATCAACTTATTTAGCTTTTGAATCAATCTTTTACATAAAAGAATAGTTTTGCAAAACAGAAATATTTCTTTTTGAAAACAATTATGACTAAATAAATTGCATGCTTCTTTACAGAATATAAACAGTTATGGAAAACAGGGCACATGGTATCACAGGGTGTAACTGGTGCAATAAGTAAGGTAAGGTAAAACAGGTGCGATAAAATAAATGACAGTGTTGGAAAGGAAAAAGGTACTGATATATATAGATCAAAAGTTTTAGGGTAGTACAAGCGTAAAGACGCTTCGAAAGTCAAAGCAAAAAGGGTACAACAACCTACTCACTAGTCAGCATCGCTAGTCTATAAATACAACTCAAAAGTCTTCTGATACACACTACACACTACTGTCCATACTACATAATCATAACAACACTGCTCAGCATCTTCATCTCAAAATCTCTAACTCAGCTCCAAGGAAACTCTGGTCCTGCTAGCCTCTCAAAGTCCTCCATCACCTCAGTAGCCCAGCCCAGCAGTGCATCAGGGCCTCTGCCAGGTAGTGTAGCTCCATGTAACCTAGCCTCAAGAACCCTCCGGGTCACATGAATCTCCTCTCGAAGCTCCCTCACACCACGATTAACATCTGTAGTCCTGATGATATGCTGTAACTTTCTAATCTGAGCCAACAAGGAATCACGCTCCAATAGAAGAGCCTCATACCGGTAATAAGGAACTGGGGGCAATGTAGACTGGAATGGGGCCCTCGCTACTGAATGCCCACTGGAATCTGAATCAGCTGGTGGGGGTCCTCTAACAGGTGGCCTCATGCCTGGAGGTGGAATAGCCTGCAATGGTACGGGCTGCAATACCGGTGGAGGTAGAATAGCCAATGCTGGTGGAATGACAGAACGTGGATCCGATGCTGGTGCTCCAACTGAAGGCTCTGAGTGATCAGCTGATACGGGAATAAAAGAGTCGGCCATCTCTGCTATCTGAAATCATATCGTAATATAAGAATCTTGTACCATAACGCAATTTACATTAATACCTGATATACCGAAACACTCAACCTCTCAACGTTCTATCATCTTATGCCTTACTTCTAATCCTAACCCTCTACCCATTCCCGTTAACCTAGGCTTGTGTCAGTGACTTATAACCTGTAGCTCTGATACCAAACCTGTGGTGCCCTCCAAACCCGGGTCAGAAGTTTGGGGTCCACACACACACCTTAATTATAACCTGCTTATAACAATAATAAAGATAATAATAATATATGCAGTGACCCTACTTACCAACCACCACGGACCGCAACAGGTTAAAGTATGCACACAAGCCAAACACACTAATATATTACAAACCGTTCAAATCCCGACTATTTCAAACTCAAACTGAGTATTAAACATTATTACAAACTTTTACAAACTTAAATTATTCCAAAAGAAGCCTACTAGCTCAACTTTCTCAACCTGAACCCCTAGCTCTCGCGCTGGACTGGGGATCCTCTTTACCAACTGGTTCCTTTTTAACTGGAAAGAATATAAACAACATCGCACAAATGAGCTAACTAGCTCAGCAAGTCACAATGACAAAACTGAGAATAATGATCATCAGGTGAATATGTTTATGATATCAAGTGAATAATGGATTATGATTTAGAATTGGATATTATACTTTTAATTTAAAAATCAAGGTTAGGCTGCTGATCAGTCACGCACTAACCCCGAGCAAGGCACACATCATTGCTCTAACTACTGGATCCAAGGCACACAACTTGACCATTATATGGTCTGACCACGAATCTGGTCCATAATTTTATAAAAACAATCCAATTCTAACATAATAACAGAATATGCAATAATAAACAATAACCAAAATCATTAACAACAATAAATATTTAACAATGAAAGGGTTTCAATCCTTGTAAAGATCAACAAGGTACTTCCAAAGCTTGAATGCTGGATAATGAAAGAATTGGATAACAAAGGAAACAACATTTCAGGGTTTCAAGGATTTGGTCTTTCAAAGCATAAGATATCATGGATTGAGTATATAATAATTCAGTTCAGTGTCTGGTATTTAGTTTGTATGTATTTGTGGAGTAGTATCGTAGATTTGTGGTTCTAGTTTGGGTATACAATAATCAATGGATTAGAAAGAATATGGTTCATAGCTCAAGAACAATAACTGAAATCAGGATTTAGGTTTCCGTGCTTCAAAGCACTTGCAATGGAAACAAGACTATCAAGAATTACAATATCTCGAGAGAGTTCAGAACACTTGCCTGATATTAGCTTACTATCCTGCACTTGCTTTCAATCTCAATCGTCTTACTCCTCAACTACCTGTTTCCCTTTCCTACGCCTTGCCTCTTCTGATCAGATATCATAAGCATCTATCAATCATCAACTCACAGGATTCTATTCAACACATACTTCTATCTACCTTTCGTTTTACCCAAATCCGATTAACGGATTGAAATCTATGCAATAACCAAGTAAACACCGAATATATAGACCGATAGTCAAACAACAGGTCACGTATAACACATAATACATCACGTAATCAATGACATATCATCTATAAAGAAGTCTCGGGTCATAAATATGCTTTTGGGTATTTAAAATAATTTTTAAAACATTTTTCGGAATTAAAACGGGTCGTTGGATCAATTTCGGGTTAATAAACAGGGTTCGGTTGGCCCATTCTGGCTCCGAAATAATTTTAGAATAATTATCGAGCCTTGGAAATAATTTAGAATAATATTTTAAAGCTCGAAACTATTTTTCAGAATTTTTAAATCATTTTTAAATAATTAAATTTAATTAAATAACTAATTAAAATCAATTAATAATTAATTAAATCAATTAATCAATTAATTTTTAAATTAATTGACCAATTAATCAAATATAAATTAACTGAAATTAATTAACTAATTAATTCAGATTTATTTGTGAATTAAAAATAATTTTCGGAATTAAAATAATAATTTTCAGAATTTTCAGAAATTAAAAATGATTTTTTATAATAAAAATAAATAGGAAATATGATTTTTAAACATTTTATAAACAGGAATCCTATTTTTGAAAACTTTGCAAACTACAGGGACTAAACTTCACCATCTTCAAAAATACAGGGACTAAACTGCAATTTTGCAGTTTCAGTCGCCGAAAAATCGGGGGTGGCCGGAGAAGACGATCCCGGTGTCCTCACCCCACCAACACCTCCAGATCAACACTACACAACACCAGGAACTTGTTCATGCATTCAAAACATTCTAATCATCCCTGTTCTGGCCGGAAATTGGCCAAGAACATCGCCGGTTTCCGGCGAACATCGCAAATCTTTAAAACACAACTCCCTTCGATTCAAGCATCCTCTGTTAACGAGCTATATATCAATCGATTGCAAATTTTATAAGGAACACAGCCCACTATAAATCAACAGCTAATAATCCCTGAATCAAAAACCCCCAAATTTCAATTGAAAACATTCATACGGGTTATAAACCCTAATTTTGAAATTCGAAAATTAAATCCACTTTTGAGCATGTTATTGAACTCCAAATCAAACGTATGACATATGAAAATCATCAGGAAAACAAGTTCTACAACATGCAATCATCAAATCATACAAACAATCATCCGAACAAAAATTCATATTTTTAATAAAATAAATTCGAAAATAAATAAATTTTTAGAAAAATACCCTTGCTTTCTGCAGTGAAATAAAGCTCAGAATCTGATAGAACACCTCAAATCCTTTGTTTTGGTTACTCAAGCTTTAAAAACAGAGATCGGTAACGCCTTCGTTTTGCTGTTTGATTCTTAGAACAGTTTATGTAATTAGGGTTTTTCTCTGAAAATTATATAATTAACTATCTGCAAATGATTTTGATACGAAATAAAATACGGTAAAAGGCTATTTATAATTATGGAAAATTTGTATCCCGTTGGATCATTCTGGATATAAAACAGTACGTTTATCTGTAAAAACTGATCCAAACGGTATCGGTTTTTGGGATAATTATCCAAATTAGTACAATTTGTACTGCGGTCTTGGTCTCAGTGCCTGGTTACACGTATTACGAAGTGATAATTGGGATAGTTTAATAAAAAGCTCTTGTTTATCGAAAATACGGGTTTTATTGATTTACCGAAACAAATATTGTATCGAAAATGTTGCGCCGGGACCCGCGCAGGACAAACCGTAAGCCAGATCGAAAAAGTCGAAACATGAAATATGCTCGGAATATTACAATTAGATTAGGAAGGAGTTCTCGAACGAGTTTCGGGTTCCAAAAACGTAACAACGGTTGACGTCGGTTGGTTCCCGTTTTTATAAAATAGATTTTAATTACCCGGAAAAAGATTTTAGAAATTTCATATGATTTTTATAAATCCATAAACCAACATAAAAATAATTAGGAAGATATGACAATTATCTATATTTTATTTTGGACATATAAAAAATTAAAATACTCAATTAATATTATTTTTGAATATTCAAGTATAGATAACACTTAACAATTAACTCACAGAATAGATACTGAACACACATAATAATTGTATAATAGCAAAAATAATTACACAATATATCTCGGATATTACATGCGCGGGATTCCATATCTGCACATGATATTTTCCCACAGGAATTGTGCAACCTGCTTAGTTGTGATCTTGGCTAAAGGTTTAGCTTCAATCCACTTAGTAAAATAATCAATAGCTACAATCAGGAACTTCCTTTGAGCCATGGCCATGGGGAAAGGCCCAACTATATCCATTCCCCACATGGCAAAGGGGAAGGGGGAGTTGATGGAAGTTAGCATCCCTGGGGGTTGTCGAACAACCGGTGCATTTTTCTGACAACGATCACACTTCTTCGTATATTCTTTGGCATCGGCCATCATCTCTGGCCAATAAAACCCTAAACGGGGTATCTTATAAGCCAGTGCTCTGCCCCTTAATTGTTTCCCACAAATACCTTCATGTACTTCTTCAAGGGCCAAGTGTGCCTCATCAGGCCTGAGACATCTTAAGTAAGGAACTACATAAGATCTTTTGTACAGAATCCCATCGATCAAGGAATATCTCAGTGCTCGAACAGTTAATTTCTGTGCTTTAGCCACATCATTTGGCAGCCAACCAGTTTGAATATGGGCCTTAATAGGATCTATCCATGATATCTCCAGCCCTATAGGGGCTACAAGCTTACATCGATGCTTCGTGTTTTCAAAACGCGGAAGTACACACTCCCAGAACTTTTCTCTATTTCTGACGAAGCAAACTTAGAAAATGCATCTGCCTTAGTATTTTCCTCTCCTGGAATGTGCTCAACATGGCATTCATCAAATTGAGTTATCACAGCCGTTACTAGGAGAACATACTTAGCCATTCTTTCATCTCATGCCTCGAACTCTCCCTTGACCTGGGATATGATAAGCTGGGAATCCCCACAAACTTTCAAATTCTTGACCCTCAATGTTCCTTCTAGGCCAAGGCCAACTATCAGAGCTTCATACTTAGCTTCATTATTTGTGGTCGGGAAGTCTAACTTCATGGCATATTCAATCAAGAATCCATCTGGGCTTTGTAAAACAAGCCCTGCTCCACTTAAATTTATTTTTGATGCTCCATCAAAATAGAAAACCCAATATTCCTTCTTCTTAGTGCCCTCATCTTTTGTGTCTGTGTCTTGAAGTATAGTATCTTCCTGCCCCCCCCCCCCCCGACTTCTTGGTTGAGTATGGTACATTCCACCACGAAGTCAGCCAACGCCTGGGCTTTTATTGTCGTTCGTGGCTTGTACTTGATGTTGAATTTTCCCATTTCTATTGCCCATTTAATCAGCCTCCCACTAGCTTTGGGACTATGAATAATGTTTCTCAATGGCTGATTTGTCAGCACTTTAATTTTATGAGCCTGAAAGTAAGGACGCAACTTCCGTGAAGCCATCACCAAGGGTAAAGCAAACTTCTCAATAGTTGAATAATTCAACTCAGCCCCATGTAGAATTTTACTAACATAGTATATGGGTTTCTGGACTTTAAGCTCCTCCTTATCCAATACAGCGCTCAAGGCATTTTCTGAAATGGCCAAGTATAAATACATGGTTTCATTTAGAGCTAGCATGGCCAACAACGGGGCCTGAACCATATATTTCTTTAATCCTTCAAATGCCTCCTGGATTTCCTTAGTCCATACAAAATCTTTAATCTTCTTTAGGGATTTAAAGAAGGGCAAGCACTTGTCTCCGGATTTGGAGATGAAACGTCCTAGAGCTGCAACCCTTCCAGTGAGTTTCTGAACGTCCTTTATGGAACATGGTGGTTCCATATCTAGGATAGCCTTTATTTTATCAGTATTGTCCTCGAACCCCTCTTGGAGACCATCAGCCCTAAAAACTTTCCGGATCCTACTCCGAAAGTACACTTTGTAGGATTCAGCATAATTTTGTGATATCTCAAAACCTCAAAAGCTTCCTTTAAATGGGTTACATGATCAGCCCTTAACAAACTCTTGACTAACATGTCATCAACATAAACTTCCATAGTTTTGCCAATAAGGTCCTTAAAAATCTTATTTACCAACCTTTGATAGGTAGCTCCTCCATTTTTGAGACCAAATGCCATAACAAGATAACAAAATACACCAAAGTCAATAAAGAATGATATCTTTGGGATGTCATCCTTATGCATCTTGATCTGGTTGTATCCATCAAATCCATCCATGAAGCTCAGCATCTCATGACCAGCAGAAACATCTATCAATATATCTATCCTCGGCAACGGGAAATAATCATTTGGGCATGCATCATTTAGATCAGTGAAGTCCACGCACATTCTCCACTTTCCATTAGCCTTCTTCACCATTACAGGATTTGCTAACCATTGCGGAAACTGTATCTCTTCAATGAAACCAACCTCTAAGAGTTTCTCTACTTCTTGCTTAATAGTTTCTTGCCTTTTTGGAGAAAAGCTTCTTTTCTTTTGCTTCACAGTCTTCCGATTTGGATCCACGTTTATCTTGTGAGTGATCAGTTACGGTCTATGCCTGACATATCAGCTGCCAACCATGAAAACACATCACTATTCTCTTGTAAACACTTCACCAACTTCCCTCTAAGGGGCTCCTCTAGTGATGCTATAATGAAAGATACTTTCTTAGGATCCTCGGGAGCCAAAGAAATCAGAACCAAGTCTTTTGCTGGCTTCCCTCTTTTTTCATCATTTTCACGGATATCCAGATCTTCAATAGGCAGAACCTGCCCCCCGACTCCATCATCCCTAAGAGAGGCCACATAACAACTCATTGCCATCTTTGGATCTCCTTTCTCTTCTCCAATCCCATTCCGGGTGGGAAACTTCATCACTGAATGGTAGGAGGAAGGGACTTCCTTGAAAGCATGTATTCCCGTTCTTCCCATGATTGTGTTGTAAGTCGATCCAGCCTTTACCACCACAAAGTCCAACATTTGTGTTGCTTGTCTTGGTTCCTAGCCTATGGTCATTGGCAACTTGATTATCCCTTCAACGGGGCACTCCACTCCTGCGAATCCATATATCGGCATATCGGTCGGGGTTAATTGAGAATCATTATAACCCATCCTTAAAAATGTATCATGGATCAAAATGTCCACCGAGGCACCATTATCTTCAAGGACCCTTTTCACCGGGTAGTTCCCTATTATCGGTGTTATAACCCGCGGATCATCATGAGGAAATTTCATACCCTCCAAGTTAGAATCATCAAATGCCATCATCACTCCTGTCCTAGCCCTCTTCGGGGCTTCCCCAACGATATGCATAACTTCTCTAGTGTATGCTTTCCTTGAGTTTTTGGATGAACCAGCAGTAGTTGGTCCTACAAAAATTATATTTATCACAGGCCCTCGGGGTCGTGGTCCTCCAAATATTGCATTTATCACCGGTCCCCTGGGCTGGGGATTTCGCCCCTGATCATCTTGATCCCTCCTACGATCATCAAAATTCCTTCTTCCATTGTTATTCCTATCTCCTCCATCTCCAGTATACTTGTTCAGCCGTCCTTTTTGAATGAGGAACTCTATTTCATTTTTCAATTGTCTACACTCATCGGTGTCATGAACAACATCCTTATGAAACCTGCAATATTTGTTTATATCCAACTTGGTAGGATCAGCCTTCAGGGGCTTCGTCCAACGAACATCTCTATCTTTCTCGATTTCCATCAAGATATGACTTCTAGGAGCATTCAACATAGCATATTCAATAAACTTTTGTCCAGGTCCTCCCTTCTTCGGGGTTGAATCATTGCTTTGCTCAGTTCGAGGATACTTTTCCTTAGCAATATATTCCAGATCAGTCTTTCATTTCTTACCACCAGCAGGTTCGTTATTCACTACCTTCTTCCTCGTGCTTTCCTCCATTTTGATGTACTTCACAGCACTGTCTTGGAGCTATAACATGATTTCAGGGGGGAGCTTGGCTAATGACATCTTGAAGAACTTGTCCCTAGTTCCATGTTGTAGTGCTATCATAGCTACCTTCTCATCAAGGTCTGAGACTTTAAAGCCTCTTTAGTGAAACGATTCAGATAATCTCTCAAGGACTCTTTGGCTCCTTGCACAATGCTCATGAGGGATGCTGAGCTTTTCTCATGCACTCTCCCACTGATGAGTTGCTTAATAAAAGCTTGACTTAGCTCTCTGAAGGACGCAATATAATTCGGAGGCAAATGGCTATACCATCTTTGAGCCTTTCTGGACAGGGTTTGAGGAAAGGCCTGACACTTAATAGCGTCATTCACGGGCTGTAGGAACATCGCATTAGAGAATGTCCTAACATGATTAGCGAGAACTCCAGTGCCATCATAAGCTTTGATGGTGGGCATCTTAAACTTCCTTGAGATATGGGCATTCATTATCTCGTCAGTAAATGGTGGAGTGGGATCGTCAGGATCTCCTAGAGGCAGAAGATCAGTTGGATCAGCCCTTAGGACAACTGCTCTTCTCTGCTGTGGACCATTCAGGTCTATGATTGGAGGAGGATTTCTCCTCCTCGGTTGTAGTGGGGGTCTGGGGGTCAGGTGCACCTTCAGATCACGCTTCAGCCTTTGAATCTCAGCCTCGTGTGCTCTGATTCTCTCCTGCACTTCTTGGGGATTCGTCCCTCGGGTGCTCCTAGGACGCTGGCCTCCATCAGGCATCGGTTCTTTGCCAACACGCCTCCTTCTTGGGGCAACATCATCATCTGAAGATTCAGAGTCTCTCTCAGTGTAAGGGTCAGAGAATTCTTGATCCTCTGGGATAGGAGCCAAACCATATATATATTGGGACATCTGCCCTTGTGCTTCACTCTGATTAGCATGCCCACTTCCTCCAACCTCGGGTAAAGGGGCATCCCATAAGGTGGGTTAGTGGTCACAACAGTTGAATACTCGTACCCAATGGGTCAAGAATTCACAGGTGTATGTAGCTGCTGAAATTGGGAATTTGCCCCTTAAGAAGCTAGGGGATCTGTCCCTTGTAGAGCCGGGGGATCTGTCCTTTGTGACTAAGGCTCGGTTGCCCCTATCGGGGTTCCTCCTTGGGTTGAAGCATAGGTCGAGTGTGGGGGTATCTCCACCATTGACGAAATCGTTTGAGTTATCCCAGCCGGTGTTCCTTTAGGGGCGTTGTTTCCACTCCGTGTTCTCGCCATGGTTGTTTTTATGACTTCCCATAGACGGCGCCAAAGTTATGGATAAAAACTTAGGGTGTATTAACTGCTGTATTTATTACTAAGGTTCGGAAGCTCAAGGCCCTATAATGGCTACTCTCGTGTTTCGTAGCTTAACTCTGTCTTTACGAGATGCCTACGTATCTCTGTGAATTAGAGAATCAATCTAAAAAACATAATTCTGATTGATGGGGTGAGTCCCTTTATATAGATGTTGAGAGTCCTTGAATTGGACTAGGGTGAGGAGACTTGTTGAATAAGTTCTCAGACTTTGGATAGACTTTGAAGTCCTAGAATAAAGGAATCAGACTTCTAATTGGTGTAAGTGCCCTTGAGGCTATCTTTTATAGAATTATATAACTGTTATGACTTATTTAATGAGCTGGTAAACCTCCTTATTTACTAATTACAAAATTGATAAATAATCAGGGCTTTGGGCCTCATTAATTGGGCTTCGTTATTGGACCGTATCAGATCTAATTAATTCAACATTAATTATATTTCTAGGCTAATTTTAAGCCCATATCACTATATATAATTAAATACCAAATTCAAACAAGATTAGAATTACGATTCAAAAAAATACAACATGTCAACCCAAAAATTTTCAACACTAATAACAAGGTATTTCACTATGAAATAGCTAAATATCAATCAGATTCTAAATACAAACCACATTAGTTACTAATATCCCAATATCAACCACTAAACACATAGTCAAAACCAAATTAATTTTTGGGTATCTAGAGATAGTAGCAATAGACTTTTTCCTGGAACAACTTGATAGCCATCACCAACTTAGTGTTGATGCTTGAAGTTTGACACTTATCAGGAGAAACATACACCATGCAAGGAAGCTTATTTCCCTCAATGTCGAGATTTCCACTTTGGACAAAGAATAAAATATGTGAATAAGAGAACAAATGAACGATCCAGCCAATGGTAAAATAAGCAGAAAATAGATTATCTAAAATCCAACCAATGGTAAAATAAGCAGAAAATAGATTATGAGCAGTAAGATATGGATTACAAATGAATAATCTAGGATTGTACGGTGGAAGAGTATTTGATGGTCTAAGTAAATTCAGACAGGAAGATAAAAGGGAGTAGTTATTTACCATATAACCCTGTTGGATGGGTAGGAGTTGCAACAATTAAGTTCTGCTTTTCCTCTGTCAAGCCTGCAAGTGAAAACGGAGTTGGAGAAATCTAAACAAGATAATCAACACACAAAGATTAATTGCAAATGAGCATAATGCATTAATAAAGTTACCTGACACGTGAAACATCTATAAATATGTACGAGGTGGGTTTAATCTACAGATTAATAATTCACATTGCAATTGAACATGTTGCATTAATTAATCGTAAAAATATTAACTAATATTGAAACCTGTACGAGTTGGGTTCAATCTATAGATTAATAATACCTGTTGATACTTATTTTCTAGAGAGATATTTGCTCCGTAAAGTTAAGACCTGTTTTATTGGCCATCTTTTGCACCTGTACTTAAAGAAGAACATAAGTTCTTAAACTGAACTATGACATACTTCTGATCAATTAAGTTCAAAATAGATTTCAAAGAAATAATATTAACACGACTACAATAGACATACATCAATGATTTTCTTTTGCAGGTCCATATGAATTCTCTCAAAATGTATAGTACCGGTTTTGATTTCTCTTTTAAAGGCTTAAAAGGTGATAGGTGACTTAAAACTTCACCTTTTACATTTTCATCTCTTACTCACCTTTGAAACGATAACAAATTATCTCTTACTCATGCCCAATAGTGCTCTTCCTAGGGCTCTTAGAGGCACACCGCTTACACCATTACTTGAGTTTCGCCGCAGGTCTAAAGCCAAAGTTCCAAAAGCCAAATTTTCAGTAACCGTAGGATGTAAAACCGACACTAGTACAGAAGACACTTTAGGAGTCGCACCAATAGTGTTGGTTAAATAGAGAACCGACACTCTTTACTGCCTAATGCGTCGGTTAAATAGAGAACCGACACATTTTTCTATTTTTCAAAGCTAAAGGCGTAGGTCGTTTCAATTAACCAACGCTGTAGAGTTAGAATAGTGTCGGTCAAGTTGAATGTCGTCGCTAGTTTGGTCTTCTGTGTCGGTTGGTCAAACGACCGATGCTATTGGTGTTGCTATTGTGTCAGTTTTTTTAGCCGACGCTATTAAGATAATATACAGTGTCGGTTTTCTTTTTGACCGACGTAAGAAGAAATAATTTAAAAAATATATTAAAAAGAAACGCGGGTTAACATACGCGGGTGACTAAAATTTTCATCTCATGCTACTATTCTACTTTAAACCTTTCATCTCCTGTTACCTGAGCCTCCCTCCCAGACTGTGCTTTTCTTTTAGAGCGTTATTGCCAGCTGGAAAGCATTCTGAGAACTACTAGCGATAATATATGCCCAGTGTCGCCGGGCGATTCTATCCTATTACGCTCTCATTACAACTGCAATTTCAATCTCAATTGCGATTTCATCTTTACTAGTTGTACTGCGTGAATTGAATCTATTGCGTGAATCTATTGCGACTCTGGGATGGCTTTGAGAAAGAGGGCCATCCATTTCTAGGGTTCGATTGTTGGCTCTGAGAAAGGGGAATCGATTGGGTTTATTCGATTGTGGGGTTTTGGCTGCTGCTGCTTAAACAATCGAAGAGGGTGCTGCTTCAAAGAGGGGAATCGAAGAGGGTGCTGCTTCAAATAGGGGAATCGAAGAGGGTGCTGCTTCAAAGAGGGGAATCGATTGGGGTTTTGAAAGGCATATGTCATAGCCTATTTGTTTATTCGAGGATTTAACTCAACTCAAATAAGGATGTAACAAGTAAATAGTGGTTCTATCGTCAGAAAGATCTCTCAAAGTAACATATGTCAAAGGATTAAGTAACATTGTTCATCTACGGACTTGATGACTTAATTCACTGGAAGAAGCTCAAGAAATTGATCAAGCCTCGGTGATATAAATCAAGATTGTGGATTTAATCAAGTGACAGAGATCTTGTCAGGGTATCAATTAATTACAGGGATTTAATCTGAAGAAAATCAAGACATGAAGAAACATCACAGATGTTAGTCATTTTATGAACCAGACAGTACATCGAATGTTAACATTGAAGTGGTGAAATGGATTCATAAGTTTCAGTGATTTTCAGAAGATTGTCAGAAGAGTGGTTGATGTTCAAGATTAGTATTAATTCTCCATTAATTAATTAAGTCATATAATTTAATTAAGAAAATAAATTATATTTGCAAAGATTAATTTATTGATTAATTGAATTAATTGGTTAATTAATTCTGAATTAATATTATGCATTTTTCAGAAATGATTTTTAATTAATATTCAAAATTAACTCAGTAAGACAAATATTTGAACTGGAATGACAATTGGATTGTCATACCGAAAGTCTTTCCAAGTCTGTTTAGATTGTCTTGCCGATAGTCTTTCCAGCTTAAAGGATTGTCTTGTCGATAGTCTTGCCAGTTCAATCAATAGTCTCACCGATTGTCTTGCTAGTTCAAAAGGATTGTCTTGCCAACAAATCAGGTGGTTGTTTGATTACTTAAACAACAGAAGCTAATTTTCAACAGCAGAGCATTGAATATCAAAACCAACTGAAGAACAAAGAACAAAGAAAAAGCAGAGAACTTATTGCAATTTCTCAGGACATTAATTTCTAGTATTTATTGTTAAATCTAAACCACTAGAAATTCTTCTCTTATTCTTGTGTAACTATCTAGCGGATCAAAATCCCTAGAACTTGATCTCAAATTGCTTTTAGCATTTGATCTTTTTTTATTACAAAAATAGAAAAAGTTTATGTCGAATTTATTCTAGATTTGGAATAATTTATTTGAGATTAATCCCTTGTAAATGATACCGTTGTTGTAACACCTTTCAAGTTTAATAATAGTTTTATTTAACTTGAATTTTGTTTCACTTTTTTATTCCGCATTTTATTCGATTAAACGGTATAATTTGTATTCAACCCCCCTTCTACAAACATATTGGGACCTAACAGTTTTGACTGTTAGTTTTGTACTTTTTGATCTGGGATTTTAATTTTGAAGCTTGCCTTTTTACGATTGTTATTCTTGTTTACAAATGGGTGATTTTGTTAAGTTCTGCATATTAGTTTTCTTGATTGTTGTGTAATTAAAGTCAAGATTTTGATTGTTTTGTTTGTTGCTTAGAACCCTAGATCACTTTACCGTTAAAAATAGTGTTTTTATGCTTATACTGTTTGATTCTTGAAATTATGATCTTCTTTTGTAATTGATGTTGGATGTTTGAGATTTTGAATGGATTTATGTTTGTTTGTTTTCTGAAAAAGCCGCGAAAATTTAGAACATGTCTATGTTGTCTTGTTTGTATGAGTTTCTCTGAAGAATTCTCGGATAGTAGACCGCAGTTTGTGATCTATAATGCTTTATTGATTGATATGTTTATGTTGGTTTGAACATGGAAGCAGGAGTTTTGTATGTCATCCAAGCATGAAATTTGATTATTGCATCATTTGCAATTTTCACGCTTTTTTATTGTTGTATTGTTCGTTGCTTGTTTTAAATGAGAAATGGCCAAAATGGTAAGATTTTCTTGTAAGTAATTTTATTTTCAAATATTGTTAGTTGAAAACGGTAATTTATTTGTTTCAGGAGTATTTCTATTTGGCTTCTACTCGTGGAACTGCATTATTCCCAATTTGTAATCTTTAATGAATTGCCTAGCTAGCCAAAGACAAAATGAAATATGAGCACTAGACTAATCCCTGCTTCTGAAGTTTATTAATTATAATTTACATATTGCCAAGAATCCTAGTTGACATTATAATTGATATTTGTTTCCATACTGTTTTCTTGTTAACAATATGATCTTTTGACATATTTGTGTGGAAAATCTAATGTTCGTTAATTTAAATGGATGTATTCGTATTTATTGTGAGGTTTCAAACTTCTTCCTTTTTTTTTCCTTCTAATTGGGGTTCTGTACTGTTATGATTGGGTTATTGTTATCTGTTATCTATTTTTAATTGAGGTTTGAGACTTCTTCCTTTTTTTCCCACAGTTCTGTTACTAAGTGTCTTGAATGCAAATTTGCATACTTCAGGCAGCTTTCTATTCGCTGGAGGGGGACCAAGTCCACGATCATTGAAATGCTCTGCTTCCAGCCCGTGTGATCCCTGCAAAGCATACACAAGCAAAACACAAGTACATAACTTAACTGTTAATTAGATCATAAATTGTTAATCCGCAGTTAACTAAATTCTGAAATGTGATTACCTGTATTTGTCTATAATGCTACTAGAACTTACTGATAACAAAGCTGTGGAATTTTAATTGCCTATCCAGTATCCCCGGTTTTATGTGATATGTTCTCATTTAATAGTATCATCATAACAGTATCAGCCTTTCACAACTTATCACGACAAACCCCCTAAAAGTATCTAGTTCTCTGTTCAGACAACATTTTGAGAGGGTAGGAAAATTCCGATAGATTCCTCCCGAGATACAAGAATCATGGCTTAAAAGGCTAGACTGGTTATAATAAGAAAAGGAATTTCAATATCATTAGGCGCAGACACCTAAGCACTAAAGCAATCAAAACAACGGCATGTGATTGATCCTTTTAAAGAGTCAAATACAAATGCATCAGAGCTTCAATTTTCCAACAAAACGGTACTAAATAATCATTGGTAATAGCAAAACTTAATCAACTAAAACATCAAATGATATGCAGTCAGCAAATCAAGGCTCCCCTTACACTGAATATGCCCCAACTGAATTCCTAGATTAAGAGCTTTTCAATGGCATCCTGCGGACACAAGGATAAAAATTAAATCTAATATGATTAAAAAATTCACGTTAATGCCTCTGCAAAGTGCAAACTACGAATATGTAAATGAATAAACCTTAAGTTGTTGTATTTGAGATTTTAGCTGGCTTCCCTCGTTGCTCGTCACGGAACATGAAATTACAGGTCTCGTGACTCCACAAGCTCGCCCAAGTGCTTGCTTTGACGGGACAAATACATATGGTACATTCTGCAATAATGTTATGATAGCATCAATACGCTGCTGTAATTATACCACAGTAAAGAAGTTCTTAATCACATTGTACCAAGCAATCTACAAAAAATCCTAATCATGATTCTATAATAACTAAAATTGTAGTGCCTAATTATAAGGATTTACATATAATGCAGCTCTGTCTTCTGTTGGCTTACACTGGTTAAATAATGAGAACTAATAACAAGCATCAGTAAAGAGGATGGTAAGGTCGGATAGCAGATTTATAGAAAAATTCATTAAAGTTCCAAGAAATATGGAGAAGTAAGAGGTATAATCATGAGCAGCAAAAACGCAAGGAAGAAGCAACTGATTACATGACAAGTCTTTTGGTTGCTAAAAGGATAAACATTATATCCTAGCCCCTTACATCCAAGAGTAAGAATAAAATCATAGTAATTTTCATGTTATATATATATAATTATATTCCGGCTAATATATTATATATGTTTTCATTGTAGAGATCATTGGATGTTGCTACTTATTTGTCTCAATAAAAGTGATATATACGTGTTTGATTCGTTGAAAAAAGAAAGGAAGATACGGTTGACCACACCTGCACGAATGTATGTTAAAATTTCAAATTTCATGTTGTATAATTACTACATAGAACCTAGTCCTATAAGTGATGTGATGAAAATATACGTATTTTACAGGGCGTTTAAATTATATGTACCTCAAGGTGGAATGAAGAATTACAGAAAAAAGTTTATTTGGCATCACACCGAGGTTCAGGTATAACTTACTTTGGTTTGTTTATTTCACTTATATTATATGCTCCTCACTTTTTAGTTATAATTTATGAATCTTGTTTGTTTATGTGTAGTGTCCCCAATAAAAAGGAGGCATAGGATGTGGTTTTTTCGTGATGAGGTACATGTATGACATTGTCATGCTTTCTCAAAAAAATGCCAACATGAATTGGAAAGTGGTAAGGAAACTAAAACATCATAAATATTGGTTTACAATTTTTAAAATCAAGTACTAATATTTGAAGTATGTTAAATTTTTGGTAGGGTCTTGGTTCTACAAGCTATGGTAGAAAGGAAATTAGCGAGATACGAGAGATTTGGGCTCAATTTTTTACTCTTGAATGTCTATAGTCAGGTAATTTTTTTCAGTACATGTCATTAATTCATGTTCACAATAAATATTGCCATTAATTCATGTTTTGTCGAATAATTTAATCCATATATGATTTTATGTACTAATATAAACTTCTTTTTTCAAGGCATGGCACTTGGAGATACAAGAAGAGAGTAGAGAACAATTACAAGGAGTCTAGATATCATCAAAAATCGAGTTAGTGTGAAGGATTTGTCATGAAAACATTAGTTTTGGATGAATTTTTGTAATTATTGGGTTGTAAACTAAAATTATGAACAATTCCAAATTTATTTTAATATAATTTGTGAACCTTTTTTAATTTTTGGGTGTACCTCTGTTTTTAATATGTGTAGTTAACAGGTTAAAAATGATCAGGAAAAAAAAATTGATCAGGCAAAAAAAATGCAATTATAGACCTAAGGCGTCGGCATTTTAGGACCCGACTTATTTGCTCTACAACTTTTAGCGTCGGCATTTTAGTGAGACCGACACAGTTGATAAGCACAATAGCGTCGGCTTTTTAAAAAGACCGACACAATTGATAAGAACAATAGCGTTGACATTTTAAGAACACCGACACAACAGGTCTAAGATTTAGCGTCGGTTGTTTAATTGACCGACACTGTTTGTAAACCTATAGCGTCGGTTGTTTAATTGACCGACGCTGTTTGTAAACCTATAGCGTCGGTTTTCTTGCCTTCTGCGTGTGTTATCTGACCGACGCTAAACAATTTTTTGCGTCGACCATTTAATCGACGCTGTAGGCATGTACCTACAGCGTCCCCTGCATTTACTACGCTAAAAAACCGACGCCTTAGGCCTTTTTTGACCGACGCCTTAGGTCTTTTCTGTACTAGTGCGAATCCAGTCCCCCACTTCAGATTACAATCAGTCCAGCTTCTCAATCGACAGGGTTATATGCTCAATTGATGTTTAACTTTTTTGAGAACAAGATTAGGTGAACTATTAACTTTACTAATATGATCAGCACAAAAAACAAGATCTCTATGTGCAAGGAAACTAGAAAGAAGGATGCATAGAACTAAATTGCATTAAGAAAGTTACTTGACAATTTAAACATATATGGAAACCATCGTACTTCTCAAGACAATTCAATATCTCCTCTAAGGATACTCGACACCCTGAGAAGCAACGAGAACTTGTGTGATGATTATATTTTACATAAATTACGTACAACTTGTGAACTTGTCTTAGGGTACCTTTTAGACAAATTATGTAAAATTATAAATGAAGCTTACAATTTGGATGCCATGTTTCTCCATATGTGGAAAATAGGAAGAAACACAACCAATAATAACACACACCATTGGAGCTATGGTTGATACCCAAAAAAAAATTTGACCTTTTCTCTTTCTGCAATTTCATCATTATTAAAATTAAAGAGTTAAATGAAATTGCATAAATATAGCTATACACGTAACAATCAAAGACCAATATCTACATTCTTGCATACTGGGCATTGTGGTTATTGGTGGTCTAGCTTTTTATCAATGACAGCCTGATGATATATCCATTTGTAAATCTAAAATCTAAACAAACATTGTAGTCAAAACCTCCAGTTGCACCTCGGTCAATAGTATATTATAATTACATAGCCACAATTGCACTTCTGGAGGGAGGTTCCACCACTTTCAGTTGAGTCAAAAGTACTTCCACGTGGCCATTTGATGCAGTCGGTTATCCTTTTTTGTTTTTATTCCTGAAAAGATTAGTAATATACTTATGTTAATTAGTTAGAGAATAACATATTAATTACATCAAATTTTATAGAAGCCTCCACCAAAGGGATGTCATAAATTGGTCTCAAACATCATCTCTATATTTAAGTTTTCCTGCATTTTGGAGATTTATAATTATTGATACTATTACGTGAATACTTAAAAGCACATTCTTGACGTCAAGTAATTACACGCCATAATTACAACCACCTACAGTTTTCTAAAATGAAGAAACATGCACCATATCTTATTGATTATATAAATTAAAGAATATATATGTATTTTATTAGTTCAAAAATTTATCAATAACCTAACTTCTTTGTTATAGGTGAAAAAATGCAGTCCATGAAGTTAGAGAGTAGCTAATTTGTTACATATTTAATAGATATATTTTTTGAACAGATTTACTATTGTGCAAGACATTCCTGTGCTATAACAAGACTAGGTCACATTGACAACCCTAAGATTTGGTTGTATGATAGTCTAAATCTGTATTTTGTGTTGTATTACTTGAGTCTGTAAAAATATTAAAGATCAGACTGGAGTATTTTTCTGTGAACAGTCTCAAGCCTAAGAATAAACTCTGGAAGAAGATCAACAAGATCATGCCTCAGAGAAAAGGTGAAGAAGCTTGGAGTTGAATAAATTTATTTTAGGAAAAATGTTCTAAGTCAAGATGTTCACAAGTCACAGATCAAGTCATATAGAGAAGTCATTCGAGAACTCCATAATGACTTATCGAGAAGTCCAAAATTGCTTATAAAGAATTCTCAAAGATATTGACAAGTCAAATGAAGATGTGAAGATTGGAGATATCGACAAGTCATTTCTGCATATAAAGAACCCATAGATATCAACGAGTCAAAATGAAGATATGAAGATTGGAGATATCGACAAGTCAATTTCTCATTAGAGATCTCAGAGATATCGATAAGTCAAAATGCATATAGAGATCTCAGAGATATCGACAAGTCAATTCTACATGCAGAGATTTGGAGACCTCGACGAGCCAAGTTCACTTGTAGAGAACTCAGGGATCTCGACAAGTCAAGTTCACTTATAGAGAACTCAGAGACCTCGACAAGCCAAATTCACTTAAAGAGAACTCGAAGACCTCGACATGTCAAAACACTTATAGAGAACTCAGAGATCTTGATAAGCCATTATACTTATCAAGATATCAGTTCTCTATATAACTAATTGGAGATATGGATATGAACCTCAAGTACAGAATGCAGACAAGTTAAAGATTCAAAATTATCAATCACCAAATGATCTAATCAATTAGATTGAAAAGTCTACAAAAGCATCTTGAAGAGTGCAAGATCAAAGGCCAAGATTAACTGACAAAGGAAAGTCACGGACCTACATGATTTGCAAAGATTTACTAAGCCAGAAATGGAAAGCTTTAGAGATAACTTAAAGTAGGGTTTAGTACATCTTATTACATGCTGTGTAAACCTATGTTTACTAATCTCTGATGTAAACACTTGTTCTTTGTTTTAGTGGTAATAAACAGATCTAAATTTTCTTGTACTCTCTCAAGAAAAAAGCTTAGTTCTTTACTTACAAAGAACCCATAAATTTGTAGCAGGACATACTTAACTTTAATATAAAGTTAAGTGAGTTTTGAAAATACTGCGTTTGTTGTGCATGTTTTATTAATTCCGTTAAACACAATATCTCTACTATTTAGACTATTTTGTTCACCATTTCCAAATAGTCTTGAAAAAGCCTAAAAATCAAGAAAACACATTCACCCCCCTCTGTGTTACAACGAATATCTAATAGGTGGTATTAGAGCAAAATCTGAAAGAAAACAGATAAAGATCTTGGAAGTATGAGTGGATAGAAGATAAGCAGTATTATAATACCAGCCTTTGATAAAATCAACTATACAATCTGGAAAAAGAAAATGATGTTGTTCATAAGGATGGCCAATCTATTATACATCCAGATTCTCAAGAATTGCCCTTTCACCCCCATGGAAAGGGTAGATGAATCTACAGAAGGAATTACCCAAGTTTTTGAGAGGTTCAATAAGTTAATATATGACATGCAGCTATATGATAAATATTATGAAGCTGAGGAGGTTAACCTGAAGTTCCTGCTAGCTCTTCCTGACCATCTTCAACAGAAGATATCAACCATCAGAGAAGGAAGAGGTCTAAGCAGAATGACACTAGAAGTTCTGTATGAAATCTTGAAAACTTATGAACTTGAGATGCTGTAAAGGAAGTCATTAAAGGCAAACCATGGACATGTGGTTGATGGTTCTAGTGTCTTGGTTGTACATGACAGTGAGGAAAATGAAGATGAGCAAGATACGCAAGTTCCAGTTATTCAAGCTGTGGAACAAAAGAACAAAGGACCTCAGAAGCCAGTTGTTTTGGAAATGGAGGAAGATAAATACTACACCTTGGATGAGCTAGATGAAATGGACCAATCCATGGCTTACTTGGCTAGGAAATTTTCCAAAATAAGAGTTAAGAAGCCAAGGTATTTCAAGAACAGGGGACAGTCTTCCAACAGCAACAATTGGAAACCAAAAGCTCAGTATAATACTGCTAGCAAAGGTGGCTACAAAACTGGATATGTGGAAAGATCAAAGATAAGGTGTTTCAACTGTGATGAGTTGGGTCACTTTGCTACTGAATGCAGGAAGCCCAAGAAGGTGAAAAAGGACAAGGCATATTTGGAATTAGAGGCAAAGTATGAAGCTCTCTTGAAGAAACAATCTGGAAATGCTTATATTGCATAAGGCAAAAGTTGGGATGATGATGATAATGATGATGAGGATGAAGAAGTTGGAAACTATGCACTAATGGCTCTTGAGCATGGAAAATCATCCACTTCAAAATCAGAGGTACCAACTCTAACCACTATTGATTTAAATGCTAGTCAATATAAGGAGACTATTGAAAATATGAGTGTAGAGATGTTTCACATACACACAAGTATGGTGGCAGCTGCTGAGAAAGTGAGTAAGGTATCAAAGAGAAATGTGGAATAACCTTATTTTATATATTATATATATATTCATATATATATATAGATATAGTTTTCAAAACTATTAATCGAATAAGGTTTATTCGATAACCTTATTTTAATTAATGAATATTATTTTGAATATTCATTCGAGGACTTTTGACTCCGTTTATTCTATTTAATGAATATTATTTTGAATATTCATTCGAGGACTTATGACTCCGCTTTTTTACTAAATAATATTCTTTTTTTATTAAAGAATAGTGTTTCGATAATCAAACTTATTTTCGATTATATAAATAAAGATCGTACTTTCGTATAAGTATATCTTTGGTTATTTATTATTCATTTCAAGTATAAGTTTTAAAACTTTTACTTCAATTATTTTTATTGAGATTATCCTTTATGGGAATATTATTTAGATAATAATATTCAGATATTTTCTAATATATAGGGACTGATTTATTTCATTAAATCAGGATTACTCCAAACATTCTTAAAAATGTTTTCGAGTCTTCAAAATGATTTTAAAAGTTAGGGAGGATCCCAAAGCTCATTTTTATATTTAAGATCCTCCTTTCGAAGGGGATTTAAATACTCTCTCAAAACCTGAGGGATCCGGCTCTGTGGTGTGTTTTATATTCGCAACAAGGTTGCTGTTTTGATAAAAGAGTTTTTGATTACTTACCCAACACTCGGGAAGTAAAATTCTTAAAACAAGTTAATCCATTAACAGGCACCGCCTGGGAAATATCTGTGAGTTTTTCCTTTCCAACTAGATACGACTTCTTGGTGGAGCCGTATCAACAAGTTTATACTTGGGGAAAGGGGGGACAAGCTTTACGTTTCAGAGTCATGGATTTCATCTGAACTAGGAGTGGCGTAAGTGGTCGAGTGGCGCCGGCCCAGCCTTATTATATTGGCCCAAATGGCCTGAAAGTTCCGCTAAGACGGTCCATTCCTTAGGAGTCCAGTGTTCGGTTGACAAGTAAATCCGACAGGTTCTCCTCTACATGTAGAAAATGGTGGGGTTGCACTACTGCGACTGATCATCGTATGTGGTCTTCTTGGCACGGCAAACTCCCGTAATGAGTTCATCATCTTAAATACTTGAAACTGCCCGGAGCATTTCGATCGAAAGGCTACGGATGGGTGGTTGCCGAAGCATTGACAGGGTCAAACAGTTATAATGGTGTTTCCATCGAATGAAGTATCTCGTAACTTCATTTCCTTTAAAAAATATTTTAAAGATTGAATCTAGTCAAGTCTTATATTGTAGTTTTATTTATATAATGAACCTTCGAAAACTTATTATACTTTGAATAGTGGTAGTTCAAGTAGGTTTCTAAAATGGTATAAGAATAAGTGAAGTAATTGGTAACTTCATCTTCCTTTAAGCTTATATCCAGTAAGTAATTACCTTACATTTGTTAAATGTTTCTAGTAAGTTATCCATTTAGATACTTGCATTACTGTTTACACTTATATAGTATCTTGCGAGCTGTAATGCTCACTCTTGCTTCATTTCTTCATCACACAACAACAGTTAGGAAATATGGCCGGACTCAAGCAGACCCAGCACAAGCGGGAGGGCAGCGTCCCGCTTCTTCCCGTTGATGTCGTAGCTGCTATAGCTGCAGAGGTAGATCTATTTGTAGATCAGGCATTCTACTTTTGGGAAACAATTATGTATAATTATAACTTATGACAGATAATGGCAATTAATTATAAACTTATCAAGTAATCATTTTGGGTTGTAGTAACTTTTAAATTGTGGATTCAAGGACTTGTACTTATTTCAATTTCATCTCTGAGACTATAATGTGTTGAGGTGTGTGTTAGTGTGGGGTCACAGCATGAGGTTATTTATTATTAATTAAGTTAAGTGATATTATGGAAAGAAAGACCGTGACGACCCGGATCCCCAACCCCGGATATGGGGGTGTTTCATAAATGGTATCAGAGCTAAGAGTTATAAACCTCAGAGATGATGCGACGATATAATAATAAACTCACAAAGATAATAAGAACTCTTGCCAAGTTCATAGTCAGACTACTTAAAGTAGCACTGACAGTTAGAACCCTTACGGGAACCCTTATAAGTATCATGATAGTAACTTAGCCCGTTTAATGTGTAGGCACATGAGATAGAGGACCCAGAGATGTTCGAGCGTGAGCATGATGAGGCACTGCTAGATGCCGAGGATCAGGAGGAGCCTGAGATGGAGGAGGAGGAAGAGGACCCCTCAGAGGAGTCAGAGACGGAGGTTATTGCGAGTTCAGATGAGGAGGACCCGGATAAGGTCCTAGTGGCTGAGGAGCATGTTAGAGCTATGGTAGAGTACACTGGTACCCCTTTACCCTCACTCCCGGTGGTCAGAGCTCCTAACCATGCACCACTATCTTGGAGACCCTATGATGACAGCTCTGAGACCCATACTCCCGAGCCTAGGCAGACCGAGGAGGCACCCCCAGCGGCTCCGGATTCACCACCTCTCGACCCTGCCCATAGGCAGTCCTTGTTAGCTCACGGCTATGTTCAGGATGTACTGAGGACTCGAGTGGCTGTTGCTGAGGCCCGGCTGGATGAGGTCAGGAAGGAGTTGGAGGTGGAGAGGGCTGGTCAGCGTGCCCGATCTTATGAGGCTAGAGCTATCATACCCCGATCCCTGAGGAGGGAGCTGAATGGGATAGAGCTCACGGCCCGTGCGAGACTCCGATCACTCCAGGGGGACAGGCACGGCAGGATCTCTAGGAGGCAGCTGACTACATTTTCCATCGTGCGATGGAAAAGGTGTGGGAACTGACCCGCTCCGGTGTGTGATTCAGGACCAGTGATGGGGTAGTCTAGTCGTCTAGTTAGTCGAGGCCATAGTAAGAGCCAATTTTCCAGGATAGTTGACTTGTATATAGCATCCCTTTCTCTGACGAGACAGATAGACTATTGTGTATCACTTTTGGGCAGATGGCTGTAGAACTGTTGTATTTTTGACCAGACCAAACTATGTATTTCCCGTATTATGTATATATTTGTTTCCTTTCAGTTCAGTTCCTTAGTGACGAGATCACTATTTTTATCATTATTATTACTGCGCTTCTTATTAGAACTATCATAATATAATAGAATTGCGAGATACATTCTCCCCATTATAGAACTGTGCAAGGCATAATTTTGTGTATGAATGTGACCTAACGTTGAATTTCCCAAAAATTTATCAGTCTCATGCCGCCAAGAAAGATTGGAACTAGGGCGAACCCTGGATCTGAGGACCAGGGAAGCCATAACCAGGACAGTAGGAACCAAGAACACAGTGAAGAGGAAGACGAGGATTTTGTTGAACAGGATGACTCCCTGTATGAAGAGGAGGAGGAAACATATGATGTTGAAGGATTTGATATAGAGGCTGAAGAAGGAGAAACTGAGGTTGAGCAACCAGTACCAAACCCAGGCATGGATCCCATGGGACAGTTCATGGAACTACTAAGGCAGAACTTGGAATGCGAACCCAACCCACCTCCTCAAGGAAATAACAATGTTGTGGCAAACTCTTTCAGGGCTTTCAAGTCCCTTAAGCCCCCTGAGTTCCACGGATCAGCCGACCTAGTTGAGGCAAGGGCATGGCTAAAGGAAATAGAGAAATCCTTTGAGATTCTGAGTACCGATGAGGCACAGAAGACTGTATTTGCTACCTACCTTCTGAAAGGAGATGCCAACTACTGGTGGGAGGCCAAGAAAAACATGGAGACATATGCTATTATAACCTGGGAGAGATTCAGTCAGTTGTTTTTGGGAAAATATTTCCCGAGGTTTATGGAGAACCAGATGGAGCTCAAGTTCTTGGAGCTAAAGCAGAATAACTTATCTATAGCAGAGTACGAAGCAAAATTTACTGAGTTATCAAGGTTTGTGCCAGAGTTTGTGAGCACCGAGGAAAATAAAGCTAGGAGGTTTCAGCAGGGACTGAAACCGTGGATTCAGAATAGGGTGGCAATCCTTGAGCTTACTAATTATGCCAATCTGGTGCAAAAGGCAACAATTGCAGAAGCCAGAAGTGAACAGATGCAGAAGGAAAGAGAGAAGAAGGGAATAAAGAGGAAAAGTATGAGCATGGGTGGAGGTTCCGCAGGAGGGAGCTTCCCAACTAGATTTAATCGAGGAGCAGTGTCCCTACCGGGAAAGAGCACTGGGTTTAAGCGGCCAATGAGTGTGAATGTGAGCCAGAGCAGCCAGAAGTCAAGAATATCCTATTCCAACCAGTCTCGACCCCCATTGCCAGCCTGTAACACTTGTGGAAGGATGCATTCTGGGGAGTGTAAGGGAAAGCCAGTAACCTGCTTTAAGTGTGGTCAAGTGGGCTACTATTCCCACAAATTCCATTCGTCAGCCCCTGCCGTCATTCCAACCACCACTTGTCATCAGTGTGGACGCCCGGGTCATTGGAAGAGGGAATGCCCAATGAACAAACCACCAGCTTCAGGAGCAACCAGAGCTGCTTCTAATAAGCCACCTACTGCGAGGACTTTCAACATGACAGTGCATGATGCTATGAAAGACTCAGATGTGATAGCAGGTACCCTTTCTCTGAATTCATTCAGTGTAAATGTTTTATTTGATTTTGGAGCAACTAAATCTTTTATATTAAATGACTTTGCGCATAAATTAAGACATAAGGCTGAACCCTTGATAAAACCCTTACAAGTAGAAATAGCCAACCATGAAATTATTCCTGTTAACCAGATTCACCCCGCCTGTGAGTTAGGCTTAGGGGAACAATCTTTTAGTGTTGATCTGATTCCTTTTAAATTAGGGGAGTTTGATGTAATTTTGGAATGGACTGGCTATCTAGCAATGATGCTCAGATAGACTGTAAGGGGAAGAAAGTTAAGTTGAATATCCCAGGGAATAAAGATGTCATATTTAGAGGAAAGAGGCAGACACAGAAATTTTTGACCATGGCCCAGGCCAATAAGATTCTACGAAAAGGGAATGAGGCTTACCTAGCCTACGTGGTGGACACGCAGAAGGAGGTGCCCAACTTGCAAGATATTTCAGTAGTCAATAAATTCGAAGATGTCTTCCCACAAGACCTTCCGGGATTACCACCCGATAGAGTGATTGAATTTGCTATTGACTTGGCCCCAGGGACGGCGCCAGTTTCAAATGCACCTTACCGGTTAGCCCCATTAGAAATTAAGGAATTAACTACCCAATTGCAGGAACTTTTAGATAAGGGTATGATAAGACCCAGTGTGTCTCCGTGGGGAGCACCAGTGTTATTTGTTAAGAAGAAAGATGGGAGCATGAGGCTGTGCATCGACTACCGAGAGTTGAACAAGCTAACCATAAAGAACAAGTACCCGTTATCTAGAATAGACGATCTGTTCGACCAGCTAAAGGATGCTGTTTATTTTTCCAAGATTGATCTAAGAACTGGATATCACCAACTAAAGATTAAACCCAAAGATATTCCCAAGACCGCGTTCCGTACCAGGTATGGGCACTATGAGTTCTTGGTAATGTCCTTTGAATTAACCAATGCCCCAGCGGCTTTCATGGATTTAATGAACAGAGTATTCAAGAAGTACTTGGACAAGTGTGTGATAGTTTTTATCGATGATATTTTAATCTACTCAAGGACCGAGGCAGAACATGCAGAGCATTTGAGGATAGCTCTAGGAATACTCAAAGAGGAACAGTTATTTGCCAAATTCTCGAAGTGTGAATTCTGGCGGAATGAAGTACAGTTTTTAGGACATGTGATCAATAAAGAAGGAGTATTGGTCGACCCCTCCAAGATAGAGGCGGTCTCAAATTGGGAAAGGCCAACCACACCCACATAGGTAAGGAGTTTCATAGGATTGGCCGGCTACTATCGTAGATTTGTACAGGACTTTGCGAAGATCGCAACCCCTTTGACACGACTTACTCGTAAGATAGAGAAGTTTGAATGGACAGAAAAATGCGAGATTAGTTTTCAAGAATTAAAGAAAAGGTTTATAACGGCCTCGGTGTTGGCATTTCCAGACGGAAAAGGAGATTTTGTGATATATAGTGACGCGTCGCACAAAGGATTAGGGTGTGTGCTTCTGCAGCACGGTAAGGTGATTGCGTATGCGTCGAGACAATTGAAGGAATACGAGATTAGATATCCTACTCATGACCTTGAGCTCGCAGCAATAGTTTTTGCCTTAAAAATTTGGAGGCACTACTTGTATGGAGAGAAGTGCGAGATTTTCACAGACCACAAGAGCCTCAAGTACATATTTACGCAGAAAGAGCTCAACATGCGCCAGAGGAGATGGTGAGAACTAATCAAGGACTATGATTGTGAGATTCTCTATCATCCATGGAAAGCCAATGTGGTGGCTGACGCCCTTAGCAGGAAGGAAAAGCTCAAAATGATAATGACTTCGGAAGAATTGATAAGGGATTTTAAGAGAATGGAAATAGAAGTAAAGGTAACCGGAGCTGGAACTGAAAAGCTGTTTGAGATCTCGATGCAGCCAGACTTATTGGAAAAGATTAGATTGTGCCAAGAAAAAGTAATGAATGAAGGCAGAGAGTCAATGACTGGAGAAGAGATCCATACTGAGAGAGATGATAAATGGATAATGAGGTATTCCTACAGGATTTGGGTTCCGAATGTTCAAGAACTTAAAGATGAGATTTTGGAAGAAAGCCATAGTTCAAGGTATTCCATTCACCCGGGAAGCACCAAGATGTATAGGGATTTGAAGGAGTATTACTGGTGGCCCAATATGAAGAGGGACGTAGCAGAATGGGTAAGCAAATGTTTGACTTGCCAAAGAGTAAAGGCAGAGAACCAGAGACCCAGTGGACTTTTACGACCCCCGGAGATTCCCGAATGGAAATGGGAACAAATAGCCATGGATTTTGTTGTCATCTTACCAAGGATGAAAGCCAATCATGATGCCATATGGGTAATTATAGACCGACTGACAAAGTTAGCTCATTTCATTCCTATCAATGAGAGATACACGGTCGATAGACTGGTGGACATTTACCTTAAGGAAATAGTGACGCGACATGGAGTCCCAGCGTCCATTGTCTCAGACCGAGACCCCAGGTTCAACTCCAGATTTTGGAGGAGCTTTCAAGAATGTGCGGGGTCCAAGTTAAATATGAGTATCGCTTACCATCCCCAAACGGATGGGCAAAGTGAAAGGACCATCCAGACACTAGAGGATATGTTGAGAGTCTGTGCAATAGACTTTAAAGGAATTTGGGATGATCACTTGCCGTTGATCGAGTTTTCTTATAACAATAGCTTTCATGCCAGCATCGGAATGCCGCCTTATGAGGCCCTGTATGGAAGAAGGTGTCGATCTCCCTTATATTGGGATGAAGTAGGAGAGTGGAAGATGCTCGGACTCGAAGTGGTCCAAAGGACCAAAGACATAGTGGATTTTATCAGAGGACGGCTGGTAGCAGCCCAAGACAGACAGAAGAAATATGCAGACCTAGCCCGAAAGGAAAAGGAGTATGAAGTAGGGGACTTAGTACTGCTAAAAGTATCCCCTTGGAAGGGATTAATGAGGTTCGGAAAGAAAGGGAAACTAATCCGAAGATACATTGGACCTTTTGAGATACTAAGATGAATTGGGAAGTTGGCTTACGAGCTAGCCTTACCCTCGAACCTACAACAAGTTCATAATGTGTTCCATGTGTCAATGCTAAGGATGTATCATCGAGATGCCAGACATATAGTGGAGTACGAGCATGTGGATATGCAACTAGATCTGACTTACGTGGAGAAACCAGTAAAGATTATGGATAAGAAGGAGCAGGTGCTTCAGAACAAAGTGATCAAGCTAGTCAGAGTGCTATGGCAGAATCATAATGCGAAAGAATCAACTTGGGAACTAGAGAGCGCAATGTTAGAAAAGTACCCCCAATTGTTTTTTATCTGATTCCGGGACGGAATCCTTTTAAGGAGGGGAGACTGTAATAACCCCAAAATTTTTAACTTTTTGTAACCCTTATGAATAGTGTTTTTGCTGATTATGCTGAATAAGAAAACTTTTCATGCCACACTTTTTAGAGGTTCTTTTACTGTTATTCTGAGATCTTATTAGTACTATATATGGTATATAAGTGTATGTAAAGATCTTCAGAATCCAAATTCGATCACTTTGATTTTTCCCGAAAATCCACCAGATACCGAAAAAATTGAGTATAAGGTAACATGATAAAAAGGATTTAAATTCAAGGATTATAAGAGAGGATCATAATAGGGATATAATGTATTGAAAAAGGTTAAGGAAACCCAAGTAATAAGATCCCGTGTATGATCCCTCAAACGATAAACGAGAACGAAAGTTAAGCGAATCGTATAACAGATCAGCGGTCATTAGCCAAGTAATTAGGAGTTAATCAAAGAGGTTAGTGATGATGTCATCACACCAACAAGAAAAGGACAAGTGTGGGAATATGACATAGGAGGATGACATAAGCATGACCAAAAGGGAAGGAAGTGTTGGTTGATTAAACCACACAAATTTTACCATGGTTAAAAGGTTAATTAATCAAAATAAAAAAAAAACAACCAAGAAAAAGAAATCACAAATCACAAAACACAAGTTGACTTTCATTATTCAAGAAGAAGCTCTCGGCTCTTTTCTTTTTCAAAGGAAAGAAAATTCAAATTCAAGTTCCAAACTTTATTAATTAGTGAGGTAATTATCCAAGGTTCCTTGTACATAGATATAGATATCCTATGAATCTAAGCTTCAAATTCCTTCAAAATCTCTTCTAATAATTCATGGAAGAAGAGAGTGAATAGTGTTTTTCAAGAACTTGAAATTTTGATCTTATGTTTTTGTTTAGATAAAGCTTTAGTAAGGATTTTCCAAGGTTGTTTCAAGCTCATTAGTTACTCCTACTCACAAGGAAGGTATAATCTCTTAACCTAGCATAATTATTGAATGTTAAGAGATTTTTATGAGTAGTATAGTTCATGAGAAGCATGGTTATTGAATATTTAGAAATTGGTTGGTTTTGTAATGTTTTTGGAGTAGTAAATCTTGATTATTAGTTAATGAACTTAAGTAAGCTCTTAGTTCATGATTGAGAAGTAGTATAAATTGGAAATCTTGAGATGTTGGGGCTGTTGTAGTATTGTATGGATGGAGTTTGGTTGTAGTAATGATGGTGGGTTGATTGTGGATTGATTTGGTGTAGTATAAAATTTGGTAATCACGTAAACATAGCCGTCGTAATACCCGATTTACTTTAGACTATTTTTGTTCTTAACATCAGGACCCGTGAACTCACTGTTAGGTTTTGACCATTGCCATAATTAGATAGTTCATGTTACGAGCTTCGTTTTGATATGTCGTTCGCTTGAATCCGATGTACGGTTTAGGAGAAACGACCGTTTTAAGTAACAGTGTTTCGCGACCGAACCATTACCCCTCGCCTTACTTTGAAACCTTGGTTAAGACCCTTAAATGACTAATTGGAGTATGAAACAATTATGTAAAGTGGGTTAGGCAGTTGGTAGGGTACTCGCGAAAGAATCGCCTTAAAACTCTTAATGGTTAAATTGGTTAAAGTGAATCGTTAAGCGCAAAAGCGAACGTTAGGGTCTAATTGGTTAAAGTATAGATTCATAAGCGACTTTGGTTTAATTCCAACTTATATGTTATTTATAGGTTACCAGACTCGTCCCAAGCCTTTTATCACCCCCAGTCGCTCAGGCAAGTTTTCTTCCCGTTATACTGTTGTTGTGATGTATATATGTACATGCATTATCCTGTGATAGATGCATGATTGTTATTAGCAAACCCTGCGACATATTGGAGCATGCTGATATGGTATATATGCATGTCTGTTTCATAATCTTGTTATCTAATTGTTGATTCAAATGCTTATAAGTTGCATAATACCTATGCTAGAGATAAGCAGTAGTTGCGTATACCCTTAGTATAGGGGACCCAAAGATGAACATTTTCTAAAACCGGGAGTCGATGTTCCCAAGTATATTATATATATTCATATATATATATAGATATAGTTTTCAAAACTATTAATCGAATAAGGTTTATTCGATATGTTTATTTTAATTAATGAATATTATTTTGAATATTCATTCGAGGACTTATGACTCCGTTTATTCTATTTAATGAATATTATTTTGAATATTCATTCAAGGACTTATGACCCCGCTTATTTACTAAATAATATTCTTTATTTTATTAAAGAATAATGTTTCGATAATCAAACTTATTTTCGATTATATTAATAAAGATCGTACTTTCGTATAAGTATATCTTTGGTTATTTATTATTCATTTCAAGTATAAGTTTTAAAACTTCTACTTCAATTATTTTTATAGAGATAATTTTCTATGGGAATATTATTTAGATAATAATATTCAGATATTTTCTAATATATAGGGACTGATTTATTTCATTAAATCAGCATTACTCCAAACATTCTTAAAAATGTTTTCGAGTCTTCAAAATGATTTTAAAAGTTAGGGCGGATCCCAAAACTCATTTTTTTATATATTTAAGATCTTCCTTTCAAAGGGGATTTAAATATTCGCTCAAAATCTGAGGGATTCGCTCAAACCATCACCAATCAATCCCAATACAACCATATGACAATATCCCTCATCAACCACTTTAAACCATTTAAACCAAGCCCAAATCATACCATGAATCATCAAGAACAACTAGTGCTACTCTTAACTCCCAAAATCAACAAAAACACTTAACAACTAAGATCTCAACATGACAAAACAACTACTACACTTAATCTATCATTCCATCATCATAATCATTTATACCAAACAACTTAATGCTAAGATAATTTAGAGTTATACCTTCCTTGAAGCTTTTAATCAATGAAAGATCCTTGGAATGCCCACGAAAGTCTTGATATATGCTTAAGCTACCTTGAACTTTCATAAAAATCAAGAAAACCAAAGTTATTTTTGAAGGTTACTATTCACCATCTTCTTCCTTGATTTATTGGAAGATATTGTGAAAGAATTAGAAGCTTAAACTTATAGGATATCCATATCTATGTACAAGGAACCTTAGATAATTAGCTCACTAATTAACAAGGCTTGGATCTTGAATTTTGGAATTTTCCTCTTTGAAAAAGAAGAAAAGTCGAGAGCTCTTCTTGAAAATGGAAGTGTTTTGTGTTTTTTGATTTGTTTGCTTGGTTGCTAGCTTTTGTTTTTGATTAATTACCTTTTTACCCATGAAAAATTGTGTGGTTATTAATCAACCACACCTCATTCCCTTATGTCATGCTTATGTCACCTTTCCTATGTCATCTTGTTACACTTGTCTTCCTCTTATTGGTGTGATGACATCATCATCCACTAACCCCTTGATTAACTCCTAATTACTTGGCTAATGACCGCTGATATGTTATACGGTTCGCTTAACTTTCATTTTCGTTTATCGTTTGAGGGATCATACCCGAGATCTTATTACTTAGGTTTCCTTAACCTTTTTCAATACATTATATTCCTTTTATGATCCTCTCTTATAATCCTTGAATTTAAATCCTTTTTATTCTGTTACCTTATACTCAATTCTTTCTGTATCTGGTAGATTTCCGGGAAAAATCAAAGTGTTCGGATTTGGATTCTGACGATCTTTACATACACTTATATACCACATAGAGTACTAATAATATCCCAGAAGGTCAATAAAAGAACCCCTACATAGTGTGGCATTAAAAGTTTTCTTATTCAGCATAATCAGCAAAACACTATTCATAAGGGTTTCAAAAATTCAAAAAAAATTGGGGTTATTACAGTCTCCCCTCCTTAAAAGGATTCCGTCCCGGAATCAGACAGAAAATGGATAGGGATAATTTCTTAGCATTGCACTTTCTAACTCTCAAGTAAATTTTCCCACATTGCGGTTGGTTATTGGATAGTATGAAGGAACTAAGTCAAACTGAGTTCAAGGTAATGGTTCCAGATAATACATAGGTATTAAAATATAAAGAAGGTGAGCATCAGTTCAAAGTATAACAGGGTATCATGTTTTAGGGGTAAGAATAAGGTTATCAAGCAATCATGAACGACTTTTAAAGGATAGCTGACTTTTAGGTATCAAGATAAGGTTACTGAGTATAACTTGCACAGAGTTCCACATCACAATTACTTGGTATATTAGCATGGTATGACTTTTAAATTACTTGCATAAAAATCTCCAAGCAAAGTTAAACTACTTTGTTAGGTCCCAATGTGTTTGTAGAAGGGGGGTTGAATACAAACTATACCGAATAATCGAATTTAGTGCGGAATAAAAAAATTGGAACAAAATTCAAGTTAAATAAAAATATTATTAAACTTGAAAGATGTTACAACAATGGTATCGATTACAAGGGATTAATCTTAAATTAATTATCACAAATCTAGAATAAATTCGACATGAACTTTTTCTATTTTTGCAATAAAAAGATTCAAATGCTAAACGCAATTTGAGATTAAGTTCTAGGGATTTTGATCCGCTAGATAGTTACACAAGAACAAGAGAATGATTTCTAGTTGTTTGGATTTAACTTTAAAACTAGAAATTATGATCTTGAAGTTTGCAGATGAAAGATGAAATATTGGCTGCTGTTCCCTTTCTTTTTGTTCTTGAACTGTTTTCTGGATAATGAATGACTTCTACTACTTCTTTCTTTTTAATTCAATCAACAGAATCACTTGAACTGGAATGACAATCGGTTGAACTAGCAAGACAATCTGATGAACCAGTAGAACTTTCGGTATGACAATCAGTTTAAGCTAGTATGACTTTCGGCAAGACTATCAAACTGAACTAGCAAGACTATCTCCTTCCAGTAGAACTTTCGGTGAGACAATTGAAATGACTTGGCATGACAATCGGTATGACAATCTAGATTGTCATGCTAGTTCAATTTCAATTGTCTTGCTGAATTAAAACTGATTTTAATCCAATTAAAATTCTGAAAATTCTTAATATTAATTCAGAATTAATTAATCAATTAATTCAATTAATCAATAAATTAATCTTTGCAGATATAATTTACTTTCTTAATTAAATTATATGACTTAAGTAATTAATAGAGAATTAATACTAATCTTGAGCAACAACCACTCTTCTGAATATCTTCTGAAAATCACTGAGAATTATGAATCAATTCCACCACTTCAATGTTGACACTCGATTTACTATCTGGTTCATGAGTGACTAACTTCCATGACGTTTCTTCTTATCTTGACTTTGACACTTTGATTTTCTTCAGATTAAATCCTTGTAATTCTCTGATACCCTGACGATATCTCTGTCACTTGATTAAATCCACAATCTTGATTTGTATCACCGAGGCTTGATCAATTTCTTGAACTTCTTCCAGTGAAGTAATTCCTCAAGTCTGTAGATGAACCTTGTTTCTGAATCCTTTGACAAATGTTACTTTGTGAGATCTCTTTGACGGTAGATCCACTATTCACTTATTACATTCTTATTTGAGTTGAGTTAAATCCTCGAATATACAAATAGGCTATGACATATGCCTTACAATCTCCCCCTATTTGTTTGTTAGACAATAATAATAAATACCTAGAGGATAACTCAACTAACAAATAAGAAAAAGATATAAACAAAAATGCAAAGTAAATAGCAGAAAAGTTCTGGATTACATTTAACATTTTCCACATTCCAAATAGATGTTCCTCTAGACTGAACATATCTTCAAGTAGTTTCATCTTCATTTGTACAACCACATTTCCTTTTGAGAAGCGCATATCTCTCTTGCTTCTACCCCTATGAGAATCAACTGCTTAAAGAAGATCACCTTCGTTTACCATATCTCCCGTACAATAGGATCCGCAGATAAAAACCAATGGTACTCCCCTTTTGGAAAACAACTTCTTCCCTTACTAGAAAATCAACTTGTGTTTACCACCTCTCCCGTACAATAGGATCTGTAGTTACAAACAACATGGTGTGGTATAGTGTACATATGTAGGATCTTTTTCTTCCTCCCTGCTATTTCTCCCCTTTAGTTGAGGAATCCTCAAAACTAGTACTTAAGCTTTTATCTCCTCCTTAGAGAAGGAATGTATGTCATTGTCTGAAGGAGTTCTCATATTTCACTTGGTTGGAAAAGAAATAACAAGTAGTTTCATCTTTCTTCCTCACTGTGAGTGTGTGATTCTGTTTAGTGTACCTCACATGTGTTTCACTCTTCTCTCCACTCGTGTTTACACTCATTCTCACAAGTGTATCACTCATCTCATAGCTCCAACATTCAGCTGTACCTGCAAGGAAAATCACCTTAGCCATCCTTAAGGAGGTCACAGGTGGTGCAATGGGAGTTCACAAATCCCAATCCTTGTTAAACTCGTCAGATGAATCTGAGTCATAATCTACAAGTTCTTAGTTTCCCTTTTAGGGTTCCAGATTTGAATTCTGGGAAGGTAAACAATGATCCAACGAATTTAGCATAAAGATCAAAGTTAAATTCTAATATCTGTGAAGACATTTCCTTGTGACTCATCAGGTAATATCTAAATCATTGTCAACAAGTTGCCGATCTGCACCTATGTCAGATCCACTATCCGCAGATGCATCCAGGGGATTTAAGCCTGGGGAGGTAGACACTGACCACTGACATATGGCTTTTGGATCAGTATACTCTCCTAACGCCTGTAAAGGCAATTTGTCCATTAAAGAACCTTGAACAATCGAATCTAACCTTAAAATGGTTGAAACTTTTATTTCCGTCAACTCCTCCTTTGTATGTGTAACCATTCCTTGTGCATCAAGAATTGTTTATGTTTGAGGTGGTGACACTACATCGGATGCCTTGGCCGACAGGCAAATTTCAATAGATGCACCCTGTTGAGAGAATGAATCTAGTAACTATTTTTGTACCTTTTTCAGCCATTACATCTTTTTGAGAAGATGTATGGGGGCTAGCAGTTGTCTCGGTTTAAATACTACTCATCTATGTAGGTAACAGAGCTGCTGGGTTGACTACAGAACCTTCCTTATGTGGTGCACTAAGGCACTATCTCCTTCACGCTCACTCATACTTCATTTTAATGGTAAGAGAGTGTTGGTTGATTTTATTTTTGTGTTTGTCTTTACAGTCTGGGATAGAAGTTATGGGTTTTCAACCTCATGACTGTCAATGAAAGAAAACCATTGGAGACTGAACCTGTATCACAGAACATATGGCAATAGAGAGATAAAATGTACTTAAGATATATAATGAATGAAAATTATACATTTAACCTTTTGAGAGAAATGATGTACAATAGTGATTTCAAAAGATTTTAATGAAATAAGAAATCACTAATGTAGAAAGAAGTTTGATTTTCTCCTAAAACTCACTGCACATATAAAACAATATGTTTGTGCCTAGTAATAAGAGAGTTATTAATATGACGACTCTACTAGTTCATATTAAACTATAACTTCAGTTAGAGTGCCATACCATGTTCTTGACGATTGCTTGAGTAGTACACTAGTTCATACCAACCTGAAGTGAGATTGTGAAGAAGAGATTGCATAGTCCAATAGATCTGCAACTGCAAAGTCCATGAACTGTGGTGCACTGACTTCCTCTTTTGACTCACCAACCAGGAGTACACTTGTACACATCTTACTAGAGTCCAATTCCAAGTGTAATGTGCATCAGGTGCCTGATATGTTGTAATATTCTCAAGTCTCGTCACTGGTGCTATATGTTAGATACTGCATCCTGATAATAACCTAGCATAATATACACATTTTCAATGATAACATTTCCAGCTTGCAAATAGCCATATCCCTCAGTTAAACCTTTACTGTTATCTCCAAAGGTAACCAGTGGGCCAGCTTTCTCAACCACATTTAATAGCAGGGCTCTATCTCCGGTCATATGTCTTGATGATCCACTATCAAGAATCCACACTACTGGTTCCACCTGTTTAATGCCCTGCACTACAAATGGATTAGACCTTCTTCAGAACCCAAACTTGGTTGGGCCCGGTATACTTGTAGAATTGTCCTTTGTTAGGAAAAACAACATTCTTAACTTTAATGGTCTCAACTCTCTCAATGACTGAACATTTGACCTTGTAAACAGCCTTAACAAATTTTTGTTTAGGCTTAGGCACAAATGTCTCCTTTCTAGCCTTAGAAGGACTAGCAGTCTTAAACCTATCATGCTTCCTATTATTCATATGCTGACGAGGAGTAGTCTTATCACTAGAAACATGCTTACCATTAAAATACGCATACATCAAATTAAAAGCACAACACATACAATTAGCAACACCACATGCTTTATGAGAGGGATTAACAACAGGCAAATTATGCATGGTAGACATGGCAGTTTTGTTATCCAACTCATGTGTGTCTGAGTTAGTCTCAGTTGCTTTCACAACTTTGACTGGAACTTTCGACACACTTGACTTGGAAACAACCTTCTCATTAGCAAGATCTTCAGCACACATTTCTTCTTAAATAATAGAGGAGGTCGTATCAAATGGTTCAGCAATTGATCTTTTATAGAGGGGTTCATCAACACCCTTAAGCACATATGGTACTTCCTGATAAGTGGAATTTTATACCACTTAGAACGTCTTAAAATAGCTTAAATTGGTGTCTTGAAATCAAGTATTTTGTGTATTTGATGCATTTTTCTAGTGTTTGTGCATTTCAGGGTAATAGTTGTATTTCAGAGGAGTAGTCATCAAGAATAAGCCTTGGCATGTGTTCAGCATTGCGATAGGAAAGAAAGGGGCAGATTACAGCGAAGAAACGGAGCAAACTGAAGAATTTTCCAGTAAGGTCCTGAGCGCCCGCTCATATATGCTGAGCGGCTGCGCAGAAAGCTGAGCGCAGCTGAGCGGCCGCGCAGGGTCGGGAAATTTGATAATTTATTTTAGACTTCTACTTCTGTTTGGCTTCCAACTTCTATGTAATCTGAGTTTTATGGGACTATTATATAAGTAGATTTAGAGACATTTTCACGGGGTTGGATCGTTGTATTAAGCAAGGAGCGAAGGAGATAAGGAAGAAGACCGTTTTAACACACCGCAACGAAGAGGAAGCATTTTTCTTGTGATTCTTTATTTCGTTGTAACGTTGGAAGCTAGTTTTCTTGCTTTTGAACCTATTTACTCTTGTGACGTACTCTGGTTTAATATAATTAGTTTAGTTATTATTCTCTTGTGTTTATTTATCATGTTTTCATATGAACCCATGATGACGATAAGTGCTATTATGGGCTAATCGTGATCATGGGGTCGTAACGGATTTACTATGGAATTCTTTAGTTAGTTGTTTAATACCTTAGTGTGTGATGATTGTATGATATCTAGTATTGGTTGTTCGTATTCGTCTTATGTGCGTCGCGAACATATAAGATAGGGTGTTAATCTCTTGTGAAGCGACAGTGGATCTCTAGATTTAGAACTTGTCATGCTAGCATAGGTTCATGTATGATGTTGCATGATTAGTGGGTAACTCTAACCATTTTATTCGCCCTGTGTAATCAAAAGGAATAATTTGTGCTTAGATTTCCTGTAGACATATAGGGACTCAACATAATTGATGCCTATTCAACTTCTATCTTAATTGTGGATGTTCGGTAGAATGATATTAGTACAATAAAAGTTGGCTTTTATCAGTTTCGTGTTATTCGATTAATATCATCACTGTTGCATGCTAAGGGTAATAACAATAACTATTGAAGGAAGTAGTAATGAAGTTGTGATCTCATGAGTGTTTTAATATTATTAATTTGAAGTGTTAATTAAGTAGTTAATTTTAGTGGTTAATTGTAAGTTAATAATTAGTTAATCAAAATCTAAGTGTTATTGTCTTAACATTGAGAAATAATCATACATTGGTGAGTGAGTTTAATTGAACGTAATTAGTCTGAGTCTCTGTGGGAACGAACTAGAAAGTATTCTATATTACTTGCGAACGCGTATACTTGCGTGTATTATTAGCGCGTGTTTTCGCCCTAACAAGTTTTTGGCGCCGCTGCCGGGGACTCGACATATTTGTTTAGTTTATGTACTTACCATCATTGGTCGTTAGGACTCAGTGATTAAGATGTTGTATTACTTATTGTTTCCGGTTGTGTTTCAGGTACTTTAGTGAGCGTTTATGCAAACTCATTCTCGTACTCGCAAGAGGACTTTAGATACAGCTGCGGAGACAGACGAAGTTCTTGATATTCCGGAGAAGATAGATTTTGAAGAGTCGGATTCAGGAAGTGAGCAGAAAGAGCCAGTAATCATGGGTGATCGTATTGTTCAGGAAGATCCAGCTCTTATGGACTTTTCTCGGCCTAAAATTAATGATATTCAGTCTAGCATCATGCACCCGGCTATTGAGGCCAATAACTTTGAAATCAAGCCGGGCACTATTCAGATGGTGCAGAATTCTGTTTCTTTTGGAGGAGCTGCTACTGAAGACCTCAACATGAACATAAGGAATTTTGTCGAGATCTGCAGTACTTTTAAGTATAATGGCGTGATTGATAAGGCTATCAAGCTGAGGCTTTTCCCATTCTCACTGAGGGACAAAGCTAAGGACTGGTTACATTCTGAACCAGATAGGTCCATCACTACTTGGCAAGATCTTGTGCAAAAGTTTCTGGTGAAGTTTTATCCAATGGCAAAGACTGCTGCTATGAGGAGTGTTCTTACTCAGTTTGCGCAGCAACCTACAGAATCTATGTGCGAAGCTTGGGAATGCTACAAGGAAATGTTGAGAAAGTGTCCACATCATAGAATGCCCGATTGGATGGTGATCACTGGTTTCTATAATGGTTTGGGGGCCCAATCTCGGCCCATGCTCGATGCAGCAGCTGGAGGCGCCTTGTGGGCCAAAAGCTATACTGAGGCTTATAATCTTATCGAGACTATGGCTGCAAATGAGCATCAAAACCCAACTCAGAGGATGATGCCTGGGAAGGTAGCAGGTATTCTGGAAGTCGATGTAGCCACCACTATTGCAGCGCAGCTCCAAGCGCTGTCTATGAAGGTCGATTCTCTAGCTACCTATGGAGTCAATCAAATAGCTATGGTCTGTGAGCTTTGTGCAAGTTCTCATGCTAAGAATTAGTGTTCTCTTGTCAACGAATCTGTTCAGTATGTGAATAGTTATCAGTGACAACAGCAGCATGTGCCAGCTACTTATCATCCTAACAACAGAAATCATCCAAATTTCAGCTGGGGTAATAATCAGAATGCTATTCAGCCACCATATCAGCAAGGTATGAGTAAACAGTTCAATCCACCTAGATTCCAGCAACCGCAGCAATATGCTCACAGGCACTCATATCCTCAACAGGGAAGTACAGCTGCACCTACTAGTGCTAATTTTGAGGAACTTAAGCTGTTATGCAAGAGTCAGGCGGTTTCTATTAAGACCTTGGAAAATCAAACCGGTCAAATAGCCAATGCAGTGCTCAGTCGTCAACCTGGAACACTTCCCAGTGACACGGAAGTACCAGGCAGGAAGGAAGCTAAAGAGCAAGTCAAGGCTATTACCTTAAGGTCTGGGAAAGTTGCTGATGCTGAAAAGGCAAAAGAAGGAGAAACTGAAATTAGAGATGAAGAAGCTAAGCAATAGGAGAAAGCGGCGGAACCAAGGAAGACTACTGTTGAACACACTCTGCCTGAGGCTAATACAGGGGAGAAACAGCTCTATCCTCCACCACCTTTCCCTAAGAGATTGAAACAACAAAAGCTGGATCAGCAGTTCTGTAAGTTTCTGGAGGTGTTCAAGAAACTTCACATCAATATACCTTTCGCTGAGGCTCTAGAGCAAATGCCTAGTTATGCGAAGTTTATGAAGAGTATTCTTTCAAGGAAGGTGAAACTGGATGACCTTGAGACCGTTGCTCTAACGGAAGAATGCAGCGCTGTGCTGCAGCAAAAGTTACCTCCAAAGTTTAAAGATCCAGGTAACTTCACCTTTCCTTGCACCATTGGCAAGTTGTCGTTTGACAAGTGCCTTTATGATTTGGGAGCAAGCATCAATCTGATGCCGTTGTCGATCTTTAAAAAGTTGGATTTTCCTGATCCAAAACCCACCTACATGTCTCTACAATTGGCTGATCGTTCTATTACTTACCCAAGGGGCATAGTGGAGGATGTGCTAGTCAAGGTGGATAAGCTCTTCTTTCCTGCAGACTTTGTTATTCTGGATTTCGAGGAAGATAAGAAGATTCCCATAATCTTGGGAAGACCGTTCTTGGCTACTGGTCGTACCTTGATAGATATGCAGAAAGGTAAACTTACTATGCGGGTGCAGGATCAGGATGTGACCTTCAATGTATTCAAAGCAATGAAATTCCCTGCAGAAGATGAGGAGTGCTTAAAAGTGGATGTGATTGATTCTGCGGTTACTTCAGAACTCGATCATATGCTAATAACTAATGCATTAGAAAAGGCCTTAGTGGGGGATTTCGATAGTGATGATGAAGATGTCAACGAGCAGTTACAATATCTTAATGCTTCTCCCTGGAGATGAAAGCTGGACATGCCGTTTGAATCTCTTGGTACTTCTGACCTCAAGAATGCTGAAGGAAAGCTCAAACCATCAATTGAGGTAGCACCTACCTTGGAGCTTAAGCCATTGCCTGAACACTTGAGGTATGCCTTTTTAGGTGAGGCATCTACTTTACCAGTTATTATTGCATCTGACCTTTCAGGTAGTGAGGAGGACAAGCTCTTAAGGATTTTGAGAGAATTCAAATCGGCTATTGGATGGACCATAGCAGACATCAAAGGGATCAGCCCTTCATACTGCATGCATAAGATTCTGCTAGAGGAGGGTAGTAAGCCAACTGTTGAGCAACAGCGCAGACTTAATCCTATCATGAAGGAGGTGGTGAAGAAAGAAATTCTGAAATGGCTGGATGCAGGCATCATTTATCCTATTTCTGACAGTTCTTGGGTGAGCCCCGTACAATGTGTGCCTAAGAAAGGAGGTATCATTGTGGTAGCAAATGAGAAGAATGAGCTCATCCCCACGGGAACAGTTACAGGATGAAGAGTGTGCTTGGATTATCGAAAGTTGAACAAGGCCACGAGGAAGGATCACTTCCCTCTTCCATTTATTGATCAGATGCTTGACAAGTTGGCTGGTCATGAGTATTATTGTCTTCTGGATGGCTATTCAGGGTATAATCAGATTTGTATTGCACTAGAGGATCAAGAAAAGACTACCTTCACTTGTTCATTTGGTACATTTGCTTTTCAGATATGTATGATGGCTATATTCTCTAACATGATTGGGAATAATGTTGAGGTGTTCATGGACGACTTCTCCGTCTTTGGACATTCGTATGATGAATGTTTGAATAATCTTCGTGCCGTGCTCAAAAGGTGTGTGGAAACTAATTTGGTGCTCAATTGGGAAAAATGTCATTTTATGGTGCGTGAAGGCATAATTCTGGGGCATAAGGTCTCTAACAAGGGTCTTGAGGTGGATAAAGCCAAGGTGGGAGTCATTGAAAATCTTCCACCACTTATTTCTGTGAAGGGAATCCGTAGTTTTCTTGGTCATGCGGGTTTTTATCGGTGGTTCATCAAGGACTTCTCGAAGATATCTAAGCCGTTATGCAACTTGCTTGAGAAAGATGTGCCTTTCAAATTTGATGATGAATGTTTGACGGCATTCGAGACTCTTAAGAAGAGTTTAATTACTGCGCCAGTTATTACAGCACCGGATTGGACAAAGCCTTTTGAGATGATGTGTGATGCAAGTGATTATGCGGTAGGTGCAGTTCTTGGGCAGCGCAAGAATAATCTCTTTCATGTGGTCTATGCTAGTAAGACCTTAAATGGGGCCCAAATGAACTACACCACTACTGAGAAGGAGCTCTTGGCTATAGTCTTTGGTTTCGAGAAATTTCGATCTTATCTGCTTGGGACAAAAGTGACAGTATTTATAACAACCCGTATATTTTTGAATTATTTAAATATTTGATTATTATGGAAATTATTAAATTAAAATATGTATTTTGGTTATGACCGCTATGTGTTGTTTGATTGTTATCTAGGTGTGATTTATGATGTATCGGGTTGTCTGCCCAATTAATTATGGGATCATATTGAATTGTTTTCACTTTCAAAAGTGGATTTAGTGCAAATTTATTTGCATAAATATTGGGAATATTTCTAAAATTGTTTTTATGATTTTATAATTAAAAAAATTATTTTTAGGATTTTATAAAATTGAGAAATCAATATTCCATTAATTATTTATTTATAAATTATTTTCTGAGTGGGTTTAATGGTAAAATCCATATTTAATTATGGGAATCTTCAAAAATCATGAAACTTATATTTTATTAAGTTCGTATTATTTTGAGAATTTTAAAATTCTTTTGGGAATTTTCGGGATTAATCTGACCCGCGCGTCGTTTCATTTAATTGTTAAAAGCGGGTATAAATTGCATTTCAGAAATTATTTTAAAATTTCGAAATTTACGTTTTTATTTACTTCGGGATATTTATAACATTTTAAGATTATTTTTGTGATTTTCAGAGTCTGTTTTAAGTGCAACTTAATTCGTTATATTTCAAATTTCGAGTCAAAAACCAGATTTTCGGGAAGGGGCAGGACACGTGTCTAATTAGTAGCTTATGGACTGATACGTGTCAATTTTTTTCTTCAGCCATTGTAAATTGTGGCAGTGCTGAATTGGTGGAATAAAAAAAAGAAGAAGAAAGAATAAACAGATACATACAACCCACATCTCATTGCATCTCTCGCTCTCATCTCTGAATCTATCTCTTTTGTTCTGATTTCCTCATTCTCTCTATTTCTTTTTCCCTAGCTGCGTTCCTGTTGCTTCCGGTTCCCCTGTTCTTTTCACTTTCCGGTGGCCCCTGTGTTCTCCGGTAAGCTGCCGCCTGCTCCGACGGGCTTGGTGGCCTCAACTTCGTTTCTGTTTAATTCTACATATATATGTATACATATATTTATATAAATAAGTGTATTGTGTGCGTTGTTGTCCTGCTACTCTGATGGATGTTCTCTGTTTGGCTACCTTCGGCTTTTGCGATTGTTGTTCGATTCTTTCTTTCCGGCCACGCGCGAGTGCGTGAGCTGGAGGTTGGTTCGAATTTCATATTTTTATTCGCTGATTTATGATGAAATTGGTTCGATAATTACTATATTATTTATTCAAATTGTTTTGGGAAAATTTGAATAAATTTTTGTTGGTTATTCGAATGATTATTTTTATTATTCGAGAATTAATTGGCGAAGTTTATTTGGAAACTCGAATAATATCGGGCACCAATAAATTTTGCCGCCGTCGGCGATGAGCCTCGGCGAGCTGACGGTGGACTGTGATGACGCGATTCTGAGTCCTAATATTTTAAAATAAATAAATATAAAAATGCGAAAAATAATAATTAGTTGGTTTAAATCAGTGGTTGGGATTTGTGGAATTGAATTGTGATTGGATAATTGTTGTGATTGTTTTGTTTGGGATTTGACGTCGATTGATGTTTCGACGGGTAGTCCGATAAACAAAGGGGACGCTGCCCGATTTTCGAGAAATTCGAACTACAGAAATACGGGAGCGTATCCAAGGATTATCGGGACATCGGGCGAGTATAAGTAAATACATATACATATATTTATACAGAACCTGATTGGATGTTGTGGTGTATGTTTTGACCAAAACACAGTAACCCTAATTTCGTAAAATGACGAGTATACGTATTTTCTGAAAATGAACACTGGATTGATTTCGAGAATGTGAACCCTAATTGTTTTCTGTGTTATTCTGATATGAATAATTACGAGTCGGATTTGAATATTTTTGGGTAAGAATTAGTATCAAGGATATGTCAAGCATACCTAGACATCTAACGTAGGGTATTTCGACCCTGTAGGTTATAGCCGGGAACCTGAAAGTGGACGATGGACTAAAGATAACCTAGTGGTCAGTTGACGAGCTCAGTAGAGTTCCAACAGAAAGACCTGAGTGTCAAAGTTGAATCCAATGGGATCTAGTGGTTGGAAGTTCGAGCCCGAGTAGCAGAGTTGGCTCAGAGTTGATCAGTAATAGTTGTAAAGCCTTGTAAGGCAAGTACTTCCGAACTATTCTTCAAGATATATTGCAATTATTTGCGAACTGTTCCATAACATGTCGCTATTATTTAAAATAACTCCTGTTTTGTATTGCAAGTGTTTTATACTATTTAACCTTGAACCCTGATTTTCTTAATCTTGAGCCGTAAGCCTTGTTCTTTGTAAACTATCCTTTGTTGAACCTCAGATACCAAATCACACAAATATGATACTACTCCCCAAATGTATAGCCACCAAACACCAAACACTGGAACAAAATTGTTTGAAAACACAGAAATTTCTATATCTCAACCATTCTTTATAACATCAAAGAACTATACCTTGAACAATCAGTATTCGTCCAATACCTGATCATTTTACAGACTGAAAATCGTTTCTTATACATACCTTGATATACCCTTGAGATATCCATGAGATTCTTTATGTTTTTATTCACGTGTTTAACCATCATTGATTATGATCTTGTTTATCAAATTATATTGTTTATCATATTGAACTGCTTTAGAATTGGACAGTTTTTATATATATGTGGACCAGATTCGTGGTCAGACCATATCTATGGTCAATTTAGGACAATGTGTGCCTTGGATCCAGTAGTTAGAGCATTACTGTGTGCTTTGCTCGGGGTTAGTGCGTGACTGATCAGCAGCCTAACCTTGGTTTTTAAATCCTAAAATGAATATCCAATTCTAATGATTAGTTGAAAAGAAACTTGATTCCTTTGAATCATCTCATTTGATCATTGTTTAACCTCAGTTATCACTATTATGACTTGCTGAGCTAGTTAGCTCACCCTTGCGATTCTTTTATATATTTTACAGTTGAAAAGAATATGGATGATAGTGAAGTTCCTCAGTCCAAAGTGCGGGCTAAGGTTCCAGTTGAGTTGAATCGAGCTAGCAGAAGCTACATGCGGTATAAAGATAGTCAGATTGTAAGAATGATTTTATTATCAATTGTAAGTTACATTAGTTGGGATTTTGTACGTTGTAATAAAGGTTAGGATTGTAGCTTGTTTTCATACTTTAACCTGTTGCGATTCGTGGTTATGTAAAGCAGGGTCATTACAAATAATATTTCTTATTAAGGTTTATATATTGTATATGTGTTCTGGACCCCAAACTTCTGACCCGGGTTTGGAGGGCGCCACAGGTTGGTATCAGAGCTACAGGTTATAAGTCACTGAAACAAGCCTAGATTGTCGGGATTGGGTAGAGGATTAGGATTAGGATATAGAAATCTAAGACCTCGTAATGATGAGTGCGATTACATAGTAGGTCTCCGGCACGGTTTGTGTTGCGATTTGGGATTCTCAGCTTGCAACGTGATTTGCAAACAACGGCAATGGTGGATTTCGATTTCCCAGTGTCATGTGATCGTTTGGAGCTTTCAGTTCGAGGATCGTCATCTTCTCTCAGATTGGAATTGCACCTTGTTCCTCCACCAGTATTAATGGCACTACCTTCTGTTATAACGATTGCACTTCTTTAAGCTATTCTACGCTACTTTTCCATCTTTTGATATAAGATTACCTATTTAAGAACCTCCATCTGTTTATTCTTGTTTCACTGGACATTCGGCTGTGAGCGTATCTCTTTAGTTTACCTTACATCCTGTTCTATACCCCCAGTTTAGAACTTGTCCTATGAAGCAATTGTACCTACGAGGATGGATTCGAGAGCTATAGTAAATGGTGAGCGCTTGAGTTATAAATAAAGGTAAGACGAAGTTTCGAGAAGAGATTTAAGTGTTTCAGAGGATAGCTGTTATCGGGTTAAAAGAAGCCCTTAGTAACTAAGCCCCCCGTGAATAGTTATGGGATGAACTAGATGAATTTTGAAAGAGTAAGAAAGAAAAGTATAAACCTGGGATTTTTGTGAAATTAAATGATGATGATGATATGATAAGTGCGATATGTAAAGTAGTAATGTGATGTGATACGAGCAAACTTTGTTCTATGAAATAGACTTGTTGACTATTGGATAGCCTGTTTTACTTAACTACTGCAACGCCAATGTCAGAAGTATCACCAGTATGGGAGTCTGGATGTGAAACTACGAATAAGATAATGTGTGACAAATATTGAAGTTTTGTCGAGTAAGGAAGGTAAGTGGACACGATGAAGAAGGAAAGGTAGATTGAAGCGAATGGACTTTTATATGATCGATTCATCAATTTGGTACCTTGTTATAGGTCGGAAGGACAACAACCAACTCATATAGTAAGGACAACCAGGTTTGTGATTTTCCAAACTTTTTAAACAAGTTTTTGAAAAAGATTTTCCTTTACAAATTTCTAAAAGCCTTTTCGAATAAAATGATTTTTAAACATTGGTTGTCAAGTTACTATTTGAGTTTCTTGTTTGTTAGAAAGCCCGGATTACCTGGAGGGATGTTGTTTCAGACTTAGTATTGTTAATTTCGAGAACGAAGTAACCTATGATTATGAAAAAGTTGATTATTCCTAAAAGTAAAGTGCAAGTATTGTTTGATAAAATTTACAACAGAATCAGCGTACGGAGTAACTATACATTCAATTATTAAGACTATCAGAGTTCGAAGAATTCATTGATTTAGCAGAAGCCGGAGCGTGATAGCAGAAGATTGGAAAGATTTCCAGATCTCTCTAAAAGCAGAATATTATTAACAAAAGGATCGTTATGTCGAATGGTACGTGGTTATTCTAAATAAAAAGAGGAATCTTGAAGTTACCTGGAAAGGAACGCCATTATGATCGAATTGTTAAAGTATAATCTGTGTGGGTGCGATATTAAAGACGCAAGACGTGATAAGTAGGAATCTACCATAATGCTTAATTTGTAAAAACATTTCAGTGTACCCTCTAAAGTTGCCATGTGATGCAATTGGGATATGATCGAACAAGCTCGAAAGATGAATACGAGTGAAATGTGGATGGTGACCAATGGTATCGTTCTAGCTTTCAATATTACAGCGTATATTCCTTCCCGATTCCTAAAAATATATGAACTTCTTTTCTCCAATGAACTCTTTTCTATGATATAGAAAAAAAAGGATATTCCATTCCTTTCAAATTTATTAGCTTCCCTCAAGTTTTGCTTTCTGATTGAGACAAACAGTGTTATGATGAGACACTTTGTCAGAATGACGAAGAGTCGGGTGGGACGCCACCTAATCATGTGTTGTATGCCATATGGTATGAAAGATTGGCCATCTTAAGTACCAATGTGGTTGTCTCATTCATAATCAAATCCTTGTTTCTTCTTTCTTTTCAACTCTATTTTTGTTGGACTTTGAATCCTTCTAGTCGTCTCGTTGTACTGTCGTTCTTCGCAAAAGTTTTTCAAACAGAAATCAGCATATTATGGACAAAGCGGGCAAGCTTCCATCTACCTCTCACGCATGGGAAGGAAATAAGGGCACCTGGCGAGGATTGTAAATCACTAGTCCCAGTGAAGAATCCACTAAGGATCAAGGGAATCTACTCCAATAAGGAATACATTTTCGAGAACGAGAATATACGATTTTCCTGTGAAATATGTTATTCAGAATACAGACGTGATAATATGAATGATTAGGGTGAATACCTTATGCGTTAAAGTATTAAAAGATGTGAGAGAAACTTAATTGGTTATCTCTCAAAGTTTTGTTGATAAGATAAATTACCCTGTTAAATTGATAAGATTGTGATTTAAGGACTAGCAAGTCAAGAACGTGTAATTATTAAATAAGTGAGTACCAATGGTAAAATTGAGATTCCTGGCAATAAGTTGTGAAGAATTGATATCATGGAAGATAGGAGGATTTGATATTATTTTAAGGAGTGGATTAACTATTAAAGCGTGATGTCCGGATAGACCGTCGTGATGAAAAAGATAATTCTGAGGATGCCAAAAGAGAAGATGATGAGGTTCAGAAGATGAAAGAAGGTAAATAATTTGTTAATGATGATTAAATATGATCGAGATATGAGCATTATGGAAATTATGGGATATATAAAAGTTAGAAGCAAACAAAATTTGAAAATTTAATAACAATTAAGGAGTTTTGAGATATGTTTTAGATGAGTTATCAACATTTCTTCCCGATAGAGAAAGGAAGCTCGCGATTGACTTAGCACCTGAAATGAAGCCAGTGTCCAAGGCCTCGCATAGAATGGCGCCAGTTAAAGTAAAGGAGTTAGCAAAATAAATGAAAGAAATGCTAGAAAAAGAAGCGATTAGACCTAGTGTACTCCATAAGGTGCACCGGTATTAAATGTTAATAAGAAAGATGGAAGTATGTGATTATGCGTCAACTAGCAAGAGCTCAACAAGTTTACTATCAAGAGCAAGTATCTGTTGCCTTGACTCAATAATTTGTTTGATCAAATGAAGGAAGCAAAGTACTTTTATAAGATTGATTTAAGACTTGGTATTTCACCAATTGAAGATTAAACCTATGGATGTATCAAGGAAAATTTTCAGAACCAAGTACTGTTCTCGTATTGTCATTTGGATTAATCAATATATCAGTGATATTTGAACTTGATGGACATAATCTTTAAGGAATATTTGAATAAGCTGTAGTTATGATACTTAAAGTCAACGGAGGACTAGGCAAAACATTTAATGATGCTTGGGAAGTTAGAGAAGAAAGAAGTTGTAAGAAGTATAGTTTTTTTTTACATAAATAGTCGATGTGGAAAAGATCAAAAGGAATTCAGTAGAAAATAAAGTTACTATGAATAAAAAGAAACCAGAAACACCAACAAATGTAAGAAGTTTTACCATAGACCGACTATACTGAAAATTTGTACAAGATTTTTTTTGAAAATTGCAATACCTTTGACGAAGCTAATTTGGAAAAGCAATAAGTAAGTATGAAATGGAGAAGGGTGAAGAAAGTTTTGTAGAGTTAAATGAAAGAATGATTATAGTACCTGCTTTATCATTTTGAAGGTATCAAGGAGATTTGGTAGTTTATAGTAATGCTTCTCATAAGGGAGTAGGATGTGTGTTGATCCGGTATAATAAAGTTATTGTATATGCACCCAGACAACCGAAACCTTATGAGCAGAAGTATCCTACTCACAATCAGAACTAGCAGTAATCATATTCGCTTTGAATGATTGAGAAACATGATATGTAAGGAGAAAGGTGTAAGATTTATACGGACCATAAGAGTTTGAAGTAAGTATTCACGAGAAAAACAAATGTAGTGGCAAGCGATAAACAAAAAGGAGAGAACGAACCTAGAGACTACATCAGAAGGATTAACTATAGGATTCTCGAAGTTGGAATTGGAAGCTAAATTTCATAATCTAAAAGGAAGAAAGATAGATAGTGTGACCTTTCAGTTGAAATTGTGAAGGGAAAGATAAAATGTCAAGAGAAGATTAATGGATCACGATGTTAGTAGTTAGAAAAAGGAAATTTATGCGCCCAGGAGAACGATCACTATATCTCCAGATTTTCTTCCAGCACTTGGATGCTACAAATAGAAGAATTAAAAAAAACAAAACGAGATTCCACAGGGAGTTCACAATATTAAGTATTTAAGTTATTAAAGGAATACCAAGATACACGGAAATTTAAAGAAAAATAGGGATAACCGGGTATACGAAGGAAATTTCAAGATGGATTAGGAAGTGTGGACATGTCAAAGGAATAAGGCGAAATATCGGAGACCTAGTCGATAAGGCAGATCCAGGTAGTAATTCTACAAGAAGCGAATCGTGAAGTGTACCAGTGATGTTAAGGGAGAAAAAGGAATGAAAGTATAAGAGTATGTACTGATTATCGGGAGTTTAACAAAACAACGAATATGGAGAAGTGAGACTCTATAAAGAATTGATTACCTATGAAATTTAATCCAAGAAGTGTGTTATATCTCAGGGATTAACTTAAGATCCGACCTGAGAACATATCAGAGATTACGATTGAAGTGAGTTAAGAGCATAGCAAGCTTTGGTGATATTATGTGAAATAACAAGTGTATCAGGTGACTATAAGGAATTAAGGATCATGGTGTATAAGGAGTACTTAGATAAGCAAACTGTATTTATTAGTAACATCCTCAGTTGTTCAAAGAATAAGAAAGCCTGCATAGAATGCCCAAGGATTTTTCTCCAAAGATCAGAAGGAAAGCAACTATACGTTGAGTCTTCAAGAATGAAATTTTGACTAAGGTTAACAAAAGATTCTGAATTAATCCATTAACAAACACCTAAGCAAAACCGTATGGTAACAAATATTTTTAGGCCAACAGAAAGGATTGGATGTAATTAAGACCACCAAGGAGTTAATAAATGAATTGGACAGAGTGAAATCTGAAGTTCAAATATGTTAAAATAACAGTACATAAAAATATGATATTACTTTTCAGCCTTAACTGATGGAAAAGAGTAAGAGATGTTCAAATGTTTGGAAACCAAGTTGAAAATGAGCACTGCCTATCATCCTTAAACGGAGAGTCAAAGTACGAAAGTGATTCAGGAACTGTACGATATATTGAGAGGTTGAGTTTTTAAGAAAACACTGGAATGATCATTTATCAGTGATGTCAGCTTGGGAATGCTACTTTACCAAGCTTCATGTGAACGCGAGTGTAGGTCCCCATTTTTATTGAGATAAAGTGAGAGAATAGAAGTTGTTAAATTCTAAGTTAATTCGACACACCAAAAATGTAGTGCTATTAGTTGAAGCAGCTCGGAGTAGACAAAGAAAGAAGGCGAAATTGTATTGAGAGAAAGTATGAGTATAGAAATAGGACCAGTAGTGTTAGTAAAAGTGTCGTCTTGAAAGAGATTGGATAAGTTTGAGTAGAAGGGGCAAGCTAAGTCCTAAAATTAGTGAACCATTCCAGGTATTGATAAATGTAGATAAAGTTATTCATAAATGATATGACCGTCACACCCGTGTGTACACCTAATGTATTTTACTTGTTAATGTTAAAGTGATGAGTATTGAGTTTGAATTAAGTAATTGATCAGGAGCCAATGGGGCTCTTGTCCAAGTTATTCTGCATATAGTGATCAATCCAAATTCTTGATCGTTAAAGGCAAATCATTGAAAATGAGTGTATATCTATACTAAGTACGTTTGAACCCTTGAGTAGAAGGGTCTACTTAGAAATTAGAGTCAGATATGCTTGACAAATATCCTCACCTGTGTAATTAGACCAGATTCTGAGGACAGAATCTTTTTAAGGGGGGAAGGATATAACAACCCGTGTATTTTTGAATTATTTAAATATGTAATTATTATGGAAATTATTAAATTAAAATATATATTTTGGTTATGACCGCTATGTGTTGTTTGATTGTTATCTAGGTGTGATTTATGATGTATCGGGTTGTCTGCGCAATTAATTATGGGATCATATTGAATTATTTTCACTTTCAAAAGTGGATTTAGTACAAATTTATTTGCATAAATATTGGGAATATTTCTAAAATTGTTTTGATGATTTTATAATTACAATATTATTTTTAGGATTTTATAAAATTGAGAAATCAATATTCCATTAATTATTTATTTATAAATGATTTTCTGAGTGGGTTTAATGGTAAAATCCATATTTAATTATGGGAATCTTCAAAAATCATGAAACTTATATTTTATTAAGTTCGTATTATTTTGAGAATTTTAAAATTCTTTTGGGAATTTTCGGGATTAATCTGACACGCGCGTCGTTTCATTTAATTGTTAAAAGCGGGTATAAATTGCATTTCAGAAATTGTTTTAAAATTTCGAAATTTACGTTTTTATTTACTTCGGGATATTTATAACATTTTAAGATTATTTTTGTGATTTTCAGAGTCTGTTTTAAGTGCAACTTAATTCGTTATATTTCAAATTTCGAGTCAAAAACCAGATTTTCGGGAAGGGGTAGGACACGTGTCTAATTAGTAGCTTATGGACTGATACGTGTCAATTTTTTTCTTCAGCCATTGTAAATCATGGCAGTGCTGCATTGGTGGAATAAAAAAAAGAAGAAGAAAGAATAAACAGATACACACAACCCACATCTCATTGCATCTCTCGCTCTCATCTCTGAATCTCTCTCTTTCGTTCTGATTTCCTCATTCTCTCTATTTCTTTTTCCCTGGCTGCGTTCCTGTTGCTTCCGGTTCCCCTGTTCTTTTCACTTTCCGGTGGCCCCTGTGTTCTCCGGTAAGCCGCCGCCTGCTCTGACGGGCTTGGTGGCCTCAGCTTCGTTTCTATTTAATTCTGCATATATATGTATACATATATTTATATAAATAAGTGTATTGTGTGCATTGTTGTCGTGCTGCTCTGATGGATGTTCTTTGTTTGGCTACCTTCAGCTTTTGCGATTGTTGTTCGATTCTTTCTTTCCGGCCATGCGCGAGTGCGTGAGCTGGAGGTTGGTTCGAATTTCATATTTTTATTCGCTGATTTAAGATGAAATTGGTTCGATAATTACTATATTATTTATTCAAATTATTTTGGGAAAATTTGAATAAATTTTTGTTGGTTATTCGAATGATTATTTTCATTATTCGAGAATTAGTTGGCGAAGTTTATTTGGAAACTCGAATAATATCGGGCACCAATAAATTTTGCTGCAGTCGGCGATGAGCCTCGGCGAGCCGACGGTGGACTGTGATGACGCGATTCTGAGTCCTAATATTTTAAAATAAATAAATGTAAAAACGCGAATAATAATAATTAGTTGGTTTAAATCAGTGGTTGGGATTTATGGAATTGAATTGTGATTGGATAATTGTTGTGATTGTTGTGTTTGGGATTTGACGTCGATTGATGTTTCGACGGGTAGTCCGATAAACAAAGGGGACGCTGCCCGATTTTCGAGAAATTCGAACTAAAGAAATACGGGAGCGTATCCAAGGATTATCGGGACATCGGGCGAGTATAAGTAAATACATATACGTATATTCATACAGAACCTGATTGGATGTTGTGTTGTATGTTTTGACCAAAACACAGTAACCCTAATTTCGTAAAATGACGAGTATACGTATTTTCTGAAAATGAACACTGGATTGATTTTGAGAATGTGAACCCTAATTGTTTTCTGTGTTATTCTAATATGAATAATTACGAGTCGGATTTGAATATCGTTGGGTAAGAATTAGTATCAAGGATATGTCAAGCATACCTAGACGTCTAACGTAGGGTATTTTGACCCCGTAGGTTATAGCCGGGAACCTGAAAGTGGACGATGGACTAAAGATAACCTAGTGGTCAGTTGACGAGCTCAGTAGAGTTCCAACAGAAAGACTTGAGTGTCAAAGTTGAATCCAATGGGATCTAGTGGTTGGAAGTTAGAGCCCGAGTAGTAGAGTCGGCTCAGAGTTGATTAGTAATAGTTGTAAAGCCTTGTAAGGCAAGTACTTCCGAACTATTCTTCAAGATATATTGCAATTATTTGCGAACTATTTCATAACATGTCGCTATTATTTAAAACAACTCCTATTTTGTATTACAAGTATTTTAAACTATTTACCCTTGAACCCTGATTTTCTTAATCTTGAGCCGTAAGCCTTGTTCTTTGTAAACTATCCTTTGTTGAACCTCAGATACCAAATCACACAAATATGATACTACTCCTCAAATGTATAGCCACCAAACACTGGAACAAAATTGTTTGAAAACACAGAAATTTCTATATCTCAACCATTCTTTATAACATCAAAGAACTATACCTTGAAAAATCAGTATTCGTCAAATACTTGATCATTTTACAGATTGAAAACCGTTTCTTATACATACATTGATATACCCTTGAGATATCCATGAGATTCTTATGTTTTTATTCAAGTGTTTAACTATCATTGATTATGATCTTGTTTATCAAATTATATTGTTATTCATATTGAACTGCTTTAGAATTGGATAGTTTTTATATATATGTGGACCAGATTCGTGGTCAGACCATATCTATGGTCAATTTAGGCCAATGTGTGCCTTGGATCCAGTAGTTAGAGCATTACTGTGTGCTTTGCTCGGGGTTAGTGCGTGACTGATCAGCAGCCTAACCTTGGTTTTTAAATCCTAAAATGAATATCCAATTCTAATGATTAGTTGAAAAGAAACTTGATTCATTTGAATCATCTCATTTGATCATTGTTTAACCTCATTTATCACTATTATGACTTGCTGAGCTAGTTAGCTCACCCTTGCGATTCTTTTATATATTTTACAGTTGAAAAGAATATGGATGATAGTGAAGTTCCTCAGTCCAAAGTGCGGGCTAAGGTTCCAGTTGAGTTGAATCGAGCTAGCAGAAGCTACATGCGGTATAAAGATAGTCAGATTGTAAGAATGATTTTATTATCAATTGTAAGTTACATTAGTTGGGATTTGGTACGTTGTAATAAAGGTTAGGATTGTAGCTTATTTTCATACTTTAACCTGTTGCGATCCGTGGTTATGTAAAGCAGGGTCATTATAAATAATATTTCTTATTCAGGTTTATATATTGTATATGTGTTGTGGACCCCAAACTTCTGACCTGGGTTTGGAGGGCGCCACAGTATTCACTGATCATGCGGTCATTCGCTATTTGGTTTCCAAGAAGGATTCGAAGCCGAGACTCATTCGTTGGGTGCTCTCTTCAGGAATTTGAGTTAGAGATCAAGGATCGGAAAGGTACTGAGAATCAAGTAGCTGACTATCTCTCTAGATTGGAGAATCCCAAGTCTACTTCACAGGATAAGACATTGATCAACGAGTCTTTTCTGGATGAGCAGTTGTTCGCAGTTCAGGAGGAAGAGCCATGGTTTGCAGATATTGTAAACTATCTCGTCAGCAATATAATGCCTCCTAATTTGACCTCGGCTCAAAAGAAGAAGTTTTTGCATGAGGTGAAGTGGTATATGTGGGATGAACCATATTTTTTTAGACAGGGAGCTGACCAGATCATCAGGAGATGTATCCCGTTCTGTGAGACGGAGGGGATATTACGAGACTGCCACTCCACAGTTTATGGTGGATACTATGGTGGTGAGAAGACGGCAGCTCGTATTCTGCAAGCAGGTTTTTTCTGGCCTACTTTGTTTAAGGATGCTCATCAGTTTGTTTTAAGGTGTGATCGTTGCCAAAGAGTGGGAAATTTGATGAGAAAGGATGAGATGCTGTTAAATGTGATGCTTGAAGTCGAGGTCTTTGATGTTTGGGGAATCTTTTTCATCGGGCCTTTTATCTAGTCCTGCAACAATCAGTACATCTTGCTGGCAGTCGATTATGTCTCAAAATGGGTAGAAGTAATAGCTCTACCAACAAATGATGCAAAGGCAGTGTTGAATTTTCTTCATAAACAGATTTTCACAAGGTTTGGAACGCCTCGGGTAATCAAAAGTGATGAAGGGTCACATTTCTGCAACCGTAAGTTCACTTCTATGATGCAGCATTATATTGTGAATCACCGAGTTGCTACTGCCTATCATCCGCAAACAAATGGTCAAGCGGAAGTGTCTAACAGAGAGATCAAGCGTATTCTAGAGAAGGTTGTTTGTCCGTCAAGGAAGGATTGGTCTTTAAAGCTCGATGAAGCTGTTTGGGCTTACAGAACAGCATACAAAACTCCACTTGGTATGTCCCCGTTTCAACAGGTATATGGTAAGGGATGTCATTTACCTGCGGAGCTTGAGCATTTGGGCGTTGAAAAAGTTGAACCTGGATCTAGATGCAGCTGGTAAGAAAAGAATGCTTCAGCTTAATGAACTTGATGAATTTCGACGCCAAGCATATGAGAACAACAAAATATACAAGGAAAATATGAAGAGGTGGCACGATAGGAAGCTACATCCTAAGTTATTCGTGCTGAGGCAACAAGTTCTCTTATTCGACTCTCGTCTCCGACCTTTTCCTGGGAAGTTGAAATCAAGGTGGTCTGGACCTTTTATTGTCAAAAGTGTGTTTCCACATGGTGCGGTGGAGATTTTTGAGAATGATCCGGACCAATCATTCAAGGTAAATGGTCAGCGTTTGAAGCACTACTATGGGGACACGGCAAACCGAGAAGTGGTTAGTGTCGTTTTATTGTCAACTTGAGGAAGGTACGCAACGTCAAGCTAATGACGAAAAAGAAGCGCTACATGGGAGGCAACCCTTTCCGGATTCCCATCAAGGAGGGTTTTTCACTTTTCTTATGCAGGATCTGACACTTTAGCTTTTCGAATAAAACATAGTAGCCCTTGTCACATAACTGACTGATACTAAGCAGATTGTGTTCAAGTCCTTACACAATATACACATTTTCAATGATAACATTTCCAACTTGCAAACATCCATATCCCTCAGTTAAACCTTTGTTGTTATCTCCAATGGTAACCACTGGGCCAGCTTTTTCAACCACATTTGATAGAAAGGCTCTATCTCCGGTCATATGTCTTAACGATCCGCTGTCAAGAATCCACACTACCGGTTCCACCTGTTTAATGCCCTGCAATATAAATGGATTAGACCTTCTTCGGAACCCAAACTTGGTTGGGTCCGTCATACTTGTAGAATTGGCCTTTATCAGGAAAAACAACATTCTTAACTTTTATGTTCTCAACTTTCTCAACGACTGGACATTTGACCTTGTAAACAGCCTTAACAAATTTCTGTTTAGGCTTAGGCACAAATGTCTCCTTTCTAGGCTTAGGAGGACTAGCAGTCTTAGACCTATCATGCGTCCTATTATTCACATGCTGACGAGGAGTAGTCTTATCATTAGAAACATGCTTACCATTAAAATAAGCATACATCAAATTAAAAGCACAAGACATACAATTAGGAACACCACATACTTTATGAGAGGGATTAACAACTGGCAAATTATGCATGGTAGACATGGCATTTTTGTTATCCAACTCATGTGTGTCTGAGTTAGTCTCAGTTGCTTTCACAACTTTGACTGGAACTTTCGACACACTTGGCTTGGAAATAACCTTGTCATTAGCAAGATCTTGAGCACGTATTTCTTCTTGAATAATAAAGGAGGTCTTATCAAATGGTTCAGCAATTGATTCTTTATAGAGGGGTTTATCAACACCCTTAAGCACATGTGGTACTTCCCTACCTTTAGCACAGACATGAGGAGGGGAGTTTATGCCTAATTCTCCAATAGCAACATTGTAATCAAAACCTATTCCAGATGTTTGATTAATAGCTTGCTTATTGTAGAACTCTTTAGCCTTCGAACAAGAATTAAAGTAAGCTTTAACCTTACTCTCAAGACCGGTGATCTTGTCTTTGAGAATAGTTTCGAGTTGTCTATAACAGTTAACTCTATTCTCTAGAAAAGATACTTGTTCTTTTAACTTATCTTGATTAATGTGCACAAGTTTTAATTCATTAACCTCTTTCTCAAGGTCTTTGATTTGTTGAATTGACATTTCAAAATCACGACGAGCACAATCTAAGGAACCTCCTAGATGATAAACTAATTCAGCATCAGTAAATTTTACCTCTTTTCTTGACGATGAAGTATTTCCATCAATAGCCATAAGAGCAAGATTCCCAACTTCTTCATCTTCACTATCAGTATCATCCCAACTTCTTCCCTTTTCCAGATAAGCCCTTTCAGATTTACTCTTCTGATTTGAATCATAAGAGTTCTTCATTACCTGCTTTGGCTTCCTGCATTCTGTGGCAAAGTGTCCCAACTCATTGCAGTTAAAGCATCGAATGGTGCTCCGATCAACCATCGCTGTTATCCACCACTGCTGGTGTTAGAGGATGAAGATCCACCTTTTTGGAATCTGTTGTAGTTGGACTTGTACTTGAACTTGGGATTCCTCTTGAATCTGACATTGGAGAATCTTTTGACAATCAGGGCCATTGACTCTTCTTCCAATTGCTCCAGCTCTTCCAAGGAGTAAAAATCATCACCAGATTGATTTGTAGTAGGAGGATCAAATTCTGCTACTATCACGTTTTCCTCAGCCTTGGAGGATTGTACCATTCTCTCTGACTGTTGAGATTGTTGTTGTTGTTCTTGTTGTTGTTCTTGTTGTTGTTCTTCAGCTACTAAAGTAGTAGACGTGTTGATCACTCTACCTTTCCTGTACACTTCCTTCTGCTGAATCTGCTCCAACTCATAGGTTTTAACACACCATAGAGCCTTTCCAAAGAAATCTCACTCAGATCTCTCGCTTCTCTTATGGCAGTGATTCTATGTTCAAGATGAGTTGGCAGTGTTAAAAGGAACTTTTTGTTGACCTCCCTGATTGAACAATATTTTCCATTTATGTTCAGGTTGTTGATTAATGCATTGTACCTCTCGAACACTTCAGTAATTCCTTCTCCTGGATTGGATTTAAAATGTTCATACTCAGAGGTTAGGATCTCTAACTTGTTCTCCCTAACTTCCTCTGTGACTTCATTAATCACCTCAATAGTTTTCCAGATGTGTTTGGAATTTTTACAGTTCATCACATGTCTGTTCATCAAGGGATCAAGGGAATCAACTAAAATTAATTGAAGGCTGGCATCCAAGGAGGCTTCTTCCTTTTCAGCAGGATAAAAATCCTCAGGATCTTTTGCATAGGTTCTAGCTTTGGTAATTACAACATTATCTTCTATAACCTCTGGTTCAATAACCATCAGAATTTTTGGACCCTTCTTTGACACATCCAGATATTTGGGATTTGCAACTTGCAAGAACAAGAGCATCTTCTTCTTCCACATAATATAATTTTCTTTATCGAACAGTGGAATTTTAACGGTTCCAACTTTTTGTGAAGTCATTATGAATTTTTTAAGAAATAAAAATTTAAGGAGTTGAAAAATCACAAAATTCTAGGATCTTGATTTGTTCGTTAATCAGAAGGTTCTGATACCAATTATTAGGTCCCAATATATTTGTAAAAGGGGGGATTGAATACAAACTTTACCATTTAATTAAATTTAATGAGGAATAAAAAAGTGAAACAAAATTCAAGTTAAATAAAACTATTATTATACTTGAAAGGTGTTACAACAACGGTATCGTTTAAAAGGGATTAATCTCAAATAAATTATCACAAATCTAGAATAAATTCTACATGAACTTTTTCTATTTTTGCAATAAAAAGATCAAATGCTAGAAGCAATTTGAGATTAAGTTCTAGGGATTTTGATCCGCTAGATAGTTACACAAGAACAAGAGAATGATTTCTAGTGGTTTAGATTTAAATTTAATTGCTAGAAATTAATGATCTTGAATTTGCAGTTGAGAGATGAAATGCTGAGTAAAAGCTTCTGCGGCTGCTGTGTTTCTTTTTGTTCTTGAGTAGTTGTGTGTCTTTAATGATCTACTGTTCCTTGTCTTTTATAATTCAATCAGTAGAACTGAATCGAACTGGCAAGCCAATCTGAGAATTGGCATGACTTTCGGTGAGACAATCTGATTGAACTAGCAAGACAAGACAATCACTAGTACTAGCAAGACAATCACATAGCTGATAGAACTTTCGGTATAAGAATCCATTTGAACTAGCATGACTTTCGGTATGACAATTGATTGTCATACTAATTCAATTGATTGTCATGCTGAATTAATATTGAATATAAGATCAAAATCAATTCTGAAAATTCATAATATTAATTCAGAATTAATTAATCAATTAATTCAATTAATGAATAAATTAATCTTTGCAGATATAATTTATTTTCTTAATTAAATTATATGACTTAATTAATTAATAAAGAATTAATACTACTCTTGAACAATAATCATTCTTCTCTAAATCTTCTGAAAATCACTGAAAACATGAATCATTTCCACAACTTCATTGTTGACACTCGATGTACTGTCTGGTTCATGAGTGACTAACTTCTATGACGTTTCTTCATGTCTTGACTTTGATAACTTGATTTTCTTCAGATTAAACCCCTGTAATTATTTGATACCCTGACAAGATCTATGTCACTTGATTAAATCCACAATCTTGATTTATATCACTGAGGCTTGATCAATTTCTTGAATTTCTTCCAGTGAAGTAATTCCTCAAGTTTGTAGATGAACATTGTTTCTGAATCCTTTGACAGATGTTACTTTGAGAGATCTCTTTGACGGTAGATCCACTATTTACTTGTTACATTCTTATTGGAGTTGAGTTAAATCCTCGAATAAACAAATAGGCTATGGCATATGCCTTTCAAATATCTTTATTGTTATCATGATCACTTTCAATATCTGATCCACTATCATAGTTTGAGTCATCATCAGAGTTTGATGACTCTAGATCAGACTTTGCAATCATTGTCATTCCTTTGGAGTGGCTTTCTCCTTTGGATTCTCTTCAACCTTAAGAGCAATATGTCTTGCTCTTGGTCCTTTCCTCCTGCTTCTTTGCTCAATCTCTATTTCATGAGTCTTCATCATACCATAGATATTATCTAGAGATATTTCATCCAATTCATAAATATCCCTGATTGATGTGACTTTTAAGTCCCACTTTTCTGGGAGAGCAAGAAGGAACCTCAAGTTAGAGTCTTCAAGATCATATTCTTTGTCAACCAAAGACAAGTCATTGATCAGCTTTGGAATTTGTCATAGACTTCAGTCAAGGACTCTTAATATTTTGAGTCAAAGTGTACATTTTCCTAAGGAAGTATTGTCCTTCTGTTCTTATTAATAGCAGTGGTTCCTTGACCCTTGACTTGCAGAGTATCCCAAATTTATTTAGCAGTTTTATATCCAATAACTTTGTTAAACATAACATTGTCAAGACTGCTATGCAGAATATGTCTTACTTTTGCATCCTTCATAATGGATGAAAGATCTTCAGGAGAATAGTCCTTTTTGTCCTTATCAACCACCTTTTCTTCTTCTCCAGCAACATGAACAGCTAGTTTCATTGGTCTGTAAGGACCTTCAAAAATCCTGCTCAGGTATTCAGGATCTGTTGCTTCCAGACACATGGCCATCTTTACCTTCCATATTGGATATTAATGAATCTTCGGGATAGGAACCTTGATAGCCTCGTATATGCTCATGTTATGACTAATAGGTTGATTGGATGGTGGAGGAGGTGGGGGATTATGGTGAGGTTCTTTATCTACCATTATAAAATTAGTTTTAGATCTTAAACTATTTTTATATCAACAATAATCCTGGATACCAATTGTTCGGTCCTTAACACAACTGTAGAGGGGGTGAATATAGTTTATGTAGATAAATCGATTTGAACACTTGAGGATAAACAGCTTTGTATAGAATGATAAAAACTGGTTACAAACTAATCTCTCAAAGGATGAACATATATCCTTGAGAGCTGCTAGGTTACATAAAGGATATATCAATATGTGACACATAAAGTGTTAACCTAATATGTGCTTATATATTGCACAGCTACACAATCAAATAAGGAATTCTATTCTATTACAATAAGGAATCATAAAATATATCCTTAATTTGATTGCTACTAGAAGTAAGTCCTTCGCCGACTTGAATTCTGCAAATCATTTCCTTCTTTGATATCTCCTAACTTTTAACTTAAGTGACTAAATACTGATGTTTATTTACTGATCAGCAAATGTTGATGACATATGTTGATGATGTCACCTTCTACTAAACTATGATATCAAATGCTAATAATAAACTCTGATAGTTTATAAGCCAATATCATCAATTTCTTCTAACACGGTTCTCACGAATAATGAATGTAGGTCAGTCCAAAGCCATGTTTATCTTCATGAGAACAAGTATATCAACACATGATGCCCATGCATCATTCTTCTCTTCTTCAAAAAACAATTGTCCTCAGTTTATAATAAATGCGTATGAATATCTTAAGGTCATGCTTCGCATCATTCTCCTCTCCATTGTAAAAAACTTGACCACGAGTTTTATACAATCGAAGTATCAGCACACAAAGATGGGATATATTACAGAACTTGAAAATATTATATATTAGACCCATGATAATTACCTTTGGTAGCACTGAAAGGAAAACAAATTTTGAGTTTGTATTTGCTCCCAATAAGTTGTCCACACCTAGAAAATCGATAGAGTTCTTCTCCTAAACCAAAACAACCCCAACACCACTTGCATCACATTCAACTTTACAAGGATTAAAAAAATTAGTGGAGGAGTAATCAACAAGTTACCATGATCCACTTGTTCCAATCCATGTTCAATTTGCTTCTCAAACAAGCAGAAGTTATCTCAACTATTGGATGTATGAATAATTTTTCTATTTCAAATTTAGATTCTTTTTCATGTTCAACTCGCTCCTCTTCTTCATCTATTTCTCCATCGTTGAAAATAATGCTTGTACTAATGTCCTCAGTATCACACATATTAATCACCAGGTCACTAGGGGATTCTTCTTGTACATGTTCATAACCCTTGCACTTCAAATCAACTAATTGGTCTTCAACTACTAGTGTCATCATCATATTTCTTCAAGGCATCATATTTAAGAGAACTCTCAAAAAAAGAATGAGCCTATTTTGTGCCTTCTTCTCAAAACCAATTATGTAGTCAACAAAGGAGATTGCATCTTGATTGACACCATATGATTCTACCAATATATCTTACAAATAATCAGTTGGGATAAAACATTTTTCCATTCTCCGCTTAAGTACTTTCCAAGAATCAATTTGTGCTTTACCTTCTTCTCTCCTCTTTGATTTCAGAAGTTCATACCACAGATTTGCATAACCTTTGAGCTTTAATTTCGCTACTTTAAATCTTTTATGATCATCATAATCCTTATAGTCAAGAACCCATTCAACATGTTTCAACCATTCAACAAAAAATTTTGGATCCATGCTCCCATCAAAATTTGGAATATCCAAACGCAAGCTATTACCATCATCCTTAGATTTACGAATCATATGTCTTGAATACTCTTCTAAATCTGATTTGTGTCCATATTTGTTATCTTTTTTACAAGGACTATGATAATAATCTTTTCGATTTAATTTTTTTAAAACATCCTTAAATTGATTCCTTAATTCAGATATCTCCATATCTCTTTGTGCCTCTAAACATTTTTTATCATTCAGTTTTTCATCAACGAAAAAATCAGCCATGTTACCCTTATTATTACAAAGAAAATCCTTCAAAGAATTTTCTAAAAAACCAATAAATAAATCAGCCATGTTGTACACGTCTTTTATTGAAAAAAACCAACTCAAAAACGTCTCCAAACAACCATAAAATACATCTGCCTTGTGTCACAACGTTTTTAAAGAAAATACCTTTAAACAAATTATCGAATCGAGGTCTTGATGCATAGATGATATATATTTTATATGTAGATCAGATTTGTTATGGAAAAAATACCTTTAGCTTGCTTCTATAAAGAATTTAATCACCAAGAAACAAAACTAAAGGATCAATTTGTTTAGATTGCTTAAAGAATTTAATCACACACAAACTGAACGAAATCTGGATAAGAAAGTATAAAGGAATTAACCACCAACTTTCAATGGTTTGCAAGTATAAAATCATGATTTTAATCTAATCAAATTCTTTAGCTCAAAAGATTATAAGATATGGGTATATATAGGCTAGGAAAATAACCTAAGCAGTTAGGAATCCCAATCAGATTCAAAATCAGCTACTTAGCTAATATTTGAGTCCAACTTGAAAACCCATCAAAAACTTAATCCATATAGGTAATTACATAAAAACCTACGCTGAATAGGAATTTACATAAAAACCAAACTCAACTACAAAATGAAATTCTAGGTGCTTGAAATAAGAAAAACCCTTTCAAGTGAAAGCTAAAAACTTGTACGCCAAAAATCTACTTAATATATAATAATCAGCCAAATCCAATAGATTAGCCTATGTTGGTAATTAAACTGACTACTGGTCTTGTAATATTGTATAACCGGTTCTCACAAATAATGAATGTAGATAAGTCCAAATCCATATTTGTCTTCATGAGAACAAGTATATCAGTACATGATGTCCATGCATCATCATGGAATATAATCATGTATCTTTTGATGACAAAAAGATTACAGGTCTAGAAGATGTAGATGATCATAAAGAATTGAGATTTGAAAATGAAGTACCATATGCTGAACAGCTAAATCCTAATGATCTGACAAACTCTGATACTGCAAATCCTGATATTCCTGTAACTCTGATGAGCAACATGTCAGTAGCAATAATGCGAATACTGAAGCTCATGTTGAGGGGGAATAACATGATTCACATCAAGAGTCAAGTTCAAGTGATTCAAATCAAGAAATATCAGTAAATGCTTTATCAGACTCTGATTTCTCAAATACTGATGAAGCAAATACTGATAATACTGGAAGCACTAATTCAGGGGGGGCTTCAGGAAATAATAATGGTACACTGCAAAGTGAGACTAGAGACTTCATGGAGCAAGAAGGAGGCTCTACTTCAAGGAGTCAACTTCCTTCTGCAAGAAAATAGACTAAGTCACACACTTGACTTAATCACTAGAAATCATGACAGTGGTGTCAAAACCAGAAAAGCCACTCAAAATAAATGTCTCTACCATTCTTTTTTATCTCAAACTGAATATAACAAAGTGGAAGAAGATCTTCAAGATGTTGATTAGATCACAGTAATGCAAGAGGAGCTCAATAAATTTGAAAGAAACAAAGTATGGACATTAGTAGGAAGATCAAAGAATAGATCAGGAGTCGGTACCAAATGGGTGCTCAGAAACAAGACTGATAGTGAGAGCATTATTACAAGGAATAAAGCAATGTTGGTTGCAAAAGGGTTATTCACAACAAGAAGGTATTGATTTGAGACATTTTCTCCAGTTTCAAGACTTGAGGCCATCCGAATTTTTTTGACCTATGCTGCTCACATGGAAATTCAAGGTGTTCCAAATGGATGTGAAGAGTGAATTTATGAATGGTGAACTTAATGAGGAATTTTATGTTGAACAGCCTTCAAGGTTCATTGATCCAAAATATCTAAATCATGTTTATAAGCTGGATAAGGCACTCTATGGACTAAAGCAAGTACCAAGAGCCTGGTATGAAACACTTGCTCATTTTTTGTTGAAAAGTGGTTTCAAAGAGGTACTATTGATAAAACTCTATTTTATAAGTACCATGGTAAGGACTTGTTACTAGTTCAGATATATGTTGATGATATAATTTTTTGTTCTACCAATGATAAACTCTAAGAGAGATTTTCCAAGCTAATGCAGTCTAGATATGAAATGAGTATGATGGAAGAATTGAGTTATTTTCTGGGGTTAAAAATAAAGCAGAATGAAGAAGATATCTTCATCAATCAAGCAAAATACACTAGGAATTTACTTAAAATATTGGGGATGCAAGACAGTTCAACTGCAACAACTCACATGGCCACATGAACCAAGTTATATATAAATACAAGTTCATTAAAAGATATGATTGATTGGATCTCTCCTATATTTGACTGCTAGTAGACCTAATATCATGTATGATACCTGTCTGTATGTAAGGTGCTAAGTTGATCCAATGGAACCACATCTGTTTGTTGTGAAAAGAATTTTTTAATATCTCAAAGGTATCATGAATCTTAGATTATGGTATCCTAGAGATTCAAATTTTAAAGTAATTGGATATTCAGATACTGATTTTGCAGGATGCAAAATAGACAAGGAAAAGCACTTCAGGAAGCTCCCAATTTCTTGGTGGTAGATTGGTTTATTAATTTTGCAAGAAACAAACATCAATTTCCACTTTAACTGTAGAAGATCAGTACATTGTTGTAGGAAGCTATTGTGCACAAATTCTTTGGATGAAGAATCAGTTACTGGATTATGGGTTAGAGTATTCTAACATCCCTACATATTGTGATAATCAAAGTGTTATTAAATGATATGAAATCCAGTACAACACTCTATGATAAAACACATCAGCATAAGGTACCATTTCATAAGGGAACATGTGATGGAAGGTATAGTGTAATTGCACTTTGTGCCTACAGACCAGCAATTAGTAGATATTCTCACCAAACAACTTTATGAAACCACATTTACAAGATTGGTGAATGAGTTGGGAATGATATCAGTACAATTCTCAAATACTAATGAATAAGTTATGTTCTGTAACAGGAAAATAAGTTCAGAGTTTGGTATCTTCTTCTAGGTATTGGTATTTCTTAAAGTCTGATAACTGTGTTAAACACCGATGTCATGTATTCATGATATTTTTTACTCGAAATTTAAATAAAGTGTTAAATTATGATAATTTACTCTCTACAGTAGTTGCATAATAAACTCTGATATTGTGGTTAAGTACTAAGATTAGTCCAACATATGTCTTGACTGATTAACTCTGACAGTAGTTGATTAAAGAGTTATTTGCAAAATGCAACCCTGTGGTTTGGCCCAAATGCATTTTTTACCTATACTTTATATAACTGCACATTATATCCCTTTACTATTTTCGGTGCGACAAATTGCACCCTTTCAGTTAATTCTGTTAAAATTTTCAGGGATATTTTAGGAAATTAAAATATTCAATTATTTTTAGATCTTTATTTAAGGTTTTTGACCCCCTGAACGATACATTCTGAAAAAATTTAAAGAACAAAAGGTGTAGAGAATGAAAATATTTTCTCGAAATGAAAAGGGTTCAAAATTAAAATATTTTTTATAATTCTTTTTAATGAATTCATTAAGTATAGATTTTATTTAATTTCAGCTTTGTAAATTTTTTGATAATTTTGAATGTTATTATTTTGAAAATATTTTTTCGTTATCTACAACTTTCAATCTTAAATTTTTTTGAAAAGTATCATTTAGAGGGTCAACAAGCTAAAATAATGATGTAATTATAATCAAATATTTTAATGTTCTAAAATACCCCTGAGAATTTTAACAGAGTTAACAAAAAGGGTGCAATTTATCGCGCCGAAAATAGTAAGGGGATGTAAAGTGCAGTTATATAAAATATAGATAAAAAATACATTTGGGCAAAACCACGGGGATGCATTCTACCAATAACTCTTGATTAAATACTGATAATGTTTAAACTCTGATTGACTGTTAAACTCTGATGAATTTTGACTTTATTCAAAATATATTAAAGTCAGTATTTTTAATTAAATTACTAAGATGTATTTTAGTGGGTGATTTTATGTAAATGATTAAAAGTAAATGGTTAGTGGCTTTCGTTCAAGAAAAATATTTCCATAATTATAGCACATTACTTTTTGTAACTGCGCCTGTCTTTACACCTCATAATTATTTGTTCCATGTTTATTTATGAGCAATCATAACATGCCATGTGTCCCACTAATGTGAACCGTTTGTGTGTAATAGAGTACAGAGTCATACAAAATCAATTTTTGATTTCAAATTCTCATTTTATCTCTAATCAAACTCTTTTCACTCTCTTACTTCTTCTTTTCTCTCGACTAAACTTTAATAACCTCATCAGTTTTTAAGCTTTTTCATAAACAGTTCATCATGTTTTCACCGGTTGTATCCAAGGCTTTCACTCAAAACGGTGCTATGTTTGTACCAAACAACTACGCAGTAATTTTGGACCACACTAGTATCAACCCTGATTATCACATCTTTCAGGATTTACTGAGTGCAATTGAGGTAGGGTATGCTCTCACAAACCCTATAGTTGTGTCTGTGGATCAAGTTCTAGCTTTATGGAGAACTGAGATCTATGATGATGGTGGTGAAACTGGTACTCCTAACATTACTTTTAATTTCAATGAAGAAATCGAGGTTGTCACACCAAAAATAGTTCGAGAAGCTCTTCATCTCTCTACTCATATATCTTAAATAACCTTCGTTGGAGATACTGAGATGAGGATATTCTTTATGGAAATTGGCTATGACAAAGACTTAAAGAAAACGGGGCAATTGAAAAAACATGGGCTTCAAAAAGAATGGAACTTCTTCTTCGACTGCATAACTAGGTCCTTCAACAACAAGTGTACAAACTTTGATGCGCTCTCTATTATGTCACAGCAGATTGGTTACTTTAAAATTCATAATTTTAATTATGATTTTAGTAGAGTAGTTTTATGTTTCATAGGAGATAGGTTAAATGTTGATCCAAATATAGTATATGATGCTAGATTTTGTCAGCTTATATTTAATTACTATTTCCTTAATACCCCAATTCCTGCTAATCAAATTATATCAGTATACAAACTCACCAAAAGGGCTTTTTCTGATTTAATTTCCAAAGGCAAGGAGAGGACAACTATTGAACCTTTAAGGCTGCCAATTTCTGCCAGGGACTTTCTAATTGCAAGGATTCCTGAGATATAAGCACAACAAAATGTGCAAAGAGCTAAGCTACAGACTATAACTATTGGAACCTCCTGTAGCTAACCCAAGCTCTACAACTCAAACATAACCCCAAACATAAGCCCCCCCAAGTGTCTCTCAAAAGACATTTGTTGTAGAAACAAAGAACGTAACAAAGTCCGATGCCCCTCAAGGATTAGGACTTAGGCCTTCTCAGAAGCCACACTCCAATGTTACTGAGAAGCAAGGTGGAAAATAGCCTCAAATTTCACAATTTCTTAAACCTTCTACCACACCTAAAAAGAAATTTGTAGATGATATTTCAGACTCTGATGAGGAAGACAATGCTCCTCTTTCATCAAAATTTAAAAATCTAAAGTCTGAACCAGTAACAACTGGCCAAGGTTCTTCCAAGAAGGCCAAATTGACTAATACTGATGAACAAGGCATAGCTAAATCTCAGAAACAGCCAAGGAATCATAAGGGTGACACAAAAGCTGATGCTCCTATTATAATCTCTGATTCCCTTGTGAAGCTCAAAAGAAAAGTAAGGGAGGTTACTCATTAGCAGGTGGAAAGGATTGCAAGAAGATTGAAGAAATAAAGCCATGTCTCAGCCAAAGAGGAATTTCAGAATCTCTTTTTGGATCAAGCACACAAGAACCTGTATCTCAAAGTGATACAATAGATGTTAAAGATCCAATCCCATAATAACCTTCAACTCAAAGGGTTGAAGAAGACTCAAATGTTGATCATGGTACTGGTGAAGGTCTATTTACAGAAGTTGTTGATCCAATAAAGTCTGATGTTGCACCAAATTCTCCAATTGAAGAACATGAGGACTTTATAATAATTCCTGAAGATATTTCAGAAGATAGCCCACAAGAACCAACTACAACAACATCTCAAGCTTCATCTGTAGTAGCAGCTCTAATTATTTCTCCCAAGATTCAGAAAATCAAGCCTCTCAGAAGTGTAGCTTTTGATGCTGATACAAGTGGGGTGAAAATGCTGGAAAGATTCATAGTACAACAAACACGGATTCTCTTCTTGAAGTCCAGCCTTTCTCTTCCATGCCAATTGATGCTCATTCTCCAACTGCACAAGGTATAAACTCTGATTCTTTACTATCAGCATTTATTTTAAATATTGATAATGTATCAGAGTTTACCATTTTTTAAAGTCTGATAGGATGATCATAGACAGTCCTTTATCAAGGGATACCCCTGTTCATGTGACCATACCAAACTCTTCTCAGCCACCTCTTATTTCTGTAGGTCAAACTTTTCTGAGCCTTTCATGTGAGATTGAGAGAAAATATTTAAGGAAAAATAGAAATTTAAAGAGGCGAGATCCTTACCTGGAAAAAGGAGAGGTAGTTGAGAGAAAAGATTTAGTTAATCCTAGTGATAAAAAATATGACTCTCAAAATTCATGATATGAGTGGTGTGGGGAGTAGTGAGAATACTCTAAAAAAATATAGAAATTTAATTGGTTTTTTCTTTCCTTTTGCAAGTGCTGGGTCCAAAAGAAACAGTTGTTGATCCACATCCTGTAATCCCTAAGCTAAACTCTGATGCACCAAGTGCTGATATTCTCCCTGCAGGAATAAATGCTGATGATATCCTACAGTCAACTTCTATCTTCACACCACCAATTGTTACAATCCTTGTTACTGCTGATGCTGAAGTTACATAATAGTCCATTCCCTCGTCACCATAACTTTCATCTGGGACTGAAATTCTAGAGCTAAATGTTGATGCTCTAGTTCTTATGAACACTATCCATGAAGATGCTGAATTACATGTTGTATGTAACGCCCCCAAATCCGGGGTCAGGAATCTGGGTCATTACGCAATCCTTCAATCATGTATAACCTGTATTAACTCAATAATCCAATAATTCCATATCACAGACCCCCAATCTCACACACTCACAAGTTATAGCCTTAGAAACGACGCACAACAAGCATCATCTATTATTAAGAATCAAATGTACTTTACAGGATATTAAACAATTATTCGTAACCTCAACATGAAGTTAGAATAATTACTACTAACATCTTATACCGAACTGGATACTCTGGTTCACCTGAGACAAAGCTGTAAGGGATTCTCCCCACGATTTCAAGTGATTAAGTCCCATGCCGGCATACTGGTAATTTGTTGTGTTGTGACATTTAAAAGAAAGCAAGAGTGAGCAATAATGCGCAGCCATAATAATCAACAGTATGAAAAGACTGTATGAGAAATTCAAGTATAATTTCTGTTAGATATATTTGTGATGTCATGGCTAATATGATTTGTGTCTACTTTTCAGATCTTACTTAACATGACAAATCAGTACTTAACTGGAAATCAGCACTTATACTGAAGACAAAACTTAAGATATTAGAACTTAAGTTATCAGAACTTAAGTTATCAGAAGATATTTATCAGGAGGTAATATCAGGACTTAAGATGACTTTCAGATAAGGCAGGCGGCTGATTGAAAGGAAAGAAGATCGAAAATAAGACAGAAAGAAATATGCATGAAGAAGGAATTCTATGAAAAATAGAATACTTGGAAGAAAAGATAACTAGTTGATATATTTTAGGAAGCAGAATTATTCCATATCAATTAGAACATTATCTTGTAACTGTGTAGTATATAAACACATGCATAAGGTTTACACAAAAGGTGTTATCATAATTGAAGTTATTATTCATTATAACCCTAGCATCTCTCGTGATCATTTGTTCATCACTGAGAGAGAATAGTTCTTTGTAACAGAGTTTATTGTGTTGAATAAAATCCGTGTTCTGTTACTTGAGTTCTTATATTTGATTTGATTGTAGTAAACACTGTATTCAACCCCCTTCTATAGTGTGTCTGACCTAACAAGTGGTATCAGAGCAATCTATTAACACACATATAGTTTAAGTTCCAAAAACAATAATGTCTGAAGAAGAGACTCCAACCAAGCCCACCAAAATTGAAGAAACTCCAAAAACCATAACCCATAGTCGATATGAGACTATAAGAGTTCCCATGTAGAGACCTTCTGAGTATTCCATATGGAAAGTGAAGATGGCTATATTTCTGGAAGCGACAGATCCAGAATATCTCGACAGGATTAATGAAGGACCACATATGCCAACCAAACTCTCTGTGGAAGTTGCAGGTCAGCCAGCAAAGTCTGTACTAAAGGAGAAAAGTGATTACACTGCTGAAGATATCTCATCGATTGCAAAGGATGGAAAGATAAGACACTTGCTGCATAGTGCCACTGATAATGTCATGTCAAATAGGGTAATTCAATGCAAGACTGCAAAAGAGATATGGGATGCTTTGGAAACAAGCTGTCAGGGAACTGATTCAATTAAGAAGAACAGGAAGACAACATTCACTCAAGAGTATGAGCACTTTGACTCAAAGCCTGATGAGTCATTAACTGATTTATATGACAGATTTGTCAAACTCTTGAATGATTTGTCACTAGTTGACAAAGAGTATGATATTGAAGATTCAAATCTTAAATTCCTGTTAGCTCTTCCTGAAAGATGGGATTTGAAGGCCACAATAATAAGAGACGACTATATTCTTGATGAAACAACTCTTGATGAAGTTTATGGGATGCTTAAGACTCATGAACTTGAGATGGAACAATGAAGCAAGAGGAATGGAAGAAAGTCAAGGACAGTTGCTTTTGTGGCTGAGGAGGAAACTCTCAAAGTTGCTGCCTCAAGGAAAGGCTCTCATCACAAAGTCTGATACTGAGTCATGAAGTTCTGATAGTGATGATGACTCAGAAACTGAAAGTATACCTGAGATGGACCCTGATGAATAGATGATGAAGCTGTGTGTTCTTATGGTGAAAAGAATCACAAAGATTGCATACAGGAAATTCAGGAGAGGAAAGAAGTTTTCCAGGAAAGGTGCAAGTTCTGATAAGAAAGGTTTCAGAAAATATGAAGGCAAAGGAGGAAAGTCTGATAGAGGAGATTACTCAAATGTTAAATGCTACAAATGTGGTGAGAAAGGCCACATATCTCCTGCTTGCAGAAAAGGGAAGAGTGACAAAGGCAAGGCTCTTGTCACAAAGAAGAAAAGCTGGTCAGATTCTGAGGATAAGGAAAACTATGCCTTGATGGCAAATGCTGATAGCAGTTCTGATACCGCTGACTTAGAGGTACCTCAAAAGTTATGCCTTTCATACTGATGATATTACTGAGTTGAGAAGATATCTTAAAACCATGTTCATTAGTTATAAAGATCAAACTTTAACACGTGAAAGATTAACTTCTGAAAATCTTGCTTATAAAAAGAGGAATGATTATTTAGAAAAGGAGTTAGTCATGTTCCATCAAACTGAGAAAGATAGAGATGATGCCTTTTATGTTAGGGATGAAGTGCTAAAAATGAATGAATCTCTAAAAGCTGAGTTAGAAAAGGAAAGAGAGATTATCAGGACTTGGACTAACTCTGGTAGAGCAACTCAGGATATTCTTAGTAGTGGAAACTGGAAAGAGGGCTTAGGTTATGGAGATGATAAGAACAGTAAGGGAACTGTAGAAACTGAGCCCATAGTTGTTAAAGAAAAACCAAAGGTAAATCCTGTTAAGTTTGTAACTACAAAGTCTGATATTGAGAAATCAGAAGTTAGGGAGAAATTAACTTCTGACAAACCTAAACAGGATAAGCCAACTGAAGTTAACATAGGCTTAATGACAAAGAAGCGACTTAAGCATAAGCTGAAAGAGGTTATAAATGTAAACAAGGTAAAGCCACCTAGGAAAAATAGGAATGGAAAGGAAGGTGTAAAGAAAAGTAACAATTATAAGCCTGTTCCTAATGCTCCTAGAAAAACATGTCATAACTATGGAAATTCTAACCATCTGGCTTCTTTTTGCAAGAAGAATAAGAACATAAACTTCTTACATTTAAAATCAGGAGTTAAGAGTCAGTCTATTAGATATAAGCCACAAAATCCTTTTTTTCATTGTGGTATTTTATGGCATTCCATTTATACTTGTAAGGAATGTCATAGTTTGTACTATGATTATTATCAAATAAAACCTTCTGTAAAGAAAGTTAGCATTATTCCTTCTAGTGTAAGTTCTGATGCAAAGTCTGATATTGCAAATTCTGATAAGAAAACTGTTAACATAAACTCTGATGCTAAATCCGCTGCAAATGTTAACAAACTTAATAAGGCCAAAGGATCCAAACAAGTCTGGGTCCTTAAATCTAATCATTAGTGGTCTTTGTGATTGTAGGGCAACAGGAAGAACATCCTAGTTCTGGACAGTGGATGTTCAGGACATATGACTGGAAATAAATCCTTGCTATCAGACTTTGTGGAGAAAGCTGGCCTAGGTGTTTCTTATAGAGATGGCAACATGGGAAAAACTCTGGGATATGGCAATATCAATCTTGGGAATGTCATCATCGAAAAAGTAGCTCTGGTCTCAGAACTTAAACACAATCTGCTGAGTGTTTGTCAAATCTGTGACAGAGGTTATCATGTGGATTTCTTTGAAGAACACTGTGAAGTTGTAAGCAAATCTACAGGCAAAATTGTTCTGAAGGGATACAGGTATGGTAACATTTATGAAGCCAAGATTTCAACAAGTACTGATGGTTCTGCAATCTGTCTGTTGAGTAGAGCATCAATTGAAGAAAGCTGGGATTGGCACAAGAAACTCTCTTATTTAAATTTTAACAATATAAATGAATTAGTCAAGAAAGATCTTGTGAGAGGACTGCCAAAATTAGTATTTTCTCCTGATGGCCTTTGTGATTCATCATAGAAGGCTAAACAAAGAAAATCTTCATTCAAGAGAAAGACTGAATCATCAATTCTTGAGCCTTATCACCTACTACATATTGATCTATTTGGTCCAGTGAATGTCATGTCTATTGCAATGAAGAAATATGTTATGTTCATAGTGGATGAGTTCACCAGATACACATGGGTGTATTTCTTGCACACAAAAAGTAAAACTGCATATATCTTGATTGATCATGTCAAACAATTGGATAAATTGGTCAAAGACTCTGTGAAAATCATAAGGAGTGATAATGGCACTGAGTTCAAGAATTTGATCATGGAAGAGTTCTACAAAGACCATGGAATAAAGTAGGAATTTTTTCTCCTGGAACTCCACAGCAAAATGGAGTTGTTGAAAGAAAGAATAGAACTCTTATTGAAGTTGCACGAACTATGCTTGATAAAGCAAAGTTACCAACCTACTTTTGGGCTGAAGCTGTGCAGACTGCTTGTTTTACTCAGAATGCAACACTTATCAACAAGCAAGGAAAAACACCATATAAGATGGTGAAGAAAAAGAAGCCAAATCTGAAGTATTTTCATGTATTTTAATGCAAGTGTTTTGTTCTTAAGACTCATCCCGAACAGCTATCCAAATTTGATCTAAAAGCTGATGAAAGAATTTTTCTTGGATATCCACTTTCCACAAAAGCCTTCAGAGTCTACAATTTTAGAACAAGGGTTGTCATGTAATCTATTAATGTCTCTTTTGATGATAAGAAGATTACTGGACTTGAAGATTTCAATGATCATGATCAGCTGAGATTCGAAAATGAATTTTTAAATTCTGATTCTGTAAATCCTGACAGTCTAAATCCTTGAAGGAATTTACGGATGAGAGGAAGCGTGAAATAACATTTATTCCGTAAAAACCATATACCGCACATATAGAAAAATGTATAAAAGGGAAAAACTGAGGAATCGAAACCATACCTCGTGAATCGAAGCTTTATAAAATTGGAGTGCTAGCAGTTGCTCCTCAGCGTGTGAAGCACTCTACCGGTATCCACCAATAACGATCCTCTTCGATGAACCGTTTATAAAACTAAGCTTTTATAAAAATGGAGTTTTTGGGAGAGAGAGAGAGGAAGAAGATGGAGGCTAGGGTTTTCCAAAACCAAAATTGTGTGTTCAATCAAATGAGCCATCCATCTCATTCTATTTATAGGGCTCTCCTAGGGTTTTATAATATATCTTTATATATATTAACCGCCACATTTTATCTTCATAAAATGCTTTATTAATAATTAAAACTATTTTAATCATTATTTCTTTTCTTAACTATTTAGAAAATAATTCTCTCTCTCATTATTTCATCAAAGAAAATATTCTTTTATGGTGTGACCCTGTAGGTTCAATATTATGCCGGTAGTAGAAATAAATAATAATAAACTTTTATTAATTGTTTACATGAATACTAAAATTCACTAAATATAATTAACTGATTAATTATATTTATTCTACATCGTGAGTGATGCTTCTCAACATATCGCGACTATCCGAATAATATGAATTCACTGCTTAGAATACTAAGAACTTATTCAGTGAATAGTTACCGTACAATTAACTCCTTCTACCCTCCAATGTCCTGATTAAATACAAGGCATGGATCTTGTGTCAAGCCTATCTAATTTAATCATTTGCTTTCCCATTTACTATGCTCAGTTCTATGTAAATTCGAAACTCCTTTCTAATTTCATTCACTCTGGCCAGAGATTCCTGAACTAGTATAAGTGGATCAGCTTTGAACATTCTATTCCTTCACTGGAAGGGGTAGATCCTTTATTGATCATACACTATCTTCGTGTACAAATTCCTATACCCAGTAGAGCCCTAATAATTGTCCCTGAAGACTAAGAACTAAACCAAAGCATAGTTTAGTGTACACAAGATGACTATGATGACCTCAAGTCTAAGGATACTTGTACAACTATCACTATGTGAACAACTGCTGACACGTGAGTGAACTCCATCAGTTGTTCAGTTGTGCGAGTCATGTTCAGTGAACTTATTCTATAATAAGCACCTACATACTAGCTATATTGTCACCACACAAATATCTATGAGAATGGACATCCTTCATAATGAAGCAAGCATAGTATGTACCGATCTTTGCGGATTATTAATTACCAGTTAGTAATCCTATGACCAGGAACTATTTAAGTTTAGAGTTATCATCTTTTAGGTCTCACTATTATGATCTCATCATAATCCATAAAAAGCTTTACTCTAAACTATGGTATATCTTATTTAAACACTTAAATAGATAGAGCCCGTAATAAAAACAAAACAAGTCTTTTATTAATATCAATGAAATCAAAATAGATTACATAAAAGTTATTCCTAAATCCTCATACTTGATTGGACTTAGGACATATCTCTTTCAATCTCCCACTTGTACTAATGCCAATCACTCTGGTATCTAATACCCATCTTGTCTTTATGACGATCAAAGTGACTTTCAAAAAGTGGCTTTATGAGTGGGTCTGCTATGTTGTTATGTGTGTCAACTCTCTTTCAATATAATACAAGAAATGTTACCGCGCTCCCACTAACCCTTTTGTAGACACATGGTTCATCTACGTTTTTGATAAAACCAAACTCTTTGATTGTCTCATCAAAACGGATGTTCCATCTATGAGAAGCTTGCTTTAAACCACATATGGTTCGTAACAGCTTACACACTAGGTTTTCATTTCCCTTGGAAAGAAAACCATCTGGCCATTTGCCAGATCTCATAGTCGTAGTAAGCAGCAATCGCAAGCAAAATCCGAAGTGATTTTAACAGGGCTACAGGTAAAACGTTTCATCAAAGTCAATCCATTGCCTTTGTTTGAATCCTTTTGCCACAAGCCTGGCTTTAAAGGTCTCCACCTGGCCATCTGCTCTAATCTTTCTTTTGTATACCATATACATAGATTCCATTTTGGATTTCATGGCACTTTGTCATTTCTCTGAGTCAACACTACTCATAGCCTCATTATAAGTCATAGGGTCGTCATCATCAATGATTGACAACTCATTATCATTCTCAATGACAAGGCCATAATACCTCTCAGGTTGGCGAGACACTCTCCCTGACCTACGAATGGGTTGTTCCACAGAAGGTTGTTCAGTCTGAACAGGTGTTTCCACTTGAACCGTAGTAGTTTGTGCTTCTTGAACTTCATCAAGTTCAATTTTGCTCCCACTATTTCCTTCAAGGATAAACTCCTTTTCCAAGAAGGTAGCATGTCTGGAGATAAACACCCGATGATCGGTGTAAAAGTAATACCCTAAAGTCTCTTTAGGATATCCCACAAAAATACATTTTACGGATCGAGATTCCAGCTTATCTGGGTCAACTTTCTTGACATAAGCTGGACATCCCCAAATCTTAACGTGTTTAAGACTCGGTTTCCTTTCTTTCCATATCTCATATGGAGTTTGAGGAACAGATTTGGAAGGCACCTAATTCAGTAAATATGTTGAGGTTTCCAATGCATAACCCCATAGGAATACTGGAAGATTCGCATAGCTCATCATGGACCGAACCATGTCTAACAAAGTTCGATTTCTCGTTTCAGATACCAATCTGGAGGAGTCCACTGGGAGACTATACCCTTTTCTTTGAGATAATCCAGAAACTCTCCATTCAATTATTCACCACCTCGATCTGATCGAAGAGTTATAATACCATTTTTGGTTTGTTTCTCCACTTCATACTTATACTCTTTGAACTTTTCAAAGGCATCAGACTTGTGTTTCATCAAACACATATCTGAATCTAGATCTATCATCTATGAAAGTAATGAAGTATAAAAATCCACCCATGGCTTGCGTAGACATTGGTCCACATACATCTGTGTGTACCAATCCTAGCAAATCTGCAGCACTATCTCCATGTCCACTAAATGGAGATTTGGTCATTTTACCCAATAGACAAGACTCGCATGTAGGATATGATTCAAAATCAAAAGGGGTCAAGTAACCCTTCCTTATACAATGTGCGCAGTCTATTTTCACTAATATGACCAAGTCTGCAGTGCCAAAAGAAAGTGAGATTTTCATCATCCCTTTTCTTTTATTAGTTTGTTCAATCTGAAGTAAATTATGTCACATACATACAGACCATTATTTAAAATACCACGTCAATAAAGAATATTATCTCTAAGGATAGAACATTCATTATTCTTAATAATAAAATGAAAAACATCCAAATCCAACATAGGAATAGAAACAATATTCCTTACAATCGAGGAAACAAAATAACAATTATTTTAAACAATAGTCTTGCCCGTAGGCATATGTAAATGAAATGATCCTACATCTTCAGCAGCAACTCTTGCTCCATTTCCCATCAGTAGAATCACCTCCTCTTCCTCAAGAGTCCTACTTCTCCTTAGTCCCTGCAACGAATTGCAGATGTAAGAACCACAGGCGGTATCTAATACCCAAGTAGAAATTTTACTTAATGACATATTCATTTCTATCATGAACATACCTGAATCAGAAGCGGTAGTCTCACTCCCCTTCTTCTTCTTCAACTCTGCAAGGTAAACCTTGCAGTTCCTCTTCTAGTGCCCCACCTTGTTACAGTGAAAGCAAACAACTTTGCTCTTGGGGTCTTCAGCTTTTGGTGGAACCAGCTTTTCTTCACCTACTTTCTTCTTCTTGGAAGGGTTCCTCTTCCTTACCTTAGGATTGGAACCTTCACCAATTAGAAGAACATAACTCTTCTTACGGGGGAAATTTTATTCCGCAGTCTTCAACATGTTGTGGAGTTCAGCCAGGCTGACATCCAGCTTATTCATGTGAAAGTTCACAACAAACTGCGAAAACGAACCCGGAAGTGATTGCAAGACCAAGTCTTGGCTCAGCTCCCCATCCATGGAAAAACCAAGTTGTCCAAGATGTTCAATCAAATTGATCATCTTAAGTACATTGTCATTCACGGATGATCCCTCAGACATCCTACAACCGAACAGCTCCTTCGATATCTCATATCGAGCTGTCCTCCCTGCCACATCATACAACTCTTGTAGATGCATAAGGATAGTATGAGCATCCATATGCTCATGCTGCTTCTGTAGCTCAATGTTCATGGAAGCTAGCATGATGCATTGAGCAACATTTGCATTATCTATCCACTTACGAAACACAACATGTTCATCATTATGTGCATCGTTAGTAGGTTCAGTAGGCTTAGGTGAGTCAAGCACATATTCCAGCTTCTCCACCCTGAGAACAATTCTCAAGTTTCGAAGCCAGTCAGCAAAATTAGGACCAGTCAACTTGTGAGCATCTAGTATACTCCGGAGTGATAGTGCAGAAGGCATAACGTATATAGTAAATCTGTAAATGATAAACACATAACAACACTTAGTAAATATTCAATTTTATTTTAAAACACTATATGAATCGGGTCTTTATTCATAAGTGGCTCCCATTAGTTTATCTAATTTATACACCCCCTAAGTGAAAATTAGGCATTCATAATGCTAGTGGGAATAGGGATCCTACATTCCATTACACAACCTCGGCTGTAGCACGAAACGTCATGTGATGTTCAATAGGCAGACAACTCTTGTCAATTACATCTTATGTTATTCCCTAATATAATTTTAGCCTCTTGAATAATTGAGTCACGGCTGTAGCACGACAAACTCAATATTCTAAGTCAAGTATAACCCAACATTTCATACAATTGAATCAGTCTCCAACGGCCCACGGCTGTAGCACGTAACGACCTTTAGATTCTAATTCAATGTACACATCTCTATGTAATAGACAAGTATTTCTTATTTCGAAATCAAAGCCCTCGGCTGTAGCACGAAACGACAATGATTTAAAAATAAGAACCACTTTCTATCATGTTGGAAGGCTATGACCGACACAAGCCCGTTGTGTCATTGGCCAATTATTACTTGATATTATTTAATTTTAGAGAGATTATATTACGTTACAATCATAATCATATTATAAAGAGATTCTTCCTTTTAAATTAAATATTTCAAATCAATAATCGATAATCAGATGATTCCCAGATTGGGTGGAGCATTGTCAAGAGGCGTCACTTAATAACCCTTTCTTACAGATAGAAATCTGTTGTTGACAGAATCATCCTTTCTCTCAAAATTGAAAATTCATATTTAATTACGTGTTTCATAAACACAAGAATCTCATGATTGTATTCATAATATTATTATCAAGGCAAGAAACGATTCCTATTCTAGATTTTCTAGAGCACGCCTTATATTAATTTAAGTTCACCTAAATCTATCATCGCATGGTAAACACAGGCATATATCTCATATATAAAAATAAATAAACAAGTAAGCATGCAAGTAATATCATGTCACACATTGATATAATGATGTATGGATTTATTATAGCATTTAAAAGCAATTAAAACAATTAAAACATGCTTTAAACACTTTCGGGAATATTAACAGTTCAAAACTTTTATATAAAAAATATTTGACCACTCCATTAGATCTGTCTCGGAAAAACGAATCCAACGATATATTGCACGCCCAAAACGGAGTTACGAAACTCCCAAAAAATCAAATTTTAAAAAGACAGATGGGCTGTAACGCATTACAGTACTGCGTTACAAGGTCTATAACGCATTCACGTAATGCGTTACAACACTGTTGAGCCATTTACGTGTGTAAAGCATTCCGTAAATGCGCAACAGTGTGTAACGCATTCACGGAATGCGCAACACACCCCCCACCCCGCGTGCGCTGCACGCGCCTGCAGTAGCCGATAGCAGGTTTCTTTCCTTTTTTTTGTTTTGTTCCTTCTCCTGCCGTAGCAGTTTGTCTGCCGGCCGTTACAAAAAAATTGTAACCCCCCTTTCCTTTTACTCCCTTCCTTAATAACTCCTTATTAATTTATTATTTTAATTTTATTATTAATAAATTAATTAACATTTAATTAATAAATTAATAAAAATCAAAATAATATGATTACTTAAATCAGGCAGTAGCAGAAAATTATCAAATCAGCCATGGGTCCTTGTGCAAATTTTAATCATAATTATTCACATGCATAATTATTTCATGAATTTTTAATTAAAACAATTTTAAAAAATTCATAACAAATAATCTACACATCACAAAATTATGAAAAAAATACCTAGACAATCTACAACACTTGTAGAACCCAGATCAGTAGTCAAAATCTCATGCAAAAATTATTTCGAATTAATTCATAATTAAATCCAAATAAACTTGCAAAAATCATAATAAATCCATACATGCATAAAAAAATCTGAAATTTTTTATATGAATCTCTATATGCAGAACCTGGCTCTGATGCCAATGAAGGAATTTACGGATGAGCGGAAGCGTGAAATAACATTTATTCCGTAAAAACCATATACCGCACATATAGAAAAACGTATAAAAGGGAAAAACTGAGGAATCGAAACCATACCTCATGAATCGAAGCTTTATAAAATTGGAGTGCTAGCAGTTGCTCCTCAGTGTGTGAAGCACTCTACCGGTATCCACCAAGAACGATCCTCTTCGATGAACCTTTTTATAAAACTAAGCTTTTATAAAAATGGAGTTTTTGGGAGAGAGAGAGAGAGAGGAAGAAGATGGAGGCTAGGGTTTTCCAAAACCAAAATTATGTGTTCAATCAAATGAGCCATCCATCTCATTCTATTTATAGGGCTCTCCTAGGGTTTTATAATATATCTTTATATATATTAACCCCCACATTTTATCTTCATAAAATGCTTTATTAATAATTAAAACTATTTTAATCATTATTTCTTTTCTTAACTATTTAGAAAATAATTCTCTCTCTCATTATTTCATCAAAGAAAATATTTTTTTATGGTGTGACCCTGTAGGTTCAATATTATGCCGGTAGTAGAAATAAATAATAATAAACTTTTATTAATTATTTACATGAATACTAAAATTCACTAAATATAATTAACTGATTAATTATATTTATTCTACATCGTGAGTGATGCTTCTCAACATATCGCGACTATCCGGATAAAATGAGTTCACTGCTTAGAATACCAAGAACCTATTCAGTGAATAGTTATTGTACAATTAACTCCTTCTACCCTCCAATGTCCTAATTAAATACAAGGCATGGATCTTGTGTCAAGCCTATCTAATTTAATCATTTGCTTTCCCATTCACTATGCTCAGTTCTATATAAATTAGAAACTCCTTTCTAATTTCATTCACTCTGACCAAAGATTCTTGAACTAGCATAAGTGGATCAGCTTTGAACATTCTCTTCCTTCACTGGAAGGGGTAGATCCTTTATTGATCATACACTATCTTCGTGTACAAATTCCTATACCCAGTAGAGCCCTAATAATTGTCCCTGGAGACTAAGAACTAAACCAAAGCATAGTTCAGTGTACACAAGATGACTATGATGACCTCAAGTTTAAGGATACTTGTACAACTATCACTATGTGAACAACTGCTGACACGTGAGTGAACTCCATCAGTTGTTCAGCTGTGCGAGTCATGTTCAGTGAAGTTATTCTATAATAAGCACCTACATACTAGTTATAGTGTCACCACACAAATATCTATGAGAACAGACATCCTTCATAATGAAGCAAGCATAGTATGTACCGATCTTTGCGGATTATTAATTACCAGTTAGTAATCCTATGACCAGGAACTATTTAAGTTTAGAGTTATCATCTTTTAGGTCTCACTATTATGATCTCATCATAATCCTTAAAAAGCTTTACTCTAAACTATGGTATATCTTATTTAAACACTTAAATAGATAGAGCCCGTAATAAAAACAAAACAAGTCTTTTAATTAATATCAATGAAATCAAAACAGATTACATAAAAGTTATTCCTAAATCCTTATACTTGATTGGGCTTAGGACATATCTCTTTCAATCCTGATACTGCAAACTCTGATGGATTAAACTCTGATGTTATTGAAACTGTGGTGACTACGCCTAAGGAAAATGCACATGTGCTGGGGGAGCATACTGAAGATCCAACCATATCTCAAGAAGCATTAGAATCTACAACAGGCTCTTCAAATTCTGATTCGTCAAGTTCTAATGGGCCAAGTTCTGATAATTTGGGAAACTCAGATTCTGATATTTCTGGAAACTCAAATACTGAAGGATCCAACTTAGAGAGCATAATTTCAGGGGGAGCATCAGAAAATGTTGATGGAGATAGCATGGATCATGGGGGAGCATCCAGTTCTAGGAATAACCTTCCATCTACAAGGAAGTGGACTAAAGCACATACACCTGACTTACTTATTGGAAATCCTGATGCCGGTGTCAGAACTAGAACAACTACATCAAATGAATGTCTCTATCATTCTTTTCTATCTCAGACTGAACCAAAGAAATTGGAAGAAACTCATTAAGATGCTGATTGGGTGCAAGCAATGCAGGAAGAGTTAAATGAATTTGAAAGAAATAAAGTCTGGACCCTAGTGCCAAGACCAAAGAACAGGTCTGTTGTTGGTACAAAGTGGGTGTTCACAAACAAAACTGATAGTGATGGCATAATTACAAGGAATAAAGCAAGGCTGGTTGCAAAAAATTACTCTCAACAGGAGGGAATTGATTATGATGAAATATTTCCACTAGTTGCTAGATTGGAAGCCATAAGAATATTTTTAGCTTATGCTGCTCACAAGAAGTTTAAAGTCTTTCAAATGGATGTGAAAAGTTATTTTCTTAATGGAGAATTGGAAGAAGAGGTATATGTTGAACAACCTCCAGGATTTGTAGATCCCAAATCTCCCAATCATGTCTACAGACTTGATAAAGCACTTTATGGCCTTAAGAAAGCTCCAAGAGCATGGTATGAGACTTTAGCTCAGTTTCTTCTGGAAAGCGGATTTAACAGAGGGACTATTGACAAAACATTGTTCTACCTCAACCATGGAAATGACTTACTTTTGGTGTAGATATATGTTGATGATATCATTTTTGGTTCTACAAATGACAGACTTTGTAAGAAGTTTGCCAAGCTGATGCAGTCAAAATATCAAATGAGTATGATGGGAGAGCTTAACTATTTTCCGGGTCTTCAAGTCAAGCAAAAATGAAGAAGGAACTTTTATTTGTCAATCTAAGTACACCAGAAATTTGTTGAAGAAATTTGGAATGCAAGATTGTTCAAATACATCCACTCCTATGGTCACTGCAACAAAGTTGGATAAGGATACTGGTAAATTAGTAGATATTACTGATTACAGAGGTATTATTGGCTCATTACTCTATCTAACTGCAAGTAGACCTGATATCATGTATGCTACCTGTCTTTGTGTAAGATTTCAAGCAAATCCAAGAGAACCTCACTTAACAGCTGTGAAAAGAATTTTCAAGTACCTTAAGGGTATAGCTGATCTGAGATTGTGGTATCCTAGAGAATCAGACTTTAAGCTAATAGGTTACTCAGATGCAGATTTTGCAGGATGCAAAATTGACAGGAAAAGCACAAGTGGAAGCTGCCAATTTCTTGGAGGCAGATTGGTTTCTTGGTTTAGCAAGAAACAGAAGTCAATTTCCACATCAACTGCAGAAGTAGAATACATTGTTGTAGGAAGCTGTTGTACACAGATTCTTTGGATAAAGAATCAGTTACTGGATTATGGGTTAGAATTTTCTAAAATCCCTATATACTGTGATAATCAAAGTGATATTGCTATGACAGGTAATCCAGTTCAACACTCAATGACAAAGCACATCAGCATTAGGTACCACTTCATAAGGGAACATGTGGATGAAGGTATATTGGAATTGCATTTTGTTCCAACAGATCAACAACTAGCAGATATCTTCATAAAACCACCATGTGAAGTTACTTTTACAAGATTGGTAAATGAACTTGGAATGGTTTCAGGTTCTTTCTCTAAATCTGCCTAGTTTATGTTCTGATACATCAGACTTTATGATCAGTATTTACAGATATTACTATCTTTGTGTATTCTGTGCTTAAATTGAAATTTGGTTAAGTGTTGATTGTTGTCTGATGTGATTCTCTAAACTCTGATAGTGATATGAATGTTTCTGTGAGTATTCAATCTAATGAGGATAACTGTGCTAGATGCTGACCTAGTAGTCTTTAATATACTAATGATCCCATGTATAAAGTAATTGTTTATGTGGAAATCTTTTTACACAAGCAAATTCTGATATTAAGCTTGGTTAAGTTTACTTTATGTATCTTATTACTAAGTCAAAAACTAGAATAGTGCTTCTTATCTGTTAAGTTCTGATGTTAGTAAATCTGATGGATGTACTACGTGCTGATAAGCCTCACTTATCAAAAGAAAAAGAAAAGAAATAAAAATCAGGTACTCCTTTGAGCTCTAGAGTAAAAATGTGGAAGGGAAGACCCAAGTGCATTGCTGGTATTAAGTAACATGAATCAGAAAAGCAAAAAAAATTCTTGGTGACTTTTCACACTCTATGATTACTGGAGAAATACTCTGATAACAGGATAAATTCTGATAAGCAGTCGTGACTCACTTACACTGAGAAGCCACTGTAAAATAGAATTTCAAAAGATGCATAAAATGAGCACAAAACAGTTGAGGTGGACTCATGCATGAACTTATTCTAAAGTAGACTTTAGAATAATGACAGATTTTGAGCAAAGTTCTTAGTTATGCCTTATTTCTAAGATGTACTGAAGTGAATCAGACTTTACTCTTTGTCTGATATTTAGCTTAATGCACACATTTACACTTCATATGAATAATAAAAATTACTGTGATGATAAATGTTGTTTTAGATGAACAGTTTATGTGTCAGATTGCATAAATTTTGAGGACAAGTTCTGATGGAAGTTCTGATGATTAAGTTCTGATGAAACCGTATCAGTATTTGTGTGAAGAATTACATGAATAAACATTCACTTTTCGAGTTAAGGAGCCATATTCTGATGACTTTTAAATTCTGATAATAATCAAGTTCTGATGTTGACGTGGCAGTATTTATTTACTTGGTTTATATTTGGTCATTACTTGAACGATAATATTTTAACAGAATATTGGTTAATGTGAGATAAAATAGTCATAATCATTATGGGTTAGTGGTTAACGTGTATGTCCTGAAAAACTGCATGTGCACGGTAATTATTGCTTATTTTACGTGCCCATTAACTCTTGTTCTAACCGTTTACTGACTGTTCACATGGTGCCAGGTGTAAAGTGTATCCCATGCTTCAAAAATATAATTGTTGAGTGTAGAGAGTATATGTATGAGAGATAAAAGATTTTCTAATCTTTTACTTAGTTTTCTATTCTAAATCTCTTTTACTTTCTCTCTCTCTCTCCCCCTCTCTCTCTCTCTCTCTCTTATATTCTGATGTTGTTTTTCTCTCAGGACTTTTCACAAACACTTTGCAAACATTCTTTATTCACTTAACTTCTTACAGAGATGGCACCGAAAGACGTAATTTTCAATGGGGCTAAGTTTGTTCCTAATAACTTCTCCGCTATTCTTAATAAATCAGAAGCCCCATCAGAACTTCACTTCATTCAGGACTTTCTTACTAGTTCTGATATTGGGTACGCTCTGACCGAACCGAATGAATTCTCTGGTACTCAAGTGCTGGAATTTTGGAGAAGCGGAGTATATGATGATGGTGGTGCTCAAGGGTCCCCAAGTATTATTTTTTCATCAGGGGAGGATGAGCATGTCGTGACATTGGCTACGGTTCGACAAGCACTGCAGTTGCCTGAGAACTGTGTTTATTCTACTGTTGAGGAGTCAGTTCTTCAAAACATGATGGCCAGTCTGGGGTATGAGAGGACTTTGGCAAAGCTGGGTCAGTTGAAGAGATCTTACATAAGGAGGGAATGGAGTTTCTTCTTTGACTGCATAACCAAGGCTTTTGCAAACAAATGTTCTAATTTCGATGCAATCCCCATATTTAGCCAACAAATCGAGTATGCTCTCATTAACCAAACTGATTTTGATTATGCAAGTGTTGTCTTAGGTTTCATTGGGGACAAAATGAGAGATGAAAGAAATACTGTTTACTTTGCTAGATTCTGTCAGCTTATTTATAGTTTTTGTTGTGATGATAAGCCCCAATCAGCTAGTGAATTAGTTCCATCATTCAGACTAGCTAAACGAGCTTTTAATGACTTATTATCTACTGATAATAAGAAGACTGTGTTAAGACCCCTCCAAGTTCCTTTATCTGTCAAACAAGCCTTAATAACCTTTCACACAGTTAAATATACTGAACTATATCCTGATGTCCTACCATCAGAACCTACCACCTCTACACGAACACCTCAATCTTTCGAACCTCAACCTTCAGATCCTACAGTGAAGCCTTCATCTTCGAAACCCAAGAGGACTAAGAAAGTACCTCAGAATCAAAAGAAGAGATGGAGAATTATTCTGCGAGATGAATCAGATACTGAGGAACAGGTTCCCACCTGTTGTTGTAGAAGCTGAGAAGGTCTCTTCTCAGAAAGATACTGTCACTTGGAGTTCTAGGCCCCTCAAAAGGCTTAGAAAGTTAAATTCTGATGATAAAGCTCCTACAGTGTCTCCGCCGTTGAAGAAATTGAAGAAACAGAGAGCTCACAGGGACATAGTTGAGTCAGATTCAGAGGATGTAGTGAAAGCAGCTAAGGAAGGGGATCAGTAATCTCTGATCTCAACAGAACCATTTTTTATTGAATCACTTCCTTCTGCACAACCAGAAACTGCTCAAGACAGAATACCTACACCTTCTATGTCACCTATAGTTGATCCAGTACATACTGAAGAACCTGGTACAAGTGCTGAAATTGATATTCATAACTTGATTGTGCCTGAGATTTTGTACTTGGAAGCTCCACAAATTCAACTCACTCCACCAACAACACTAATTTTGGATGTTGATCAGAACCTGGCTGCATATCAGAATTTAGAGGATGATGTTGAAGCCTCTATATCCTCACATACTGCTATTTTATCAATGGACGCTGATACTGCAGGATCCGCAAGTTCTGATGCTGCCAATGAGGAAACTACTGGTGAAGCTGCTAGCAATCTAAATGCTACTGCAACTAGCCCATCAGGACATGCATCTCAACAAACAGTTAATAAAACTGATCTAATCAAGAAGTTTGTTAAGGAAGCACCAGTACCTTGGAGTGAAACTCCTAGAGGAAAGGAGTGGACTAAGGAATGGAATTCAGTTAGTTTTGTTCCTTTCAAAAAGATTCTTGTTGAGCATCTGGCAAAAGCTGATGAAATACTGTTAAATGATGATTTTAAGGCACAGCTGAGAGTTACTGCATTGAGTACTAAGAACCTTCAAGGTCAACACTCAACAACTCATGCCAAGGTGAATAAAATTCAAGAAACCTTGATCCAGCAAGATATGAATGTGAAACTTGAAAAGAACAGATTTTCAAGCCAGCCTTTGACAGAATTGCCAACATTGAGAAAACTCAGGAGAAGCAACAAACTCAGATTGATGAACTTTTAAAGAATCAAGCTTCTCAGCAAGCTAAACTCAATGAGATCCAATCCTCAGTGGAATTGCTTGTCTCTCTTCTATTACCTACTGATGCCAAAAGGGGGAGAAAGTGATTAAGTCCAAATCCAAATCTATTCAGACACTGAAGGGAAAGGATGATGGAAATGATGACCAGGGAAACTCTGATAAGGGTAGAGGTCAAGGTCAAAGCAAAGGATTTTCATCAAGTAAAGCTAGAATTACAAGTCAAGGAATAAGTTCTGATACTGGGAGAAGAATAAGTTCTGATACTAGTAAAATGATAAGTTCTGGTGAACATCTGGAACTTGATGAAGAAATTTCAAAGGAGTTATTTCTTAAAGAAAATCCAGGAATGGACTTTGAGAGTCTAAAGGAAGAAGAAGCTAGACTCAAAGCAGAAGGTGTCAAGACAAAATCTAAAGCTTGTGTTGTTGAAAAGAAATTTCCAAAGCCTAAGGGTATTGTGATAAAGGAAAGAACAAATTATGTGGCAACCAAAACCAAATCACAAGTGGAAATTGATCCAAGGTCCAAGGGAAAAGAAAAAGTTGATGAACCTGTAAAGGTTTATATGCTAGTCATGGATGAAGAAATAACTGATGATGAAGAAGATGCTAGTCTTACTCTGATTTCAAAGAAGATTTTTCAAACAACCTCTGACATGGCTCATGTTGTTTAGAGTTAAGATATAGTAAGTTTTGATATGACAGTGAAGCAAGCAACCTCTGACATAGCTCAAGTTGGCTTGATATCAGAAGATAAGGAAAAGGAAACCTCTGACATTGCTCATGTTAAACCTTAGAAGATACTCCTACCAGGATTCACCAAAGCTAAACAGACTCAACCTTTGAAGACTGCAACAAGTGGTTTTAAAGCAAGAGTTGTTACAGAAAAGGAAGCAAGAGATAAATCTGGATTGGGTAGTTCTGATGAAAGAAGAGTATACAAGACTACCAATGATCCAACTTTCTTAAGTGAACCAGGTGTTGGAGCAACTCCTGAAAGATTGAATCGACTTGAATCTATATAAATGGTTTACCATACCTTTTTGAAAGAACATATCTTGTTATATTTTATGATAGATGGAAGGGTATACCATATCAAGAAGAATGCTATACCACTGAAGTATTTTGAGGAACTGTAACATGTTCTATTCCTACTTCCAGTGAAAGATAGATTAACAGATAGTGATATAGGTTATTTAAAGTCACAAATTCAAAGATAGAAGAAGCTTTATTCTGTAAAGTCTGACAGCACATACTGTCCCAAGTACAGAGTTTACAAAGGTGATATTGTCGAAGTGAAGCCTAACTCTGCTAAGATCATAACTACTTTTCTGGGTTATAAGGCTGTGGAATTCAATCTAGAGTCTGAGAAGGCATATCTGATCATTCTAGATCAGGAGATAAGAAAAGCTAAGATAAATAATCTCAGAGCAGCTATTTTTCAAACTGATGAAGATACAGCTAAATTAATAAATGCTAAAAGGAGGATGGTCAATGCACTTGAATATGCTGAGAGATGTTTGTTGAAGAACTATCTCGGAACAACTCCTGATATCAAAGAGATTAGAAATTAAAGCCAAGTCAAAGATCTACAACTACTTAAATTCTGAAGTATATACAGACTGAAGCTGATATCAGATCTTAAGGATGGTAAAACTGAAAGGACTGTAAGTTGTAGTTATCTAGTCAAGTCCTCATGCGTTTGTACTTAATGTTTTTGACATCATCAAATATCTGTTGAACTTGTATATTATGCTAATTTACAAGTTGGGGGAGATTGTTAGATATATTTGTGATGTCATGGCTAATATGATTTGTGTCTAGTTTTCAGATCTTACTTAACAGGACAAATCAGTACTTAACTGGAAATCAGTACTTATACTGAAGACAGAGCTTAAGATATCAGAACCTAAGTTGTCAGGAGATATTTATCAGGAGATAATATGAGGACTTAAGATGACTTTCAAATAAGGCAGGCGGCTGATTGAAAGGAAAGAAGATCGAGAATAAGAAAGAAAGAAATATGCATGAAGAAGGAATTATATGAAGAATAGAATACTTGGAAGAAAAGATAACTAATTGATATATTTTAGGAAGCAAAATTATATTCCATATCAATTAGAATATTATCTTGTAACTGTGTAGTATATAAACACAGGCATAGGGTTTACACAAAAGGTGTTATCATAATCGAAGTTATTATTCATTGTAACCCTAGCAGCTCTCGTGATAATTTGTTCATCACTGAGAGAGAACAGTTCTTTGTAACAGAGTTTATTGTGTTGAATAAAATCTGTGTTCTGTTACTTGAGTTCGTATATTTGATTTGATTGTAGTAAACACTGTATTCCACCCCCTTCAACAGTGTGGGTGACCTAACAATTTCATATACGATAAATATGTTTATTCAAAAATAGTTTTCCTCGGTGTTACACACCTTCTTTCGAAAACAATTCTTTTGTGGACTTATTATCCTGTGAATACCTTAATGGTAAACCCAGCACCTAGGCTTGAGTTACAGTATTGCATCACAATTCCAATTGGAAGAATTTAGGACATTCACTGGAGCCACCGCATACGATGATCAGTCGTACTACGGAAATAGTAATCTTTTCTACTAGTAGAAGGACGATTCCCTTTTGTTATCTGTTATCACCCTGGCCGCATTCGGGTCTTTTCTGTGTCCATCCCTCTCAGGTACACACTTCGTGTCTATTCTTCTCAAGACACGGTTTTACGTTCATCCCTCTCAGGTACGCATACTCCACATGTTCATCGGTATATAAGATACCTTCTCATTTGGTAGTAAATTGGTAGTCTCCCCAGTCCATGAAGTACTGAAGTCTACCCTCCTTTTCCTTGTAAGAATCCAATCATATATCTGGAACTTATATTGTTCCCCAAGCATATTACTTGTTGATAGGTACACTTTGATTTGTATGTATATATATGTACTTCTGCGAATTTTCGGAGGAAGAACCAAGATAATGTGAGTTGACCGTTGTCAACAGATAATATATAAGGGGGGTTTCTTTTAAAACTAGTCAAAATATTTAAAGTAATTCAATATAATATTTTTCGACGATTTGAAAGTATTCGAATGACTTTCTAAAATTCAGAAAGTATTTTAAGAGTAGGTCTTATGATTTTTAAATCATATTAAATCATTTAAAAAATATTTAATAATTAAATAATAATTATTAAATAACTAGACCTCGAATGATTATGTTTTAAAGAAATATTTGAAATAATATTACCCAACTATTTTACGTTTAAATAATTATAGTAATCTTTAATAATATAATTAATCGAATTTTAAATAAATAATTATTGAAGAATAATTCTCCTATTTAAATGAATATCCGAAATAATATTCGTTATTCGAGTAGTTAAATATAGTTGAGGGAATACGATCTTTGGAAATCGTTCCAAATAATTTCGAGGTATGTAATACTTTGCAAGTGGACATCGAGTCTCTTGGAATAAAACAAATGCAGACTTTTAGTCGTTCAAAACGTCTCCAGAATACTTCTGGGTTTTTACATAAATTATATCGACCGACACTTGGTCTATAATATATAATACCACACTATTCGTTAGCGTAAACATTCTCAAATATACCAACTCTGGAATACTTCCGGGTTTTTATAAACTTACACCGACCAATCCTCGGTCTAAATATATTGTTTCAAATTGGTACTTTTATTATACCAAAATCATCATATCTTATGATTTAATATATAACAATTTGTAAATCACCGTAAAACATTTATCATGCATATTGCAGTATTTAAAAGGAATTACAACACAACAGTTCATAAAAGGTAGGGTTTAAAAACTTGTCTGAAGTCCAAGATACGTTTCCCGACTTCCTCTAGTTCCGGGTTTTTTAATCAATAAACATCATAATCATAATCAGTATTCCTACTCTCATCATCAACTTATATTTCTAATAGTTCAATACTTCATAATTTTCAATATTCGATCGACTCGAAATAAGTATCAATCCTTGGTCGAAACGGACGGTCAAAGTGGTCTTGTAGAGTTGACTTTACCGAATGTTACTATAACATGACTCACACTCTATCATTCTTAATAAATCATAAAATAATATTTTAATACGAAACCACATCGAGGAGCTTCTTGAGTGCTTTTAATATTTATCATAAAAGTATCTTTTTGATAAAATGAATTTAATTAGGTGAAAAACATTTCAAAAGTTCGGTCAACTACGAGGTTTTACTATTCAAACTATTTTGACTAAAATGTCGATATCTCTCAAACCGTTAATTCAATTGATATACCGTTTTCGCGTGCGCGATCTAGAAAAAATTTAGAACACCGGGAACTTCTGCAGAAATGTAAGTTGAGTTTTGTTCATTTTAACGAGATTACGATTACGATCAGAGTTTCGTTTTTGTCTTAAATCATTATACCACCATCAAAAACATTATGTTCTTGAGGCAACAATCATCAACCTTAAAAATAATTAACTAAACATCAAGATAATATCAAATCAATCATCAAAATCATACTTATATCCAAGATCCTTACTTTTCTTGAAACTTAAAACTTAAACAAAGTTTGGATGAAGGTTCATACCTTTCTTGGTAGCTTGGGAGGTTCTCTTATTTATGGTTGAACCTTGGGAGGGATTGGTGATAAGTGGAATTTATATCTACTTGGAACACTTCATTACAGGTTTAAGTTGGTGGTTTGGACTCAAGTCATTGGTATTTTTGATAAGTTTTTGTGTTATTACATTTCAGGCATCAGTTAAATGAAGAAAGGAGTTTTTCAAAAAAATATGCTGAAAAGCGATCAGAGTTAGAAGCCTAGGCCATTCTCAAGTTGTAGAGAATCTCGTTATCTTCGCGTGGGTAGTTGAATCGCCTAATTCTGACGAGTAGAACACGAGTTATGGCCAAAAGAAGAATTATTAGAAAAGTACAGAAGTCAGGCGCGGCCGCCCCAGAAACCAGCGCGCCCACGCTGACTTTCTGCCAAAATAGCGCAGCCGCCCTGCCATCAGCGCGGCCGCCCCACCCTGATTTTTTCCACAGAATCCTTATTTTAGTAAAAAATAAAGGAATTAAGGGTCCTGGTCATCCTGGAGCCTATATATATCAATAAAAAGACGTTTTTAACAAGGAGACCTGGGAGAGCAATAAGAAGACCTAGAGAGCACGAGAAGGCTACAGAGAAGAAGAATCTTATTTCTTTAATATAGTTGATACTTGGATGCTTGTTTTCGATTTATCTTTGAACCCTAGTACTTTTATATTGTTTAATATCATGCTTTCATTGGAACCCATTGTGACGATGAGTTCAATTATGAACTAATCGTTATCGTGGGGTTCTAACAGATTTACTTATGGATTTCCATAGTTATTTGTTTTTAAATATCTTGATGTGTGGTGATTAATTAATATCTTAGTATTGGTTGTGCTTATTTATCTTATGTGCGTAGCTGACATATAAGATAGCGTGTTAATCTCTATTGAAGCGGCAGTGAATAATGAGGTTTAGAACTTGCCATGCTAGCTTAGGTTCATGTGTTATTGTTATGCATGATTTGTATGAAACTTGTAATAACCCCAATTTTTGGAGTTTTTGAAACCCTTATGAACAGTGTTTTGCTGATTATGCTGAATAAGAAAACTTTTCATGCCACACTATGTAGGGGCTCTTTTATTGATTTTCTGGGATATTATTAGTACTCTATATGATAAATAAGTGTATGTAAAGATCGTCAGAATCCAAATTCGAACACTTTGATTTTTTTCGAAAATCTACCAGATACAGAAAGAATTGAGTATAAGGTAACAGAATAAAAAGGATTTAAATTCAAGGATTAAAAGAGAGGATCATGAAAGAAATATAATGTATTGAGAAAGGTTAAAGAAACCTAAGTAATAAGATCCCGGGTATGATCCCTCAAACGATAAACGAAAACGAAAGTTAAGCGAACCGTATAACAGATCAGCGGTCATTAGGCAAGCAATTAAGAGTTAATCAAGGAGGTTAGGGATGATGATGTCATCAAACCAACAAGAAGAGGACAAGTGTGGAGGGTGACATCACATGATGACCAAAGCATGACATAAGGGAAAGAAGTGTGGTTGATTTATAACCACATAATTTTTTTTTTTCATGGTTAAAAATGATTAAAACAAAACAAAAGTCAACCAACCAAGGCAAATCAAAACAAATCACAAAAAACACAAAAGCTCTTCCCTTTTCTTCATCAAGCTCTCGGCCAAAATGAACATAGCAACTTCAAACTGACATATCTCCTTCAATACTCACGCAAATGTTGTGTTCTATAGCTCGTTGGAAAGGTATTGAGATGGCCTACAACTCTTGTTCACAAGTCTCGTCCAAATAAGCATGGTAAGACCCTCATTTTTACAGTTCTTTCAATCGGACTTATAGAAACTTTAAAGCCTAACTTTGTGTTCTTGATTTCTTTGGAAAGATCAAGCTTGTATGAGGCTCCATAAGGCTTCCTAGTAACTTTCCACCCTCCAAGAAAGGTATAAATCTTCACACCCTTTAGTAATAAGTTTGAATGTTGAAGTTTGGAGATGGTTTGGATGGATGAGTAGTAATTTGAATGATAAGCATGATTCGAGCTTAATTGTTAAGTAGTTTAGTTGAATTTGGAGATGTTATAATATATGATTGGATTGAGATCATTGAGCTTATTATGACTAAAATCAGTAGCATTGATGTGTATCTGTATTGTTGTTGATTGGTAGTTGGATTGATATGATTTGGAATGGTAAAAATTTGGGAAATCGTGTAAACATAGCCGTCGTAATGTCCGATTTACTTTAGACTATTTTTGCTCTTAACATAAGGACCCTAGAACTCCCTGTTAGGTTTTGACCATTGCAATGATTAGATATTTCATGTTACGAGCTTCGTTTTGATATGTGGTTTGTTTGAATTCGATGTACGGTTTAGGAGAAACGACTGTTTTATGTAACGGCATTTCGCGACCGAACCATTACCCCTCGTCTTACTTTGAAACCTTGGTTAAGGACTTTAAATGACTATTTGGGGTATGAAACATTTATGTAAAGTGGATTAGGCAGTTGGTAAGGTGCTCGCGAAAGAATTGCCTTAAAACTCTTAATGGCTAATTTATTAAAAATGGTGGAGCTGAGGGTATTCGAGCGACTTAAGTGAATCGTTAAGCGCAAAAGCGAATGTTAGGACTCTAAATGGTTAAAGTCTAGTTTCTTAAGCGACCGGGGCTTAATTCCGACTTATGTTGTTGTTCATAGGTTATCGGACCCACTATAAGCTTAAGTCTATCCGGGAGCACCCGGGCAAGTTTTCTACCTGTTATACTATTGTGGTGATGTATATATGTATATGCATTATCTTGTGATAGATGCATGTTAGTTAATTAGCAAATTTTGCGATATATTGAAGCATGCTGAGATGGTATATATATGCATGTCTGTTTCGTAATCTGGTTATCTATCTGTTGATTTCAATGTTTATAGTTGCATAATACCTATGCTAGAGATAAGCAGTAGTTGCGTATACCCTTAGTATAGGGGACCCAAAGGTGAACATTTTTTCTAAATCGGTAGTCGATGTTCCCGAGTATAATATATATATATATATATATATTGATATAGTTTTCAAAACTATTAATCGAATAAAGTTTATTCGATAACTTTATTTTATTTTATTAATGAATATTATTTTGAATATTCATTCGAAGGCTTATGACTCCATTTATTTTATTAATGAATATTATTTTGAATATTCATTCGAGGGCTTATGACTCCTTTTATTTTATTTAATGAATATTATTTTGAATATTCATTCGGGGGCTTATGACTCCTTTTATTTTATTTAATGAATATTATTTCGAATATTCATTCGGGGGCTTATGACTCCTTTTTTATTGAATATTATTCGAATATTCATTCGAGGGCTTATGACTCCTTTTATTTTATTTAATGAATATTATTTCGAATATTCATTTGAGGACTTATGACTCAGTTTATTTTATCAACTGAATATTATTTGAATATTCATTCGGGGACTTATGACTCAGTTTATATTATTTAATGAATATTATTTGAATATCCATTTGAGGACCTATGACTCCGATTATTTACTGAAATATATTCTTTATTTTATTAAAGAATAAGGTGTCGATAATCAAACTTATTTTTGATTATTCAAATAAAGATAGTACTTTCGTATAAGTATATCTTTGGTTATTTAATACTCATTTAAAGTATAAGTTTTACAACTTCTACTTCAATTATTTGTATAAAGATTATTCTTTATAGGAATATTATTTAAATAATAATATTCAGATATTTTCTAATATATTGGGACTGATTTACTTTATTAAATCAGCATTACTCCAAACACTCTTTAAAGTGTTTTCGAGTCTTTAAAATGATTTTTAAAAGTTAGAGCGGATCCCAAAACTCATTTTTTTTTATATTTAAGACCTTTCTTTTAAAGGGGATTTAAATACTCGCTCAAAACCAGAGGGATCCGGCTCTATGGTGTATTTTATATTCGCAACAAGGTTGCGGTTTTGGTAAATGAATTGATTACTTACCCAACGTTCGGGAAGTAAGTCCATCTATTTGAGTCGGCATAAGCAACATGGGCTCAGTGGGCGTCCATGAAAGTGTAAGTGGCTCAGTGGGAGTCCATCAAATGCGTAAGTGGCTGAGTGGTAGTCCAACATAAGGTCCTATTGCGACTAGTGTGATGACCAGTGGGGAATTCGTCCGTCTACTAGTAGAAAAGGTTACTTATTGGTATCTTTTCCTGATCAGCAAGATATCAAGTTTATGCCAAGGTTTTCTCCTTTCCAAAATTCATTGGATATTGCAACTCTGTTTATAATTTTCATAACAGAGGTTTTCAAGGAGTGTATGAAATGTATATATATATAGGTGTATATATATATATCGGGACTTAATGAAGTATCTCGTAACTTCATTATTTATAATGATATTTCAAGGATTGAATCTATTCAAGTCTTATCTTGTAGTCTCATCTGGGTGATGAACTTTTGAAACTGATTATAACTTGAACGGTGGTAGTTCAAGCAGTATTCGGATATAAGTATATTGGAGTATCTTCTAACTTCATCTTTTAAACTTATATCTAGTAAATTATTATCTTGTGCATGTCAAAGATTTTCGGAAAAACGTTGAGACAAGGTTAGATATAGGAGATCACCTTGCAACGATAGTTTATACAGTTATAAACTGGAACTCTGTGTATATTATACATGTAGAGGATTTCAAAGATTGTGAAAAGTATATATGTATATATATACTGAATATTTTCTGACTTGGTCGTGTTAAGATATCAGCTTGGTTCATTTCTTCTTGACCAAGACTCTCATGAGTACTATGAGAATGCTCATATATTGTTAATTATTATACATATTATTTCGGTGGGCTTGTTGCTCACCCTTACTTTCTTCCTTCATCACACAACATCAGATAGACAAGATGAACAAGACCAAGCTCCCAATTCGCGAGCGGATAGGAAACATTCTGCAGTTTCCTATAAGCGTTGATGTCGCTGTAGCTGAGGTAGGAACTACCAATAGGCTAGGCTTTCAACTTTTGATGTACCAGACTTATGTATCTCTATCAATTGTAGTAATGGCAAAGAAATGTAAATTTATTCAGAAACCCTTTTAAGGTGTAATGGCATATAATTTTGGAATAAAATGACTCGTGTTATTTTTGGATATTCATCTCTGAGACTATAACTTGTGGTGTGTGTGTTTATTATGGGGTCACGGTACAGAGTAGTTGATTGTTTATTAAGATTGGGTGTTATTAAGGGAAATGGAACTCGTGACAACCCGGATCCCCGACCCCGGATTTGGGGGTGTTACAGAAATGGTATCAGAGCTAAGCGTTATAAACCTCAGAGATGATCTGACGTTAAAATAATAAGTTCACTAAGATAATAAGAACTCTTGCCAAGTTCATAGTCGGGCTACCTAACGTAGTACTGACAGTTAAAACCCTTATGAGAACCCTTATAAATATCGTGATAGAAGCGTAGTTCGTTATCGTAGATGGTAGCGGGACTCTGAACCCTGAGGTTGAGGAGCAACAGCGCGATGATGTTTTATTACTAATTGGAGATCGGATTGTGGATCCGATAGAGCGTCCTAACGCAGGACCGGATGATGTTCATATTGAGGATGTAGTGGTTGAGGATGTTGTCCTAGATGGGATTGTTGCTGAGGAGGATCTCGTGGAGGATCCTACCAAGAATGAATAAAGGACCACTGAGGAATTGATGACCATGGTTAGGGCGACTACCAGAGGTAGGATTGGCCGGTCACTACCAGAGATTCGTTCAAGTTTGTAAAGATAGTAGCCCCTTTAACGCGGCTTACCCATAAGACTGAGAAGTTCGAATGGATAGAGAAATGCGAGAACTGCTTTTAAGAACTGAAGCAATGATTGGTGACGACCCCTATGATGGCATTGCCGGATGGAAAAGGAGATTTTGTGATCTGTAGTGACGCTTCGCATAAGGAATTAAGGTACTTCTTATACAGCACATCAAGGTAATCGTGTACGCGTCTAGACAATTAAGGGAATATAAAAGTCGATATCCCCACCCATGAGCTTGGGCTCGTGGCAATAGTTTTACCCTAAAGATTTGAGGCACTACTTGTATGGAGAGAAGTGGGAGATTTACCTAAGCCATAAGTGCTCTAGTACATTTTCACGCAGAAAGAGCTCAATATGCGCCAAATGAGGTGGTTAGAGCTAATCAAGGATTACGATTATGAGATTCTTTATCATTCGGGGAAAGCCAATGTGGTGGCTGATGCCCTTAGTAAAAAGGAGAGACTCAAGATGATAATGTCTTTGAGAGAGTTTATAAGAGGTTTTGAGAAAATAGAAATAGAAGTGAAGGTAACCGGAGCCGGTACCGAAAAGCTGTTTGAGATTGCAATACAGCCCGAATTATTGGAAAAGAACAGATTGTGCCAGAAAAAGTGATGAATGAAGGCAGAGAGCCAACAAATAGATAAGAGATTAATTCCGAGAAAGATGATAAGGGAATAATGAGGTATTCCTACAGAATTTGGGTACCAAATGTTCAAGAGCTTAAAGATGAGATCTTAGATGAAAGCTAGTTTTTGGAATAAGATTTAGAGCAAACCCTGAACGTGATAGTCAGGGAGGTCGCCATCAAGATAGAAGGAACCCATAACATGATGAAGTGGAAAATGAGGATTTAAAATATGTAGGAGGACCCCGATTATGGGGAGGAGGAGGGAATGTTCAGACTAAGGAAACAGAAGTCGAGTAAGGAAAGGAGACCCAAGACGGTAATCCTATACGAAAATTTATGGACCTTTCTAGACAGAACTTAGACTATTATCCCCAACCACCACCCTGAGGAAATAATGCGGTGAGAAATTCTTTCAGGACCTTTAAGTCGCTAAGCCCTTAGAGTTCCAAGGAACAAGCTGACCCAATCGAGGCAAGAGCCTGGCTAAAGGAAATATAGGAATCATTTGAGATTCTAAATGATGGACGAATCACAAAAGACTATTTTTGTCACTTACCCTCCTAAGAGAAGGGCCACCACTGGTGAAAGACCAAGAAAGGCACAGAGCCAGAGGTTAGAATAAACTGATTAAAGTTCAGTCAATTGTTTTCGGGAAAGTAATTCCCAAGGTTATGGAGATAGTGTAAAAGCTTTAGAGTCAGAATAAAGGCGGACGAGTATGATGAAATATGAAGCTAAGTTGTAAAAGTTGTCAAGATTCATTCTGATGACAAGAATCCCAGAACGATGTGATGCTTGATGTCAATGATTAGTGGGTTCATGAAATAATGATAAGAGAAAGGAAAATAAAAAGAAACTAAAGTGGAAAGGAATATAAAGGCAATAGAGTTTGAGGAATGATAAGGGAATTGGGTATGAGGAAACCCTAAAGACTCGTAGCAATAGAAATAGAAAAGTATGTAATCGTCAGGATGAGGGTGATTCACCATGAGTTAAAGTTGATGATTGAAGGAATAAGAGATACATATATTTTATCCCCTATAAGTTGGGAGGATTTGAGGAAACCTTGAGATAGTTCGAAGGATAATTATTGAGACGCGGATAGACTGAGGAGACAAGGAAGTAAGAAATTAGGAAAATTGGATGAAGGAAGTGACCTTCAAGAATGTGAAGTGTAAGACCGGTGGCTTGATACCCAGGAAGGGAGACGCCAGGTATGAGAGATATCCCAATATTGAGATGACTGTTGAGATAAACAACAAAAGTAAATACGGAATTATTAAGAAGAAGTTCACGTTGAACACGACCAATATCTTCCAGAACATCCTTGTTATCGGTACCAAATCAAGCAAGAAAAGTAGATAACCGTAGTTATCTTTTGGAGGCCATATTGATTGACCTCATTTTGAATACAGATGTTATTGTGAAATTAGGCATATACTATCGAGGTGAGAATGATTGCATAAGACACCCTTATCAGGGATATATGACTTGATTTATCCATGGAAGGATGCATGTACCTTTTTAAAGGTGGCATTAAAGATAGAACATCGGTAACTTAAAATGAATCCTAGGGGAATGCATAAAGGTTGGCATTTCACCCTTAATAGGGATAGTATGAGTTTTGACAGTATGAATTGGAAAGGATTAAGGTAATAACAACCTTTAAGTATTAGTGGGGAAATTTTTCAGAAACATATAGATAATGGTTCTAGTATTAGTAAAGGGTATTTCGATATGCCCTGTATCTAGGGAATACAGGAGGAACGATTCAAGGATAACCTTAGAGGTTTTACAAGGAGAAAGGTAATATTCAAAATTCTCAAGAGTAAAAATGTTGATAAAGGAAATATGACGTAATTATAATGATGCCAAGTGGGGCACGTGTTAAACCACGAGAAAGTATGGATCGAACCAGTAAAGGTCGAAATTGTTCAGGGCCATTAGGGCCTAAGATAAAAGATGTTCTAAGTATGATTGAGAGTCATTCGTGGCAATGTTCACATCTAATGACTAAGGCAATGACTTATGGAAAAAAATGGTGATTTTTTTTCTTCTCACCAGGACTTAAGAAAAGCATTTTCACATAAGCAGTGATTGAAATGAGGTAGAAAATTTAGTTGGAGGTGGTTAAAATGACATTGATTGTTAGGAAATTTTACTATCAGGAAAGGCCAAAGAGGTGGCCGACACTTTAAATGTAAGAGGATAATTATAGGCGCTCGTGCGAGAGGAATACAGTGATGATGGTTGAAGCCGGGAAGGTTGTATTACGGTTCGGAAGATTGACATTCCTTCTGATGACTGTGCAATACTCAACCGTAATAGTAGTTGGGTAAAGGTTTAATTCGTGTAATTGCCATGAGCGGGCTATCTATCTTAGAAGGTACTATCTTGAGATAAGCCAGGACCATGTTTCAAGAAGGACTAAACGAACCTTTGAGTTAAGTCTTCTATTGAAGGCATATGACTAAGAAGGGTATTAACCTGTTATCGTTGCTTTGGTTGAAACTCTTCTATAATTTTATCTGCTTCATGTCATGAATGTACGCCCGGATCTGGAGTGTTCTTCATGAATTATGAATGGTGATTATGTTAACTCCTTAGAAGAATTCGATAAGGTAGGTATGGACTTTGTATGGTTAGATATGAAGATTTCATGGAAAATGAATGACTACAGTAGGTCAGTGGTAGACCATAGTAATGCTCCAATGAGTCTATGAATAATGAGACAATGACAACTGTGAGAGTTGTACTGTAATGAATATTGAGATTGAGTACCACTAATCGGGTCATGGTGATGTATAAGTTATCATTGAATAGACTAATTAAGTAGATTATTTACCTATTGAATATTTATTCCTCCTTATCAATAGAGGGTCGTATGACTATACGAGGAAGGTTGCGATGCAAGCATAGAATTTTAGTAACGATGATGTCTAGAATGAGATCCCAGATTCGATTTTCAATGTCGAGGGAGTTTCAAAGGTGATTGTGTATAAACTCGAGGAAGAGCATGGGTCCATAGAATGATGGACGGAATAGCAAAAATATTTAAGCATGTGAAATGTGATGCGATAATACTTGATGTTAATATATATACGTATATGATTTGTTCTCCTATGACAAACCTCTATAATTCAGAGGTAGATTCCAAGCCATATATTTTATGGCAGTATATTTTATATATATACAATTCTCTTCAGTTCGTTCTTTTCTCTCCTTTTCATTTCATATAAGCTGAGAAGAACAACCCTTCCATAAGGGGAGGTATTGCTGAATGAGTATCTATCTGTGTGATAGAAGCCTAGTAGGATACCATCTATTGTTTAATTGCTTGTCAAGTACTAAAGGCTGGCCACCTTCTGTACTAACTATGCGATATAACAAGTGTTCATGATCATAGTGATCTCTCAATAAATTCTTTTACTTCTATATGAAGGACCAAGCTTTCGAAGATGGAAGCAGCTAAAGGAAGTAGTATCAGTACGGTGGTATTCCGATTCTAACGCGTTCGTGATACCAAGGTTGACGTGGTTATTAAAAGGTTATAGAACGCTAACGAGCAAAAGTGTAACCAGTATAGTATTATGTACGGAAGATAGTAATGACTACAAACTGGAAAAGAATGGGTATTGAGAAGCAAAAGCCATAGTGCTAGAAGCTATGATGAGAGTCTGTGCAATAGACTTGAATGAATTTAGAATGATCACTTAACGCGGATTGAGTTTTCTTATGAAAATAGATCATAAGTCATTATCGAGATGTCGCCTTATAAGATCCTTGAGGGAAGACAATGTCGATCTCCCTTATGATATGATGATGTTGCGGAGCGCAAGATGCTTAGACCAGCAGTGGTCCAAAGGACCAAGGATATAATAAATTTAATTAGAGGACGGCTGGTAGTAGCCCAAGATGGGAAAACGAAGTATGTTGATTTGATATGAAAGGACAAGGAATAGGAAGTAGGGGACCTAGTGCTGTTATAGGTATTCCCTTGGAAAGGATGGATGAGGTTCGGAAAGAAAAGAAAGCTAAGCCCACGAATTGTTGGACCCTTTGAGGTATTAAGACGTACTGGGAAGTTAGCATATGAGCTAGCCCTACCCCCGAACATGTAGCAAATTCATAACGTGTTCCACGTATCAATATTAAGGAAGTATAATTCGGATGCCAGACAAATAAGGGCATATGAGCGCATAGACATGCAACACGACGTAACCTATATGGAGCAACCAGGAAGGGTTATAGATTGAAAAAGGAACAAGTGCTTAGCAGAAGGGTTATCAAACTATTCAGAGTTTGATGGAAGAACCACAATATGGGAAAATTTACTTGAGAATTAGAAAGTGCAATGCTAAAAAAGTATCCCTATTCATTTTCTATCTGATTCTGGGACGGAATCCTTTTAAGGAGGGAAGACTGTAATAACCCCAATTTTTGGAATTTTTGAAACCCTTATGAATAGTGTTTTGCTGATTATGCTGAATAAGAAAACTTTTCATGCCACACTATGTAGGGGCTCTTTTATTGATCTTCTGGGATATTATTAGTACTCTATATGATAAATAAGTGTATGCAAAGATCGTCAGAATCCAAATTCGAACACTTTGATTTTTCCCGAAAATCTACCAGATACAGAAAGAATTGAGTATAAGGTAACAGAATAAAAAGGATTTAAATTCAAGGATTAAAAGAGAGGATCATGAAAGGAATATAATGTATTGAGAAAGGTTAAAGAAACCTAAGTAATAAGATCCCGGGTATGATCCCTCAAACGATAAACGAAAACGAAAGTTAAGCGAACCGTATAACAGATCAGCGGTCATTAGGCAAGCAATTAAGAGTTAATCAAGGAGGTTAGGGATGATGATGTCATCAAACCAACAAGAAGAGGACAAGTGTGGAGGGTGATATCACATGATGACCAAAGCATGACATAAGGGAAAGAAGTGTGGTTGATTTATAACCACACAATTTTTTTTTTCATGGTTAAAATTGATTAAAACAAAACAAAAGTCAACCAACCAAGGCAAATCAAAACAAATCACAAAAAACACAAAAGCTCTTCCCTTTTCTTCATCAAGCTCTCGGCCAAAATGAACATAGCAACTTCAAACTGACATATCTCCTTCAATACTCACGCAAATGTTGTGTTCTATAGCTCGTTGGAAAGGTATTGAGATGGCCTACAACTCTTGTTCACAAGTCTCGTCCAAATAAGCATGGTAAGACCCTCAGTTTTACAGTTCTTTCAATCGGACTTTTAGAAACTTTAAAGCCTAACTTTGTGTTCTTGATTTCTTTGGAAAGATCAAGCTTGTAGGAGGCTCCATAAGGCTTCCTAGTAACTTTCCACCCTCCAAGAAAGGTATAAATCTTCACACCCTTTAGTAATAAATTTGAATGTTGAAGTTTGGAGATGGTTTGGATGGATGAGTAGTAATTTGAATGATAAGCATGATTCGAGCTTAATTGTTAAGTAGTTTAGTTGAATTTGGAGATGTTATAATATATGATTGGATTCAGATCCTTTGATCTTATTATGACTGAAATCAGTAGAATTGATGTGTATCTTGAGTTGTTGTTGATTGGTAGTTGGATTGATATGATTTGGAATGGTAAAAATTTGGGAAATCGCGTAAACATAGCCGTCGTAATGTCCGATTTACTTTAGACTGTTTTTGCTCTTAACATCAGGACCCGAGAACTCCCTGTTAGGTTTTGACCATTGCCATGATTAGATATTTCATGTTATGAGCTTCGTTTTGATATGTGGTTCGTTTGAATCCGATGTACGGTTTAGGAGAAACGACCGTTTTATGTAACGGCGTTTCGCGACCGAACCATTACCCCTCGCCTTACTTTGAAACCTTGGTTAAGGACTTTAAATGACTATTTGGGGTATGAAACATTTATGTAAAGTGGATTAGGTAGTTGGTAAGGTGCTCGCGAAAGAATCACCTTAAAACTCTTAATGACTAATTTATTAAAAATGGTGGAGCCAAGGGTACTCGAGCGACTTAAGTGAATCGTTAAGCGCGAAAGCGAACGTTAGGACTCTAAATGGTTAAAGTCTAGTTTCTTAAGCGACCGGGGTTTAATTCCGACTTATGTTGTTGTTCATAGGTTATCGGACCCATTCTAAGCTTAAGTCTATCCGGGAGCACTCAGGCAAGTTTTCTACCTGTTATACTGTTATGGTGATGTATATATGTATATGCATTATCTTGTGATAGATGCATGTTGGTTAATTAGCAAATTTTGCGATATATTGAAGCATGCTGAGATGGTATATATATGCATGTCTGTTTCGTAATCTGGTTATCTATCCGTTGATTTCAATGCTTATAGTTGCATAATACCTATGCTAGAGATAAGCAGTAGTTGCGTATACCCTTAGTATAGGGGACCCAAAGGTGAACATTTTTTCTAAACCGGGAGTCGATGTTCCCGAGTATAATATATATATATATATATATATTTATATATATATATATATATATTGATATAGTTTTCAAAACTATTAATCGAATACGGTTTATTCGATAACTTTATTTTATTTTATTAATGAATATTATTTTGAATATTCATTCGAAGGCTTATGACTCCCTTTATTTTATTAATGAATATTATTTTGAATATTCATTCGAGGGCTTATGACTCCTTTTATTTTATTTAATGAATATTATTTCGAATATTCATTCGGGGGCTTATGACTCCTTTTATTTTATTTAATGAATATTATTTCGAATATTCATTCGGGGGCTTATGACTCCTTTTTTTATTGAATATTATTCGAATATTCATTCGAGGGTTTATGACTCCTTTTATTTTATTTAATGAATATTATTTCGAATATTCATTCGAGGGCTTATGACTCAGTTTATTTTATTAACTGAATATTATTTGAATATTCATTCGGGGACTTATGACTCAGTTTATATTATTTAATGAATATTATTTGAATATCCATTTGAGGACCTATGACTCCGATTATTTACTGAAATATATGCTTTATTTTATTAAAGAATAAGGTGTCGATAATCAAACTTATTTTTGATTATTCAAATAAAGATAGTACTTTCGTATAAGTATATCTTTCGTTATTTAATACTCATTTGAAGTATAAGTTTTACAACTTCTACTTCAATTATTTGTATAAAGATTATTCTTTATGGGAATACTATTTAAATAATAATATTCAGATATTTTCTAATATATTGGGACTGATTTACTTTATTAAATCAGCATTACTCCAAACACTCTTTAAAGTGTTTTTGAGTCTTTAAAATGATTTTTAAAAGTTAGAGCGGATCCCAAAACTCATTTTTTTTATATTTAAGATATTCCTTTTAAAGGGTATTTAAATACTCGCTCAAAACCAGAGGGATCCGGCTCTGTGGTGTATTTTATATTCGCAACAAGGTTGCGGTTTTGGTAAATGAATTGATTACTTACCCAATGTTCGGGAAGTAAGTCCATCTATTTGAGTCGGCATAAGCAACATGGGCTCAGTGGGCGTTCATGAAAGTGTAAGTGGCTCAGTGGGAGTCCATCAAATGCGTAAGTGGCTGAGTGGCAGTCCAGCATAAGGTCCTATTACGACCAGGGTGATGACCAGTGGGGAATTCGTCCGTCTACTAGTAGAAAAGGTTACTTATTAGTATCTTTGCCTGATCAGCAAGATATCAGGTTTATGCCAAGGTTTTCTCCTTTCCAAAATTCATTGGATATTGCAACTCTGTTTATAATTTTCATAACAGAGGTTTTCAAGGAGTGTATGAAATGTATATATATATAGGTGTATATATATATATATCGGGACTTAATGAAGTATCTCGTAACTTCATTATTTATAATGATATTTCAAGGATTGAATCTATTCAAGTCTTATCTTGTAGTCTCTTCTGGATGATGAACTTTTGAAACTGATTATAACTTGAACGGTGGTAGTTCAAGCAGTATTCAGATATAAGTATATTGGAGTATCTTGTAACTTCATCTTTTAAACTTATATCTAGTAAATGATTATCTTGTGCATGTCAAAGATTTTCGGAAAAACGTTGAGACAAGGTTAGATATAGGAGATCACCTTGCAACGATATTTTATACAGTTATAAACGGGAACTCTGTGTATATTATACATGTCAGAGGATTTCAAAGATTGTGAAAAGTATATATGTATATATATACTGAATATTTTACGACTTGGTCGTGTTAAGATATCAGCTTGGTTCATTTCTTCTTGACCAAGACTTTCATGAGTACTATGAGAATGCTCATATATTGTTAATTATTATACATATTATTTCGGTGGGCTTATTTCTCACCCTTGCTTTCTTCTTTCATCACACAATATCAGATAGACAAGATGAACATGACCAAGCTCCCAATTTGCGAGCGGATAGGAAACGTTCCGCAGTTTCCTATAGGCGTTGACGTCGCTGTAGCTGAGGTAGGAACTACCAATAGGCTAGGCTTTCAACTTTTGATGTACCAGACTTATGTATCTCTATCAATTGTAATAATGGTAAAGAAATGTAAATTTATTCAGAAACCCTTTTAAGGTGTAATGGCATATAATTTTGGAATAAAATGACTCGTGTTATTTTTGGATATTCATCTCTGAGACTATAACTTGTGGTGTGTGTGTTTATTATGGGGTCACAGTACAGAGTAGTTGATTGTTTATTAAGATTGGGTGTTATTAAGGGAAATGGAACTCGTGACAACCCGAATCCCCGACCCCGGATTTGGGGGTGTTACAAAACTTTAACCATCTTACTTGTCCTATGTAATCACGATAGATAACTTGCGCATTAAACCATTATGTTGTCAAATTATATCGACATATAGGGTCTCAACAATTGGTGTCTATTCAGCTTCTATCTCTTTTGTGAATGTCTGGTAGTAGGGTATTCGTACAACGAAAGTTGGTGTTTACTAGTTTCATGTTATCTGATTATTGTCATCACCATCACATGCTAAGGTTAAGAACAAAAAGGCTATTGAATGAAGTATTTAATGAAGTTAGGATCCCATGTTTGTCATATATATTAATTCAACCATTCTTGTTCTCTTAGTTATAATTGTTAGTTTAATTCTTAGTTACAAGCAATCTAAACTTTTTATTTGTCTTAGCATTGGATAATAACCATATCATTGTTGCATAGGTGCATATTCTTAAATTAACCAAAGTGTCTCTATGGGAACGAATTTGATCTAAATCTTATATTACTTGCGAACGCGTATACTTGCGTGTAATTTTAGCGCGTGTTTTCGCCCTAACAAGTTTTTGGCGCCGCTGTCGGGGACTCAGTGTTTATTTTTTCTTTATGTACTTGTCATTAGTGGTCGTTAAAGTTCACTGACTCAGACTCTTTTACTTTCACGATTTACTTGTTGTGTTTCTGGTACTCATTATAATGGGAGATCCAGCAGAACGAACAAAAGCCTTAATGGATTTTTCTAAACCCAAGATCAATGACATTTAATCTAGCATTGTCAGGCCAGCCATCACAGCTATTACCTTTGAGATCAAGACTGGCATAATTCAATGGGTGCAGAATTCAATCCAGTTTTGGGGGTTCTCCAACGGAAGATCCCAATATGCACAATAGAAATTATATTGAGATCTACGAAACCTTCAAGTTCAACCGTGTTTCTGAAGATGCTGTAAAGCTAAGACTATTCCCATTCTCTCTGAGGGACAAGGCTAAGAGCTGGTTACACTCTCTACCAGCTGGTTCGATTACTACTTGGGAAGATCTTGCTCAAAAGTTTCTCAATAAATTCTTCCTTATGGCAAAGACAGCTGCAATCAGGAATGCTCTTACTCAATTTGCACAAGAATCAGGAGAATCTTTATATTAAGCTTGGGAGCGCTACAAGGAGATTCTTAGGAAGTGTCCTTATCATGGAATGCCTGATTGGATGATCATCAATTATTTTTATAATGGGTTGTGAGCACAGTCCAGACCCATGCTCGATGCAGCATCAGGTGGAGTCTTATGGGCTAAGAGCTACGATAAAGCTTATGATCTAATTGAACTGATGGCTGCTAATGAATATCAGTATCCAACTCAGAGATTGCCACAGGGCAAGATAGTAGGAATTCTTGAAGTGGATACAGCTACGGCTATCACGGCTCAACTAAAGGCATTGTCTATGAAGATCGATTCGCTGGCTAACTATGGAGTTCATCAGAGGACGAGTGTTTGTGAGCTTTGTGCAGGTTCGCATGCGATGCAGTAATGCCCTATATCTAGTGAATCAGCTTAGTTTATGAGCAACTTTCAGAGATCGCAGCAACCAATTTCAAACACTTATCATCTTCACAACTAGAATCATTCTAACTTCAGCTGGAGCAACAATTAGAATGCGGTACAACTGCCTTATCAGCAGTTTGGATCCAATAAATTCAATCCTCCTGGTTTTCAGCAACAATTTGCACCAAGATAACATCTCCAACTTCAACAAAAAACTCATGATGTAGGTCAATTTTCGAATAAAAAATCTAAATTGGAGGAGTTGAGGCTTATCTGCAAAAATTAGGCTCTTATATGCCCAAGCCAGGCTGTTTCTATCAAGACTCTAGAGGACCAAATAGGGCAAATTGCTAATGCCTTATTGAATTGACAACCAAGAATGCTTCCTAGTGATACAAAAGCCAATCCAGGAAAAAGGGAAGTTGAAGAACAGGTGAACGCCATCACCTTGAGGTCTGGAAAGGTCGCAAGCCCCAAAATTCAGCAAGTTTGAAAAATCTCAAGTTCCAGAATCTGAAGTTTTGGCTGAAGAAGATGTGCAGAAGGAAGCAAAAGTGGAATCAAGGAAGAAAACTGTGGAACACACTCCTTCTGAGGGTAATACAGGCGGGAAACAGGTCTATCCTCCATCTCCTTTTCCTAAAAGGTTGCAGAAGCAGAAGTTGGATAAGCAATTTTCTAAGTTTCTGGAGGTGTTCAAGAAACTTCACATCAACATAACTTTCGCTGAAGCTCTTGAAAAAATGCCTAGCTATGCGAATTTTATGAAGTCTATCTCGGAAAATAAAGCTCGATGACTTAGACACCGTTACTCTTACGGAGGAATGCATTGTTATGCTGCAATAGAAGTTGCCTCCGAAGCTTAAAGATCCGGGAAACTTCACTATTCCTTGCACTATTGGAAACTTGTCATTCGACAAGTGTTTATGTGATTTGGGAGCAAGCATCAATCTGATGCCCTTGTCTATCTTTAAAAAGCTTGGTCTCCCTGATCCGAAACCAACATAATGTCACTACAACTAGCTGATCGTTCCATCACTTATCCGCGAGGAATAGTGGAGGATGTCTTTGTTAAGGTGGATAAACTCATCTTCCCTACTGACTTTGTAATTCTTGATTTCGAGGAAGATAAGAAGATTTCCATCATCTTGGGGAGACCATTTTTAGCTACTGGCCGAACTATGATCGATATGCAAAAAGGAGAGCTTACGATGAAGGTTCACGATCTAAAGGTCACCTTTAATGTGCTCAAGGCAATAAAGTTACCCACAGCTAAAGAGGAGTGCTTTAAAGTAGAATGGGTCGACTCTGTCATGAATTCAGAGCCTAAGCAATTTCCAAAGTTAGATACCTTAGAGAGATCCTTAATAGGGTAATCAATTATTGAAGATGAAGAAGGAGCAGAGCAATTGCAGGTTTTAAATGCACCTCCGTGGAAGAGGAAGTTGGACATGCCATTCTATTCTCTTGGGTTAGCAGAGCTGAACATTTCTCAGAAGTGTTTTGAACCATCTATTGAAGAAGCTCCCACACTTGAGCTCAACCGACTGCCAGATCACTTGAGTTATTTATTCTTAGGTGCACTCCATGATAAGGGACTGGGATATATTTTTGATGATGTAGAGAGTGGCTGGACGGATCTTCCCGTGCCTACAAAGGGTTCTTCTCAAGTGCAGCAGGTAGTTGATAGGACTAGTGTTGGTGATGAGCAGTACAGGCGAGTGACTAGGCGTATGGAGGCCATGCACGACATCCCCCATCATTTTTCTGCAGATTTGACACAAGGTTTGGGCACTATTTTCTGAGACACTGGTGGCAAGGTTGATTGGCCACCTGATCCTCCACACGAGGAGGGTGATCTTCCTCACAACTAGGTATGCCTGAAATCCTTATTATTACCTTCAATGAGGACATTGAAAATTTTAAATTTGGGGGTGATAATGTGAGGATTAGTAGTGTGTGTGTCCATATAGATTTATAGAGATTCATATTACATATTTAGTTGTAGTTCATTCATATTTTTGGATGATTGTTCATTTAGGACATATTTGTTTGCATTTTTGTTTGTATTATTATGTAGGTCCATGTAGTTGCATTTGCATGCATATAGCATGATCCCTTAGGTTGAGCTATTTCTGATTGATTGGTTGATGTTGATGTGAGTGTAGTGATGACGAATAGAGGGATGTTTAAGTCCTAATGAATTGATTTGCATGCCAAATCAAAATTCACAAAGTCTTTTAGGATTACTTTAGACCTAGATCATGATCATACTTGTTTGTTATTGAGATTTAATTATTTGGTTATATTTAGAATTTGTGATATTCTCGTAATGACAAAAAGACACTGAATTTTTAAACTGGAGAAAAACTTGGATTTCATTGCTAGTTGTTGTAAGGATAGACGTCAAATGGCTAGTAGCTGGCTCATATTTTTATGAGTAGTCTAGGGTTGAATGAGATGGAGAGAAACACACTTATTAATAAATTGTTGAAAAAAAAGAAAAAAAAGAAAAGAAAAAAAAGTATGTGTTTATGCATAATTGATCAAGAGTGAGCTCTTTAATACTCGAGTTATTAAGTTCTAGGGGACTTTGTGCCCAGTGACCTAAGGCTTTTATAGTCTGGGATCCGCTAACCTAACGCTCGCTACATGGGTATTATTACATAAGTCTTTTGGGACCTCATTCATTGCACGGTCAAATAAGCATGTTGTTATGTGTTCAATAATTGCGTGAATCCTTGTTTAACTCTAGTAGAAATAAGGTGTTGAGAGTAATTATGCGTTTAACGTCTATTCTATTTATAAACTTGTGATTATTTTGATGGAAGATAAGTTATTGTTATTGATCTAGTTTCTAGAGTATATCTGTTAAGCATCCAAACACGCATATTCTGGTTTGTGAGTTGATTTATAGGATTTATTCGAACACTATTAAAAGTCGTTGCATTCTTAGAGGCATTGGCTTATTCATTTGGTTATGGTTATTCTGAGGTGATCGATTGCATTATCATTTAGTTATATTCACTAGTTACATTCATGCATTAGGTTTGTTTTGTAGTTTTGAGTCTGTTTATAATTGAGGACAAGTATCGATTCAAGTTTGGGGGTGTGATAAGTGGATTTTATATCTACTTGGAGCACTTCATTACAGGCTTAAGTTGGTATTTTGGACTCAAGTTATTGGTTTTTTTAATATATTTTTGTGTTATTGCATTTCAGGCATCAATTAAATGAAGAGAGGAGTTTTTTTAAATAAATATGCTGAAAAAAGATCAGAATTAGAAGCCTAGGCCATTCTCAAATTGTAGAGAATCTCGTTAGCTTCGCGTGGGCAGTTGAATCGCCTAATTCTAACGAGTAAAACTCAAGTTATGGCCAAAAGAAGAATCAGCAAAAAAGTACAGAAATTCTAACGAGTAAAACTCAAGTTATGGCCAAAAGAAGAATCAGCAAAAAAGTACAGAAGTCAGGCGCGGCCGCCCCTAAAACCAGCGCGCCCACGCCGACTTTTCTACCAAAACAACACGGCCGCCCCACCATCACCACGGCCGCCCCGCCCCGATTTTCGCCCCAGAATCCTTACTTTAGTAGAAATTGAAGGTATTAAGAGTCCTGGTCATCTTGGAGCTTATATATATCAATAAAAATACGTTTTTACCAACAAGGAGACCGGGGAAAGTAATTAGAAGACCTAGAGAGCATGAGAAGGCTACGGAGAAGAAGACTCTTATTTTCTTTAATATAGTTGATACTTGGATGCTTGTTTTCGATTTGTCTTTGAACCCTAGTACTCTTATATTGCTTATTATCATGCTTTCTTTGGAACCTATGGTGACGATGAGTTCGATTACGAACTAATCGTTATCATGGGGTTCTAACGGATTTGCTTATGGATTTCCATAGTTAATTTGTTTCAAAATCTTGGTGTGTGGTGATTGATAGATATCGTAGTATTGGTTGTGCTTATTTGTCTTATGTACGTAGCTAATATATAAGATAGCGTGTTAATCTCTATTGAAGCGATACTGAATATAGAGGTTTAGAACTCGCCATGCTAACTTAGGTTCATGTGTTATTGTTATGCATGATTCATAGGTAATTTTAACCATCTTACTTTCCCTATGTAATCACGATAGATAACTTGCGCATTAAACCTTTATGTTGTCACCTTCTATACATATATAGGGTCTCAACATAATTGGTGTCTATTCAGCTTCTATCTCTTTTGTGGATGTCTGGTAGTAGGGTATTCGTACAACCAAAGTTGGCGTTTACTAGTTTTGTGTTATCTGATTAGTGTCATTACCATCACATGCTAAGGTTAAGAACAAAAAGGCTATTGAATGAAGTATTTAATAAAGTTAGGATCCCATGTTTATCATATATATTAATTCAACCATTCTTGTTCTCTTAGTTATAATTGTTAGTTTAATTCTTAGTTATAAGCAATCTCAACTTGTTATTTGTCTTAGAATTGGATAATAACCATATCATTGTTGCATAGGTGCATATTCTTAAATTAACCAAAGAGTCTCTGTGGGAATGAATTTGATCTAAATCTTATTCTACTTGCGAACGCTTATACTTACGTGTAATTTTAGCGCGTGTTTTCGCCTCAACAATTGGTTGTGCTTAAGGATCCTAAATCATGCCATGAAAATCTAGAAAACAAAAAGAGATTTTCGGAGTTACTATTCACAACCAATTTTGAGCAAGGATTTGACTATGCTATACTAATGCAATTGCCATGAAATTTGGAAATTAACTTGCACATGATATAAGGAAGCTTTGGTTAAAATTTGGTGATTTTTGAATGTGTAGAACATGAGATATGAATTTTTCTGTCCATGGTGTTCTTGAAAATCAGAATTGTGTTTTTGGCGAGAGAGAGAGAATTTCTTGGCTTGCTTCTTGGAAATGTGGTGGAAATAGGCTTCCTGTGAATATAGAAAGTGTGTAGGACAAGATGCATCCTATTTTCAAAGGCTAGGCTTAGCTAGGTGTCTTATTTGTCAAAGCTTGCATGATAAGCTCCTTGAATTAATGTTTATTGAAATTTGTTATTTATTTATTTATTTATTTTGTAACCAGCTTCCTAATTTATTACTTGTTGGATAAATTTATAAATACTTAATTTTCCTAGGTTATCACTTGATTCCTTTCCATCCTACATTATCTCGCATTCGTTCACGTACGTTTAAATCAATTTTCGTAAATGCTACATCGAATAATTCCGCTTATCGTAACTCATTACCATTTCCAGTGCTCGTACTTGGTTATGAGTTATGAAATTATAATTCTCAAGATTTTCTTGGTCGTAGTATAATTCTTATATTCCTCGATGGCTCGTAAAATAATATCATTTGCACTATTGGTTTTCTTCGAAAATTCACAACTTTTGCATATACTCATTTAGTACGTGTAACCACAATATGAACTCGGAAACTTAAATTAAAAACTCGTGTATGGTGTGGTCGCAAAAGTTTTTATTTTCCCACAACACTGCTATTTATAAAGGTCTTTTACCGATGGCAAAAATTTAGGGTTTTACAGTCTTCCCCCCTTAAAAGGATTCCGTCCCGGAATCAGTTTAGAAACATGCGGGGATACGCTTCTGACATGACCACCTCGAGTTCTCATATTGACTGCGCAGTATTGGATCTCTTCATAAAATTTTCATTCGCCCATCAAATATATTTCAGAGTACTCATTCTTGTAGACCTATGATCTCTATACCTTGCTCCACATACTCTAAGTCTGGCTACAAGTTTATAAGCTCATTTTTAATCATATATCTGACGTTGTTGGTTAAATTCCCTAACATCGATTCATGGTACTTGCTATAAACTTGGCGACTGTTTGACGATGGTGCTAATTTCTAAGCCAACTTTCTTAGTCTTTTAAAGATTTCAACTGGTCCAATAAATTTTGGTTTCAACATTTCCTTACCTTTCGAATCTCATCACTCCTTCCCCGGGAGGCACTTTCAACAATACTTGGTCTGTTACTTCATACATTTGGTCTTTATAGTTCTGGTCCGCATATCTCTATTTTTCATCCTGGGTTACCACTAGCCAAGTTCTGATAAGTTAGAGAAATTCCTTTGGTCTGTTGACTCAACTATGGTCCAAGTATCCTCCGCTTACCAACTTCTTCCCAACCTAAGGGAGAACGATTCTTTCTTTTGTACAACGCTTGATAGACGTTCCAATGCCCGCATGATAACTCGTTATTGTCGGTAATTCGATTAACGTCAACTGGTCACTTCATTTTCCTTAAAAATCTATAATATGGATGATTAACGCATCTTGTAGTGTTTAGAATGGTCCTTCAACTTATTCGTTTTCCCTCCATCACTCTTACTAGTGCTAGAGTTTTTTCCACTCACGTTTGCTCAATTTGGCGCATCATCCCTGTCTATTATTTTATGTAAGAATTTCTCATTACACTTTTACATGCTCGTATCATATTACAAGTTTAGTGTCAGATTAAACATTTCTTCCCGTAGTAACATAAGGCACGTCAGGTCCTGTTGTCATCTTGAAGGAAGCACCATTTAATACGCAATTGATTGATACATTTTAGAATCATGGAACGCTCAGCTTCTGCTATTGGTCAGACTTCTTTAATCATTCCCTATATAATATTTGTAGTAGTATGATACCTTCCGGGTCGTATTCATTATTCTCATTAGCGCATTAGACTTATTCGCGTTTATTGAAAACTGCTACTAGTGGCCTTTAAAGGGCATGTACGATCTTCTTTGCCTTCAGTCAGCTCTAACCATAACATCCTTCGTTTTTCCACGTTGTCCTTCGTAAGGGATATCAGCATATATTTTCCGTATGCTCGCGTGGTAAGTATATCTACACGAATTTCCTGTCAGTGATAGGCGATTCTCCTAACCATTCCAAATAAAAAGGCAATCCGATAGACGTATCTTTAATGGTCTAGATAGTCTTGCCATCCTACTTGTCGATTTAAGAATTTCAAGTCATGCCTCTGTTCATCCTTTCTCGAAAAATATCTGGGTAAATAACCCAGTTGTGAAATTAATTCTTGGGTCCTTGCGTGGCGCAATATCATGGGGTCTCTTTATCACCAATTACCTCTTCCATATTCATAACAATTTTGTAGAGTGGAGATCTATCGTTTGTATAATAAAATAAGGAGTCTTATTTAATCTATCACTCAAAATCCTCAAATAGCACGATGACTAACTTGGTTCTTAATAATCCTCCTTCAAATTTTATTATAATTAACTCTTACTCCCATTTGGGTCATCTACAAGTCGTAATCGCCAAAATTTTAATCCTCGCCTTTCCGTTTTCATTTTCAACCATTTCGAATACTTACTTACCTACTCAATGACATCCATTTTCATATTCGGTCATGACTAACATCCTTTTAAGTTTCAAGGCATCATTAAGTCTTCTGGTTACGTAATAAAGGGTTCTATTCTCCTTGTCTCAACTTCAAGATTCATTCATGCGATCCTTCTCATCAGTTGTCTTGAAATTTGTCATCCTCAAAATATCTTTTCCTACTTAAAGTGTCGGCCACCATATTGGCCTTTCCTTGGTGATAATAGATTTCTCAATCATAGCCCTTCATCAATTTTACTATAGCCTCTATCTCGTGTCCAGTGTAAGAAAAAAATTCCAAAATTTCCTCATAAGTAAACTCTTTGTCCCTTTCAGTATGAACCTTATCGTGATTATTCTAGACATATCATTATACTTTACACAAAATCCTCTTCTTATCGTCGAGTATTTCTAACACCGGGTTGTTGCTAATCTTACCTTCACTTTTTGAAAATCCTATACATCGAATTCATATATGCTTGATCTTTCCTGAATTCATTAGTACCTATCGATAATATTCCATAGAGGCGTATCTCACTAATCACATTGGTATCTTTATTATTGTTCTTTTATAATCATGTTAAAGATCCTTATGATAATAACTAAACATGGTATTCCCTTTTTAAAACAACATACTCATTACGATGCTCTGATTGCACCATCATAGCACTGAGTTTTCAGTCTCATATTACAATAATTGGTTCTCAACTATACCTTTATTTGTTCGGAAGGCAATCAACCTTGGAAGAATGATTTTCACAATGTCAATGTAATTTAGACAATCTTATCAAGATTTCAAAATCTAATATCTGAAGAAATAATGAGCTCTGAAAAAAAAGACGCAACACTCAAAAGATTTATAACTTGGATGAAAGAGTAAAACAAGAATTATCCTTCCATGTCCTTAGAATTTTATATCATGACATTATAAAGAATATCCCTTAAAGCAATGATTGTTGAATAATAACATTATTCGAATGACATTTGCAAGATTTTCCCCATTGAAAGAATACTTTTCTTTTCGAATAATGAAAGAAATTTCGAATAACATCCTCAACCAAAAGTTAACCATTGAGGGTTCAAAGAGATGCTATTTTGAAAGAAGGAATTGTATTCAATGATTAACAAATAAGGAAGTATATTATTCTTCAATCACTTTATGATTTTAATTGGATATTCGTTATATAAGCGAAAGATATAACATTTCATGAATAAAATATTTCATAAAATTGAATATGAATTATCATTTGAGTGGGAGACCTAGTTAGGTCTCAATTAAATCATTCTTTGAAAATTTCATCAACAATTAAATTTTGCATATATAATGCACTATAGAGTAATAAAAATTTGATTGGAAGTGGAACTAGCAAAATAATAACTAGTCCATATCAAGCAATATTATCAACCGGATAAGAAAAAGGCCGACACAATTGGTTTGGCCCATAACAACTAGCTAGGATGATTAGGTAGGCTTTCACCGTATTAATTAAATTTTTGACTAGTTAGGACAATTAACTAGTCATTCATGAGAACATATGCAACTAGGTATATTTCAGTTTGTTTGAAAAAAAATCTCAACATCGTAACTACTGAACAAATTTGTGGCTACCTAGATGACGATTTTGAAAGAAATAGTTTTTAAATTTGGGCTGAGAAAGACAATTATAACTCTGAATCGAGTGGTCTTGGCATCGGAACAATCGATAGCCTCTTATCAAATATTTCTTTCCAATAAAAGGGTACACTCAGAGGTGCCCTCGTTCACATACTTTATCAGATTCCCAAATAGAATTGAATTCAGAATACTAATATTAACTTGATATCCTTACTATGATTTCAAAGTTCAATATAGAATTTCATCCCGATTAGAAGAAAAGGATTCCCCGAGGAATCTATGGATAATAGATCATCCATGTTTTTGACAATTTGTTAAATATTTACAATATCGACTGAGAAGAGTAAGTATGAAAGAAGAATCAAATGAAGATATTCATTATGAATATTCTTCGATGAATTGAGGAAAAAAAATTCTTGGATAATTGAAATAAAGTATAAATAGCTCTAAGCCGAACAAGAAGATCATAATCTATGAATGAAAGTTTATTGATCAACTAAAAGAATTAAACAAATCCTGATGCGGAGAAAGACTATTCAAGTTGTTGGTCACATCAGAAGTTCAAAGTAGGGAACTAAAAGGATTGCCTAATATGACTTATCAAGGCAATGCGAATGATAAATAGTTTGGAGGGAGTAACGTGACAATGAATAGGTGCCAAACTATTTCACTGATTATCCTAACTCTCATCATTATCCATCTAAGGATGATGCCACCTCTTCTTCTTCGTAATTCAATGTTTCAACTAGTTTCTCTTTCAACATCATTTTAAAATCGCTTACTAACTTGACTTTTGTAAGTATTTCTGTCATTCCAATGTTTTACGTTGAAGACCGTACTAAGAATTACTCCAAAAGTATATGTTAAGCCGATAGAGGCCTGCTACACACATCTATTACTAATTACAAGTGGCCAGTTCCCCCTCGGAACAGATCAAAGAGATATCTCATGGATCCCAATGTAGTTCATAAGCTCCGTGGCATGTGTGTGTAAGTGAACATACATTACCATATATATTAGAGGTCTATGAGTATATATACGTAGTATCTGACATCATTTCTACCAAAGAATTCCACTTCAGACTCATTGGTCTAACCTTTTAGAAGGTTCTAAGATCGAACTATCGCTCGTTAAAATCTTACGCCATTAAATTGTAGACATGCCATCAATTCTCGATGCTCTTGATCTCTGAGCTAAATTTTCATAACCTTACATGTTAAACACACTAATAATATCATGTAGTGTAGTCATCTTACGATAACATTCTTATATTACATTCAAATCTTCCTTAATAGAAAAATATCATTAAGGGTATATTGGACACTATCTCTGGTTGTTATTAATACGATATTCACATCCTCATTGGTAAAATGACACATTCAACTAGTTTGGGTCAATAACCTCAACTGCATATTAATAATTAGACATCATGGTTCTCATATGTGATGCCCCCTCATGGGAAACCTATAAAGAACTACGAGTAACAAGGCTCCTGTTATCAGAATGAACATATGGTGTTGGTAATATCATCTTTACCCCAAATGCCTTGGAGACTTAGCTCCGAGTTCTACAACCACATACTTGACAAATCATATATGATTCTAATTTTTCTTTTCATCATTCTGATAATCTCCAATGGTCCTATTAGTCATGCTTTAAGACCTCAAATATACACTTATCCTAACCTACGCATTGGGGCTACATCCGGTAGTCCAATGATGAACTCGATATGAGCTCTTATGCAATCTCGCATCTAGACAGACTCCTAACACTCTCATCTCTGAGTATTATAACGTAATACTCTGATACCATTTTTGTAACGCCCCCAAATCCGGGGTCACGAATCTGGGTCGTCACACAATCCTTCAATCATGTATAACCTGTATTAACTCAATAATCCAATAATTCCGTATCACAGACCCCCAATCTCACACACTCACAAGTTATAGCCTTAGAAATGATGCACAACAAGCATCATCTATTATTAAGACTCAAATGTACTTTACATGATCTTAAACAATTATTCGTAACCTCTACATGAAGTTATAATAATTAATACTAATATCTTATACCTATCTGGATACTCTAGTCCACCTGAGACAAAGTTGTAAGCGATTCTCCCCACGATTTCAAGTGACTAAGTCCCGCGTCGGCATACTGGTAATCAGTTATGTTATGACATTTAAAAGAAAGCAAGAGTGATCAATAATGCTCAGCCATAATAATCAACAGTATGAAAAGACTGTATGAGAAATTCAAGTATAATTCCATATACGATAAAAATGTTTATTCAAAAATAAATTTCCTCGATGACAGACAACTTCTTTCAAAAAAAATTCTTTTGTGGACTTATTATCCTGTGAATACCTTAATGGTAAACCCAGCACCTAGGCTTGGGTTACAATATGGCATCACAATTCCAATTGGAAGAATTTAGGACATTCACTAGAGCCACCGCATACGATGATCAGTCGTACTAAGGAAATAGTAACCTTTTCTACTAGTAGAAGGACGATTCCCTTTTGTTATCGATTATCACCCTGGCTGCATTCGGGCCTTTTCTGTGTCTATCCCTCTTAGGTACACACTTCGTGTATATCCTCTCAAGACACGGTTTCACGTCCATCCCTCTCAAGTACGCATACTCCACATGTTCATCGGTATATAAGATACCTTCTCATGTGGTAGTAAATTGGTAGTCTCCCTAATCCACGAAGTATTGGAGTCTACCCCTCCTTGTCCTTGTAAGAATCCCATCATATATCTAGAACTTATATTGTTCCCCAAGGATATTGCTTGTTGATATGTACACTTTGATTTGTATGTATATATATGTACTTTCAAGATTTTTCGAAAGAAGTACCAAGATAATGTGAGTTGACCATTGTCAACAGATAATATATAAGGGGGGCTTCTTTTAAAACTATAGTCAAAATATTTAATGTAAGTCGATATAATATTTTTCGACGATTTGAAAGTATTCGAATGACTTTTTAAAATTCAGAAAGTATTTTAAAAGTAGGTCTTATGATTTTTAGATCATATTAAATCATTTAATAAATATTTAATAATTAAATAATAATTATTAATTAACTAGACCTCGAATGATTATGTTTTAAAGAAACATTTGAAATAATATTCCCCAACTATTTTACGTTTAAATAAATAAAGTAATCTTTAAAAATATAATTAATCGAATTTGAAGTAAATAATTATTGGAGAATAATTCTCCAATTTAAATGAATATCCGAAATAATATTCCTTATTCGAGTAGTTAAATATAGTTGAGGGAATACGATATTTGGAAATAGTTTGAAATAATTTCGAGGTATAGAATACTTCGCAAGTGGACATCGAGTTCCTTGGAATAAAACAAATGTGGACTTTTAATTGTCCAAAACGTCTGCGGAATGCATCCGGATTTTTAAATATATTATATCGACCGACATTTGGTCTATAATATATAATACCACGCTAGTTGTTAGAGTAAATATTCTCAAATATAACAACTCTGGAATAGTTCTAGGTTTTTATAAACTTACACCGACAAATCCTCGGTCTAAATATATCGTTTCAAATCTGGTACTTTTATTATACCAAAATCATCATATCTTATGATTCAATATATAACAATTTGTAAATCACCGTAAAACATTTATCGTGCATATATTTCAGTATTTAAAAGCAATCACAACACAATAGTTCTTAAAAGGTAGGGTTTGAAAACTTGCCTGAAGTCCAAGATACTTTTCCCGACTTCCTCTCGTTCCGGGTTTTCTAATCAACAAATATCATAATCTTAATCAGTATTCCTACTCTCATCACCAACTTATATTTCTAATAGTTCAATACTTCATAATTTTCAATATTCGACCGACTCGAAATAAGTACCAATCATTGGTCGAAACGGACGGTCAAAGTGGTCTTCTAGAGTTGACTTTACCGAATGTTACTATTACGCGACTCGCACACTATCATTTTTAATAAATCATAAAATTAATATTTTAATATGAAACCACCTCGAGGAGCTTTTTGAGTGCTTTTAATATTTATCATAAAATTTTCATTTTGATAAAATGAATTTAATTAGGTGAAAAGTATTTCAAAAGTTCGGTCAACTACGGGGTTTTACTATTCAAACCATTTTTACTAAAACGTCGATATCTCTCAAACCGTTAACTCAATTGACGCACCGTTTTCACGTACGTGATCTAGACAAAATGTAGAACACGTTTGTTTGAAAATAGTTTTCTGGTAATAGGGGTGAAAATCCCGAAGTGGCATTTTCTAACAGGGGGTTATTTTTTACGTTCGTACTCCGCGCGACCTCGGCTCCGACTTTTTATAATATAGAAAAATCAACATTTTTACTTGAAAATTTTATGGAAGTTAATAAACTATATTTATCACTCCCTATTAAAATTTTATGATTTTTAAATATTCTTAAATTGATCATTGCTATTTCCAAAATTTGTAATTTGTAGCAGTTTTTGTCGCGTAAATCATTTTTACTAAAACAGTCAGAACTATTGATACGTAAATCGAAATCAAGCGATTCAAGTGCCTAAAAGATCCTCATAACATTGCCTATAATAATAAAGTTTCATTTTTCAAGAAACTATAGTTTATACATTCAGGAAATTCTGCAGAATCTTAAGTTGAGTTTTATTCATTTTAACGAGATTACGATTACAATCCGAGTTTCGTTTACGTTTTAAATTATTATACCACAATCAACAACCATAAAATGATCATATCAACTCTAATTCCTCTCAATAACATCATGTTCTTGAGGCAACAATCATCAACCTTATAAATAATTAACTAAACATCAAGATAATATCAAATCAATCATCAAAACCATACTTATATCCAAGATCCTTACTTTTCTTGAAACTTAAAACTTAAACAAAATTTGGATGAAGGTTTATACCTTTCTAGGTATCTTGGGAGGTTCTTTTCTTTATGTTTGAACCTTGGGAGGGATTGGTTGTGCTTAAGGATCATGCCATGAAAATCAAGAAAATAAAAAGAGATTTCCGGAGTTACTATTCACCACCAATTTTGAGCAAGGATTTGACTATGCTATACTAATCCAATGGACATGAAATTTGGAAAGTACCTTGTAAATGATATGATGAAGCTTTGATTAAAATTTGGTGATTTTTGAATGAGTAGAACATGATATATGAATATTTTTCCATGGTGTTCTTGAAAATCAGCATTGTGTTTTTGGAGAGAGAGAGAATTGCTTGGCTTGCTTCTTGGAAATGTGGTGGAAATAGGATTCTTGTGAATATAGAAAGTATGTAGGACAAGATGCATCATATTTTCAAAGGCTAAGCTTTTCTAGGTGTCTCATTTGTCAAATCTTGCATGATAAGCTCCTTGAATTAATGTTTATTGAAATATGTTATTTATTTATTTTGTAACTAGATTCCTAATTTATTACTTGTTGGATAAATTTATAAATACTTAATTTTCCTTGGTTATCACTTGATTCCTTGACATCCTACATTATCTCGCATTCGTTCACGTACGTTTAAATCAATTCCCGTCAATGCTACATCGAATAATTCCGCTTATCGTAAATCATTACCATTTTCAGTGCTCATACTTGGTTATGAGTTATGAAATTATAATTCTCAAGATTTTCTTGGTCATAGTATAATTCTCTTATTCATCGATGGCTCATAAAATAGTATCATTTGGACTATTGGTTTTCTTCGAAAACTCACGACTTTTGCATACACTCATTTAGTACGTATAACCACAATATGAACTCGGAAACGTAAATTAAAAACTCGTATATGGTATGGTCGCAAAAGTTTTTATTTTTCCGCAAGATTATTGTTATTCCATAACAATACAACAAGAATTACAGAAGGGGAATTAAATGTAATTCTGGCTACTTTTTTAAGATTTTAAAAACTGTTCTAACTGAATATATATAAGTGTTTGATTTGTAGAGTGCGAAATGAAAGAGTTATATAAAACAAAACACAAAGTAATAAAAACACAAGGTTTTAAAACTTTCTGGTGGATTTGAATGTATCCACCAAATATTTATATATATATATCAGTTTAAGAACTCTATGTAGCTTAGACTGGCTCACATTTGCTTTACAAGTAGAACAAACAAACTACAGAGAAATTCTTGACAAGTACAATTTTTTCTATCTCCCTTTAAAATGTGTTTGCTTAGTTGAATATTCTACTAGCTACACTTGTTTATATATCACCAAGTTTACATGATAATAGGACAAGATAATATTACAAAACATATATAGTCTAACTTCATGCTGCTTCACTACTCTATTCCAGCATCTTTGAATATCTTCACAATTGCATGGAAATGATAATGCTTCTTTGTTCTCAAATTCCTGCTTAACAAGCTGCCACATTCCTTTTGCAATCACCCAATGCATATGACTGTGTTGTCACTGTCAACAGATATTTGAATTTGATCATCCGTCGGGTACATATTTGTCATCTGTCGGGAAGCTTTGTTGATCATCCATCGGGTAGCTTTATTGATCATCCGTTGGATAGCTATTTGCCACTTGACTCCATTTCACTTATACAGAATTACAAGACATCTCATATTTACAATTAATCAACATATTCTGCATATCCACTAGTAGTCAACATGACTCATATACTCCTACAGAATCTACACAAATTTGTTTACAGAAATGTGCTACAATACTTATTTGTTACATAAGCTACTCACCCGGTGGATGTCAAATTATCATCCGTCAGGACTATATTAAATCATCAATCGGGACTATATTTGATCATCCTTCGAGTGCTACAAAATTCACTAAGTTAAATCTACTAAGGTGTTTTGTTTAATTTATCATCAAGTTCACAACATATTCCTAACAATCTCCCCCAATTTATGTCTACTGGAATTGTAGCCATAAATTAAGAGAAACTTGATGATAACAAAATACCCTAATGATACAGATTCAAAGGTAGTTGGTAGAACTGATAAATGCTGCAATATTTACTGAAAATTGAAGAAAGTAGAGTATAAAAATAATTCTCACAATCAATTTTCAAGGTGCTCCTCTAGTCTGAGCAGATAAATCTATTTCCTTGATTGTCTGGATTTCTTCCCAAGCCTCCTGTTGTTTTCCTCTATTTGACTCTGGAGTTGTCTGTGGAATTCAAGTTCATCATCTTCAGATAAATCAAACATTTCTAGCATTTCCAAAAGAGTCTCATTGCTAGAGATACTCAGTGGGTCATCCAGTCTGAAGAATCTTCTAACTCCCTTATCATCCATGAATTCCATCAGCCAATAAGGCCTCTAATGCACTATCTTTCGTGTGAAGGGAATAGACATAGTTTTTGGAAGTGCATCTTTGGCTTTATTGCTCCTTAGCTCCTCTATTTTCTTTAGGACTATTCTCCTCGCAGTCACATTAAATCCAAAGTTCTTCTTGAAGGATGAATAGACCTTTATCAGTACAGATTGGCTTTCTTGAAGAATCCTGTGAAGTGGCCATGTGATCTCTTTCCCTCCCTTATACTTGAACACTAGCCTTTCAGGAAGATGTTTGTAGGCATCGATCCCTCTTACTTCTTCCGATTCTTCCAAGTAGAGGTTTATTTCAGAGAACTCATTGATGTCACAAATGTATAAGAGATCCTCCTTATTGAATGTGGATTGACATTTGGTTAGGGTCTTGGATCTAAGAGCCACAGGCTTCACTTTCTTGATTGCTCTAGTCTTTGTTTTCTTTAGCTTGTTGAAGATTGGAAAGATTATTTTAGGAATTGGCAAACTATCCCAGTCTACTGGCTCATCCTTAGGAATTATGGGTGAAAGGAATATGTCCTAAATCCAATCATGTATGAGGATTTAGGAATAACTTTTATGTAATCTGTTTTGATTTCATTGATATTAATAAAAGACTTGTTTTGTTTTTATTACGGGCTTTATCTATTTAAGTGTTTAAATAAGATATACCATAGTTTAGAGTAAAGTTTTTTATGGATTATGATGAGATCATAATAGTGAGACCTAAAAAGATGATAACTCTAAACTTAAATAGTTCCTGGTCATAGGATTACTAACTGGTAATTAATAATCCGCAAAGATCGGTACATACTATGCTTGCTTCATTATGAAGGATGTCTGTTCTCATAGAAATTTGTGTGGTGACACTATAGCTAGTATGTAGGTGCTTATTATAGAATAAGTTCACTGAACATGACTCGCCCAGCTGAATAACTGATAGAGTTCACTCACGTGTCAGCAGTTGTTCGCTTAGTGATAGTTGTACAAGTATCCTTAGACTTGAGGTCATCATAGTCATCTTGTGTACACTGAACTATGCTTTGGTTTAGTTCTTAGTCTCCAGGGACAATTATTAGGGTTCTTCTAGGTATAGGAATTTGTACACGAAGATAGTGTATGATCAATAAAGGATCTACCCCTTCCAGTGAAGGAAGCGAATGTTCAAGGCTGATCCACTTATGCTAGTTCAGGAATCTCTGGCCAGAGTAAATGAAATTAGAAAGGAGTTTCTAATTTGCATAGAACTATGCATAGTAAATGGTAAGCAAAGTGATTGAATTAGATAGGCTTGACACGAGATCCATGCCTTGTATTTAATCGGGTCATTGTAGGGTAGAAGGAGTTTATTGTATGGTAACTATTCACTGACAGGTTCTTGGTATTCTAAGTAGTGAATTCATATTATCCGGATAGTCGCGATATGTTGAGAAGCATCACTCACGATGTAGAATAAATGTGATTAATTAATTAATCATATTTAATAAATTAGAGAATTTATATAAATAATGATAAAATAGTTTTATTATTATTTATTTCTACTACCGGCTTAATATTGAACCTACAGGGTCACACCATAAAAAGAGAATGATTTAATGGTGGAGGAATTAATTAATAATGGATAAATAATTATTTATTTGTGAAATAAATAATTAATTGGCAAATTTAATAATTGATTAAATGAGATTTAATTGATTATAAATTAATTAAGAAAAGTTCTTAATATTATTAATTAAGGATTTAATTTTTGGAAATTAAATCAAGGGAGAGAATTATTTCTAAAGTGTTTAGAAAAAGGATTAATAATTAAAAGGTGTTTTAATTATTAATGAGAATAATAAATGGGATAATAATAATATTATTTATGGGAAAATTTCAGCTGAAAATTTTGCCCATAAATACACTATTATAGACCCTATTTTATTCTAACCCCAGAAACCCAAAAGTTTCAGAAAACCAAATTCTCTCCACCTCCTCCTCTTAAAAGTCATTTTCTTGGTGGATACCGGTGGAGTGCTTCACACTTGAGGAGCAACTGCCAAGGATCTCTGATCGTTGTCTCCAAATTATTTTTAAAGGTTAGATTCGATCCCTCGAATTTTTATTCACGATTTATATGCTTTTATTTGGATTTTGTGTGTGTAAAAGTGTTTTTCCACGCCCCGCTGCATTTAAAAATCCAACAATGGCATCAGAGCATAGGTTGTATGCATATAGATCTGTGGTAAAAATTTCAGAATTTTATGTGCTTGTATGAATTAATTATGATTTTTACAAGTTATATCATGGATTAATTTTGTCTGATGAGAAATCGTTTCTCATAATAATTTTGAATGTTGATCTGGGTTCTACAAGTGTTGTAGATCGTCTGGGTATTTTTTTCATAATTTTATGATGTATAGATTTTTTATTATGAATTTTTGAAGTTCTTGTAATTAAATTCGTAATTAAATAAGTGAATATATGTATATATAGTATAAATATATATATTTGTATATACATTTGTAAGTTATCTGCATAATCTGTACTGCTGTCTGTGATGTAATGCACGGAGAAAAGTAGATCAGAGGTGTGAGGCGCGCAAACCGAGGAAAGAAGACGGCTTCTGAAAAAAAAATTAAAAAAAAAAATAATAATAGGGGTGTAACGCATTCCCCTTTAATGGCTTAAAAGGGGTGTAACGCATCACCAGAATGCGTTACAGGGGTTGTAACGCGTTCCTGTAATGCGTTACAGCCCGTGTGTTGATCTTAAAATTGATTTTCTGGGAGTTTCGTAACTCCGTTTTGGGCGTGCAATATACCGTTGGATTCGTTTTTCCGAGACGGATCTAATGGAGTGATCAATTTTAGTTTATATAAAAGTTTTGAGCTGTTTATATTCCATGAAGTGTTTTAAAGCTATTTTTGATCGTTTGAATTGATTTTAAATGCTTCTTGTGATACATAGAGATGTATATTGCTTGTTCTAATGTGCTAGATGATATAACATGCCTACCTTGATGTTTATTTATGTTGATATATGTGATATATGCTTAGTTTATCATGCGATGATAGATTTAGGTGAACTTAAATGAACGTAAGGCGTTTGTTAGACAACCTCGTATAGTGAAATTGTTTCATAACCTTAAGAATAATATTATGAATACAATCATGAGATTCTTGTGTTTGTGAAACACGTAATTGAATATGAATTTTCGATATGAGAGAAAGGATGATTCTGTCAACAACAGATTTCTATTTGTAAGAAAGGGTTATTAAGTGACGCCTCTTGACAATGCTCCACCCGATCTGGGAATCGTCTGATTATTGATTATTGATTTGAAATATTTAATTTAAAAGGAAGAATCTCTTTATAATATGATTACGATTGTAACATAATATAATCCCTCTAAATTTAAATAATATCAAGTAGTAATTGGCCAATGATACAACGGGCTTGTGTCGGTCATAGCCTTCCAACATGATAGAAAGTAGTTCTTATTTTTGAATCATTGTCGTTTCGTGCCACAGCCGAGGGCTTTGATTTCGAAATAAGAAATACTTGTCTATTACATAGAGATGTGTACATTGAATAAGAATCTAAAGGTCGTTACGTGCCACAGCCGTGGGCTTTTGGGGACTGATTCAATTGTACGGAATGTTGGGTTAGACTTGACTTAGAATATTGAGTTTGTCGTGCCACAGCCGTGACTCAATTATTCAAGAGGCTAAAGTTTGATTAGGGAATAACATTAGATGTAATTGACAAGAGTTGTCTGCCTATTGAACATTACATGGCGTTTCGTGCCACAGCCGGGGTTGTGTAATGGAATGTAGGATCCCTATTCCCACTAGCATTATGAATGCTTAATTTTTCATGTAGGGGGTTGAATAAATTAGGAAAACTAGTGGGAGCCACTTATGAATAAAGACCCGATTCATATAGTGTTTTGAAATGAAATCGAATATTTGCTAAGTGTTGTTATGTGTTTATCATTTACAGATTTACTTTGTACGTTATGTCTTCTGCACTATCACTCAGGAGCATACTGGATGCTCATAAATTGACTGGTCCTAATTATGCTGACTGGCTTCGAAACTTGAGAATTGTTCTTAGGATTGAGAAGCTGGAATACGTGATTGACTCACCTAAGCCTACTGAACCTGCTAGTAATGCACATAATGATGAACACGTTGTGTATCTTAAGTGGATAGATGATGCAAATATTGCTCAATGCATCATGCTAGCTTCCATGAACATTGAGCTACAGAAGCAACATGAGCATATGGATGCTCACACTATCCTCATGTATCTACAAGAGTTGTATGATGTGGCGGGGAGGACAGCTCGATATGAGATATCGAAGGAGCTGTTCGGTTGTAGGATGTCTGAGGGATCATCTGTGAATGACCATGTACTTAAGCTGATCAATTTGATTGAACGTCTTGGACAACTTGGTTTTGCCATGGATGGGGAGCTAAGCCAAGACTTGGTCTTGCAATCGCTTCCGAGTTCGTTCTCGCAGTTTGTTGTGAACTTTCACATGAATAAGTTGGATGTCAGCCTGCCTGAACTCCACAACATGTTGAAGACTGCGGAATCGAATTTTCCCCCTAAGAAGAGTTCTGTTCTTCTAATTGATGAAGGTTCCAATCCTAAGAAAAGGAAGAGGAACTCTTCCAAGAAGAAGAAAGTAGGTGAGAAAACGCCGGTTCCACCAAAAGCTGAAGACCCCAAGAGCAAAGTTGTTTGCTTTCACTGTAACAAGGTGGGGCACTGGAAGAGGAACTGCAAGGTTTACCTTGCAGAATTGAAGAAGAAGGGTAGTGAGACTACCGCTTCTGATTCAGGTATGTTCATGATAGAAGTGAATATGTCATTTCTACTTGGGTATTAGATACCGCCTGTGGTTCTCATATCTGCAATTTGTTGCAGGGACCAAGGAGAAGTAGGACTCTTGAGGAAGAGGAGGTGATTCTACTGATGGAAATGGAGCAAGAGTTGATGCTGAAGATGTAGAATCATTTCATTTACATAAGCCTACGGGCAAGACTATTGTTTTAAATAATTGTTATTTTGTTCCCTCGATTGTGAGGAATATTATTCCCATGTTAGACTTGGGTGGATTTTCATTTATTATTGAGAATAATGAATGTTCTATTCTTAGAGATAATATTCTTTATGGACGTGGTGTTTTAAATAATGGTCTGTATATATGTGACATAATTTACTTTAGATTGAACAAACTAATAAAAGAAAAGGGATGATGAAAATCTCACTTCATTGTGGCACTGCAGTCTCCATTTAGTGGACATGGAGAGAGGGCTGCAAATTTGCTAGGAATGGTACACACAGATGTGTGTGGACCAATGTCTAAGCAAGCCATGGGTGGATTTTCATACTTCATTACTTTCATAGATGATAGATCTGGATTCGGATATGTGTTTGATGAAACACAAGTCTGAGGCCTTTGAAAAGTTCAAAGAATATAAGTATGAAGTGGAGAAACAACCAAACATAGTATTATAACTCTTCGATTAGATCGAGGTGGTGAATACTTGAACGGAGAGTTTCTAGATTATCTCAAAGTAAATGGTATAGTCTCCCAGTGGACTCCTCCAGATTGGTATCTGAAAGGAGAAATCGAACTTTGTTAGACATAGTTCGGTCCATGATGAGCTATGCAAATCTTCCAGTATTCCTATGGGGTGATGCATTGGAAACCTCAGCATATTTTCTGAATAAGGTGATTTCCAAAATCTGTTCCTCAAACTTCGTATGAGATATGAAAAGAAAGGAAACCGAGTCTTAAACACGTTAAGATTTGGGGATGTCTAGCTTATGTCAAGAAAGTTGACCCAGATAAGCTGGAATATCGATCAGGAAAATATAGTTTTGTGGGATATCCTAAAGAGACTTTAGGGTATTACTTCTGCACCGATCATCGGGTGTTTGTCTCCAGACATGCTACCTTCTTGGAAAAGGAGTTTATCCTTGAAGGAAACAGTGGGAGCAAAATTGAACTTGATGAAGTTCAAGAAGCACAAACTACTATAGATCGAGTGGAAACACCTGTTCTGACTGAACAACCTTTTGTGGAACAGCCCATTCATAGATCAGGGAAAGTGTCTCGCCAACCTGAGAGGTAATATGGCCTTGTCATTGAGAATGACAATGAGTTGTCAATCATTTGATGATGACGACCCTGTGACCTATAATGAGGCTATGAGTAGTGTTAACTCAGAGAAATGGCATAGTGCCATGAAATCCAGAATGGAATCTATGTATACGGTATACAAAAGATAGATTATAGCAGATGGCCAGGTGGAGACCTATAAGGCCAGGCTTTTGGGAAAAGAATTCAAACAAAGGCAATGGATTGACTTTGATGAAACTTTTTACATGTAGCCCTGTTAAAATCAGTTCGGATTTTGCTTGCGATTAATGTGGTTTAAAGCAAGCTTCTCGAAAGATGGAACATTCATTTTGATGAGATAATCAAAGAGTTTGATTTTATCAAAAACGTAGATGAACCATGCGTCTATAAAAGGATTAGTGGGAGGGCGATAACATTTCTTATATTGTATTGAATTAGAGTTGACACACATAACAATATAGCAGACCCACTCACAAAGCTACTTTATGAAAGTCACTTTGATCGTCATAATGACAGGATGGGTATTAGATACCAGAGTGATTGGCTTTAGTACAAGTGGGAGATTGAAAGGCATATGTCCTAAGTCCAATCATGTATGAGGATTTAGGAATAACTTTTATGTAATCTGTTTTGATTTCATTGATATTAATAAAAGACTTGTTTTGTTTTTATTACGGGCTTTATCTATTTAAGTGTTTAAATAAGATATACCATAGTTTAGAGTAAAGCTTTTTATGGATTATGATGAGATCATAATAGTGAGACCTAAAAAGATGATAACTCTAAACTTAAATAGTTCCTGGTCAAAGGATTACTAACTGGTAATTAATAATCCGCAAAGATCGGTACATACTATGCTTGCTTCATTATGAAGGATGTCTATTCTCATAGACATTTGTGTGGTGATACTATAGCTAGTATGTAGTTGCTTATTATAGAATAAGTTCACTGAACATGACTCGCCCAGCTGAATAACTGATGGAGTTCACTCACGTGTCAGCAGTTGTTCGCTTAGTGATAGTTGTACAAGTATCCTTAGACTTGAGGTCATCATAGTCATCTTGTGTACACTGAACTATGCTTTGGTTTAGTTCTTAGTCTCCAGGGACAATTATTAGGGCTCTTCTGGGTATAGGAATTTGTACACGAAGATAGTGTATGATCAATAAAGGATCTGCCCCTTCCAGTGAAGGAAGTGAATGTTCAAGGCTGATCCACTTATGCTAGTTCAGGAATCTCTGGCCAGAGTAAATGAAATTAGAAAGGAGTTTCTAATTTGCATAGAACTACGCATAGTAAATGGTAAGCAAAGTGATTGAATTAGATAGGCTTGACACGAGATCCATGCCTTGTATTTAATCGGGACATTGTAGGGTAGAAGGAGTTTATTGTATGGTAACTATTCACTGACAAGTTCTTGGTATTCTAAGCAGTGAATTCATATTATCCGGATAGTCGCGATATGTTGAGAAGCATCACTCACGATGTAGAATAAATGTGATTAATTAATTAATCATATTTAATAAATTAGAGAATTTATATAAATAATGATAAAATAGTTTTATTATTATTTATTTCTACTACCGGCTTAATATTGAACCTACAGGGTCACACCATAAAAAGAGAATGATTTAATGGTGGAGGAATTAATTAATAATGGCTAAATAATTATTTATTTGTGAAATAAATAATTAATTGGAAAATTTAATAATTGATTAAATGAGATTTAATTGATTATAAATTAATTAATAAAAGTTCTTAATATTATTAATTAAGGATTTATTTTTTGGAAATTAAATCAAGGGAGAGAATTATTTCTAAAGTGTTTAGAAAAAGGATTAATAATTAAAAGGTGTTTTAATTATTAATGAGAATAATAAATGGGATATTAATAATATTATTTATGGGAAAATTTCAGCTGAAAATTTTGCCTATAAATACACTATTATAGACCCTATTTTATTCTAACCCCAGAAACCCAAAAGTTTCAGAAAACCAAATTCTCTCCACCTCCTCCTCCTCCTAAAAGTCGTTTTCTTGGTGGATACCGGTGGAGTGCTTCACACTTGAGGAGCAACTGCTAAGGATCTCTGATCGTTGTCTCTGAATTATTTTTAAAGGTTAGATTCGATCCCTCGAATTTTTATTCACGATTTACATGCTTTTATTTGGATTTTGTGTGTGTAAAAGTGTTTTTCCACGCCCCGCTGCGTTTAAAAATCCAACAATGGGCTCACATTGAATATTCCTTGTTGGATCCACCATCATGAATTCTTCAAATACCTTTGAGGGTTTTGATGTCTGAGTTGAAGTTGTAGACTTTTTGGGAATGTAGTCTTCCATTTCCTCATCACTGAAGTCCAATTTTCTTTTGGAGTGGAGCTTGTATATGAATCTTCTTTTCAGTTGTGGTTTCTGTTGCATTTTTTGATCTTGAGGTTCAGCAATCACAGATGGTTGGGCAGAAATCTCAGTTGTAGTCTTCACAGCTTCAAGTTTGGCCAAGATAGCAGCTTGCTCCTTCTTTTGTTTGAGCTTCTTAGCATCTAAGGCAGCTTGCTTCTTTTCTTCCCTGATTCTTTCCTTCTCTTCCTTTTTAGCTTCTACAAACTGAGGGTGTCCAGCCACCACACAGATTTCTTTACCATTTCTTTAAATCTTGGCAATTCTTCTTTTAAGTGCTAAATCAACTGGATCTTTGAAAAATGTAATTGACCTAGCCAACAACTTCTTCTCATCTGGCCTAGGTGTTTCATACACAATATCCATAGGATTTTTGTCTGAAAACTTTGAGTAGTTTCTTTTAGGCTTCAGGACCAGATCTGCCTTTGCAGATTTTATGCAAGAAGTTTGGCCTTTTTCCATATAACTCAAACTCATCTCTTCTACAGAAATCTGCTTGACTTGAGAATGATGATTAATGATTTTGTCTGGTTTCTGAATTGGTCCAAATTTCTGTTGAATTTTTACATCTTTTTTCTCCATTTTACTTTTAGTTCTTTCTCAGCTGCTGCTACATCAATCTTTAGCAGGTTGTAATTTGATTCCATTTTTGGTGCTGCCATATTGATGTTGTCAATGTTGTCCATGGCTGGTGGCTTAGAGAAAGCAATTTTTGGCATAATTACTTTTCTAATTTGGATGTTGAGTTGTTTCTCCCCCTTACTTGATGAGCCTTTCTCCCCCTTTTTGTTAGCATCAAGTTGTTGAGTGGAAGGGAGTTGAGCAGCCACCAACTGTTGGAGCAGAGCAGTCTGGGTTTCTTGATTAACAAGTATCTTGGTGATAAGTGGCATTTTATACCACTTAGAACGTCTTATATGGCTTGAATTGATGTCTTGAAATCAAGTATTTTGTATATTTGATGCATTTTTCTAGTGTTTCTGCATTTCAGGGTATAACGTGTGTGGCGCCCCAAAATCCGGGGTCAGGAATCTCGGAGGCCACGCTATCTAAACTACTACAACCACACAACTCACACTACAATATATAAATACTCACACTTCACGACCCCACACTTATCACACACACACTTACAGGTTATTGTCTTGGAAACGAACCATTCATAACTAGAGTAATTCAACCATCAAGTGATAATTGTTACAACCCAAAAGTGATTAAGTCTTACCGGGGAGTAACCTTTAAGTAAGGCTAGTCCGTCGGACAAATATACGTTTCTTGTTTATTACCTTACATAAGTCATACTTCAAAATAAGCCGAACTAAAAATAACTGAAAACTAATCCAGCTTATTCAGACTACCTATGGTACAACACCAAAAAATCTACGGAAGAGCTGGCCATTTCCTACCTGTTTCCTGGCTGTGGTTCTCACGGAAGGCATCTTGATTCACTGTTGTGTTGTGTCAATTTAAGAAAACAAGTGTGAGCTATAATGCCCAGTATAATAATGTAAAATATGCAAATGACTGTATGATAGCTTACGTAAAACATCATATATGATAATTACGTTTTATTCAAAAGTAGTTTTCCTTGGTGATACACACCTTCTTATGAAAACAATTATTTAATGGATTTTATTATCCTGCGAATACCTTAATAGTAAACCCAGCACTTAGGCTTGGGTTACGGTATTGCATCACAATTCCAATTGGAAGAATTAGGATATTCATTGGAGCCACCGCATACGATGATCAGTCGTACTGTGATAAAAGTAACCTTTTCCACTAGTAGAAGGACGACACCTTCGTATCCCGGTTATAACCCTTGCTGCATACGGGCTATGTGTCCTCATTTTGGGTATACACACACTTCGCAAGTCCTTAGGTACATATTGTACCGTCTCCTACGGTACCAGTAATCTATCCAATACACGAAGTACTTGGATCCTACCCCTCCCTTGTCCTTTAGGAGATCCTATCATATCCCGAGAACTCGAACCACATCGAAGTTCCTCCAAGCGTTTTGCTTGTTGATAGGTATAGTTTACTTTATATATACATACCTACTTCCGAAAGTTTTCGGGGAAAGTACTAAGGATGTGAGTTGACCGTTGTCAACAGATAAATTAATAAGGGGAAAATTTTCTCCTTGAAACTATATAAAAATATTAAATGAGTCGGGATAATATTCTCCGACGATCTGAAATTATTCGAATGCCTTTCGAAATTAGAAAGTAATTTAAATCTGGTTCTATGATTTTTAAATCATAATTAAACCCTTTAATAAATAATAATTAATTAAATGATAATCGATAATTAATTAAACCTCGAATCAGTTTACTCTTGTAAAAGAATATTTAAAATAATATTCCTCAACCAGTTTAGGTCCACGCAATTAATAATCTTTAATGTTTAATCATGTTTGAAATAAATAATCGTTGGAGTATACTTCTCCCATAATAAAGGAATAGGTATATAATATTTATTATTCGAACAATAAAATATAGTTGAGGGGATATGATCGTTGGGAAATCGTTCTGATAAAAGTTCGAGTCATTTTAATGTTTCATAAGTGGACGTTGAGTCCTTTTAAAACGTACTATTATGGACTTGTAATCGTCCTATAATATCACCGGAATGATTCGGAATGATTCCCGGGTTTTCATTTAAAATCCCGACCGACTCTCGGTCTTATAATCATACGTCACGTTAAAGAGGAATTAAATATTTTACGATCTATACTTATCGTACAACATCGCTATATTTTGCGAAAAGTTCAATTACTATGTATCATGGAAAGCATGGTATTTATGCAATGATAATAAAACAATCCCTTCACAACACAACAACAAAAACGGAGTTGGGTTCGTAAACTTGCCTAGGTATCTCGAGGTGGAGGATGCTCTAGGTTCCGCTCGGAAATCTATTAATCATAAACACAATTCGTTAGGTCCCGTTTTAATTTACGGAGACTCGCATTCTTGCGCTACCTATTATGCACCCTCTTAACTTGTACTACCCTTATTATTCCTTTAAGTCCTTATTCACATCATGGTCGCTTCATTTCTCTAAGTATTTTAGGTTCATTTTCATTATCGCCGTCGGCTCCGCTTATGGATTCTACGGTTTCTAATCGCGCGGCCTGGGCTCCGATATTTTTATAAAATTGAAAAATCATTATTTTCAATTAAAATTTTTATAACAGTTAGGAAACTCAATATGTTACTCTCTGTAAAAATTTCATGATTTATGAACACTTTAAGTCGATCCTTTATATTTTCAAAGTTCGTAATTCGTAGAAGTTTTTGTCGCGTAAATCACTTTTAGTAAAACGACCATAACTTTTGATCTGTAAATCGGAATCAAGCGATTCAAGTGCCTAAATGATCCTTATAACATTTTATATCATAATAAAGGGTTATTTTTCAAGAAACTACAGTTTATATCTTCGGGACTTTCTACAGAAACTTAAAGTTATGATTTGTTTGTTTTAACGGAATTACGTTTACGGTCGGGGTTTCGTTTACGCCCTAACTCTTAACACAACCACCAACAATCATCATTTAATCATCAACACACAAACTCCTCTCAAGAACATCATGTTCTTGAGGCAACAACAATCAACCTTAAATCTACTTAACTAAATATCAAGATTTCATCACTACAACTTCTAAAACTAGGTTTATAACTACATACTAAATGGATCTTCAAATTGAATCTTAAATAAAGTTGGGCCAAAGAATTTTACCTTTCTTGAAAGCTTGAGATGTTTTCTTGAGGATGGTGGAGTCTTGGAAGTGTTTGGTATGATTTTTGGAACCTAAAACCACCATTGAAATCAAGAAACCAAAGAGGAGTTACTATTCATACTATTCACTAGTTACTTTCTTGATTTTATCTCACCCATCAAACCTTGGTAAAAAGAGATGAAAGAATTTTCTTACCTTAGTTTGATTGTTAGGAAGCTTGAGAATTAATGGGATGATTTTACCATGGCTAGATTTTGAGATTTGAATTTAAATTCCTCCCTTCTTCTTGAGAAAGCCGAATGGAAAAATGAAGGGGTGGGGGGGTTTATGCTTGCTTCTCTTGGTTGCTTCTAGGAAATGGGACGGTGATATCTTTCTATTGATTTTTATTCTTCCTAGTATAGAATCCTAGGTTTATTCCTTATTGCAAATCTTGGGGACAAATCCAAGTAGCTTGCTAGCTTACAAACTAAACTACATGTGTTAGCTTCCTTAGCACACTATTTGGATAGCTTGCTTGATCATCCTAAGCTTAGCTCACTATTTGATAAAGTAACCATGGTTACTTTCTTACCATCGTTAGTTAGTGTGTTACATTTATTTAATCGGTTACGCGTTCGCTCGGTCGCTTAAGCGTTTTCGTAATACTTACTCGTAAATGATTCGCGACGTAATTCCTTTCGTATTTATTCCTTATATTTTAAATTATCATACTTGAATATAAATCCGTAGGGTTTTAATCTTGTAATTATATTGTGATTCCCGTAATCCTCGATGAGTCGTAAGTACGGTCATTTTTTAAAGTTCATTTTCTTCGAAAACTAATAGCGTTTACATACACTCATTTGGTACGAATAACCGTAATATCAACTCTGAAACTCATTTTCTCATGCACTACATAGTGTGGGCTCAAAAGTTTTTCCCGTCCGTCAGGGTTACTATTCATTAAACGTTTTACAAGGTCTCAACAATTCGAGTTATTATAGTCTTCCCCTCTAACAAGGATTCCGTCCTGGAATCAATTAGAAAATAAGTGGGGATATCTATTCCTCATTGCGTCTTCAAGTTCCCAAGTTGATTCCTCAACATTTTAATTTCTCCATAAGTTTCTAACCAGCTTCACAGTCTTGTTTCTCAGCACTTGTTCTTTTTGGTCCATTATACTTACTGGCTGCTCGATGTAGGTTAGGTCTGGTTGTAAATCTACCTGCTCGTATTCAATTCTATGTCGTGCATCTGCATGGTACTTCCTTAACATGGACACGTGGAACACGTTGTGCACTTATTGCAGATTAGGAGGCAAGGCGAGCTCGTAAGTTAAAGGTCCTATTCTCTTCAAAATTTCAAAAGGTCCTATGAATCTGGGACAACTTCCCTTTATTCCCAAACCTCATCACTCCTTTCCACGCAGATACCTTCAATAGCACAGAAACTCCTACTTCGTATTCCCTATCCTTTCTGGTCTGGTCGGCGTACTTCTTTTGTCTGTCCTGAGCTGCTACCAACCTTTTCCTGATGAGTCTCACTATTTCCCTGGTCTGTTGGACTAACTCTGACCCTAATATTTTGTGTTCTCCAACTTCATCCCAATATAGGGGAGAGCGACATCTCCTTCCGTAAAGAGCTTCATACGGAGGCATTCCTATGCTAGCGTGGTAGCTGTTGTTGTAAGCAAATTCGATTAAGGGTAAGTGGTCATCCCAATTTCCTTTGAAATCAATGGCACACACTCGTAGCATATCTTCTAGGGTCTGAATAGTCCTTTCGCTTTGCCCATCAGTCTGGGGGTGGTAAGCGGTACTCATGTTTAGTCTGGTGCCTACGCCTTCCTGGAAGCTTCTCCAAAATTGGGAATTAAACCTTGGGTCTCTATCTGACACTCTGGCTACAGGAATTCCGTGATTCACTACAATTTCCTTCAAGTAAATATCCACCAACTTGTCTACGGTGTACCTTTCATTGATTGGTAGGAAGTCTGCGGACTTGTTCAATCTATCTATGATAACCCATATGGCATCATGATTGGTCTTTGTCCTTGGTAAGCCTGTCACAAAATCAATGGCTATATGCTCCCATTTCCATTCCGGAATTTCCTGGGGCTGTAATAGTCCACTAGGTCACTGATGTTCAGCCTTCACTCTCTGGCATGTCAAGTACTTGCTGACCCACTCTGTTACTTCTCTTTTCATGTTAGGCCACCAATAATATTCCTTAAGGTCACGGTACATCTTCGTACTTCCTGGGTGGATTGAATATCTGGAGTTGTGCCCTTCGTGCAACAGCTCATCCTTTAACTCTTGCACATTTGGAATCCAAATTTGGGACGCACACCTCATGATCCCTTTCTCGTCCTTCTCGCATCTCACTTCTTCACCGGTCAATGTTCCTCTTTCTTCGCTCATCTTCTTTTCCTGACATACTCGTATCTTTTCAGTCAGTTCAGGCACTAGCTTAATCTCAAATAATCCTTCTGTTCCTTTACCGGTCATCATCACGTCAATTTCCATTTTCTCAAATTCTTTAATCAATTCCTCAGATGTCATTATCATTTTGAGTCTTTCCTTCCTACTAAGGGCGTCAGCCACCACATTGGCTTTACCCGGGTGATACAAAATTTCACAGTCGTAGTCTTTTATCAACTCTAACCATCTCCTATGTCTCATGTTCAGTTCTTTCTAAGTGAAAATATATTTGAGGCTTTTATGGTCTGTGTAGATCTCGTATTTCTCACCGTATAGGTAGTGTCTCCAAATTTTTAGGGCAAACACTATGGCTGCTAGTTCTAGATCGTGCATGGGGTACCTGCTCTCATACTCCTTCAATTGTCTAGAGGCATATGCTATAACTTTGCCGTGTTGCATTAGTATACATCCTAATCATTTAAGCGATGCATCACTGTATATCACAAACCCTCCCTTTCCATCAGGAAGAGCGAGCACTGGTGCTGACACCAGCCTCCTTTTTAGCTCTTGAAAACTCTCCTCACATTTCTCTGTCCATACAAACTTTTCTGTCTTCCGGGTAAGTCTAGTCAGTGGACCGGCTATCTTAGCAAAGTCTTGCACAAATCTTCGGTAATATCCTGCTAAACCCACAAAACTTCTAACCTCTGTTAGGGTAGTTGGTCTTTTCCAATTGGATATCGCCTCTATTTTGGCAGGGTCAACTAAAACTCCTTTGCTACTCACCACATGTCCTAAAAACTAAACTTCTCTCAAACAAAACTCGCACTTTGAGAACTTGGCATATAATTTCTCATTCTTCAAGATTTCTAAGACTATCCTCAAATGTTCTGCATGTTCTTGCTCTGTCCTTGAGTAGATCAGAATATCATCTATAAAAACTATCACACATATATCCAGGTACTTTTTGAACACTCTGTTCATCAAATCCATAAAGGCTGCGGGTGCATTGGTTAACCCAAACGACATGACTAAGAACTCATAGCGCCCATACCTAGTGCGAAAAGCAGTCTTGGATATATCTTCCGGTTTGATTTTCAACTGGTGATATCCTGTTCTCAAATCTATTTTGGAAAAATGTATAGCTCCCTTGAGTTGGTCGAATAGGTCATCAATCCTGGGGAGAGGGTACCTATTATTAATAGCCAGCTTATTCAGCTCTCGATAGTCTATGCATAATCTCATACTGCCGTCCTTTTTCTTTACAAGCAGTACTGGTGCCCCCCATGGCGACACACTGGGTCTTATCATTCCATTATCTAATAACTCTTGCAGTTGAGAAGCTAGTTCCTTCATCTCAACTGGGGCTAGCCTATATGGGGCCTTGGATACTGGTGTCATTCCTGGTGCTAATTCTATAGCGAACTCTATTTCCCTGTCAGGTGGCAACCCTGGTAAGTTCTCTGGAAATACATCCTCGGATTCGTTTACTACGGGTATGTCCTGTATATTTTGGACCTTCTTCTTGGTATCTATCACATAAGCCAAATAGGCCTCGTTTCCCTTCTTTAACAATCTTTTTGCTTGTAGCATGGTCAGAAATTTTTGTTTCTGTTGTTGACCTTTAAACACCACTTCTTTTTCATTCTGCACTCTTATCTTTACTCTCTTCCGTTCACAATCTATTTGCACTCTGTTACTGGATAACCAATCCATTCCTAAGATTAGATCAAATTCTCCTAACGCAAATGGGATTAGGTCAACCTCGAAGACCTTCCCTTCTAATTTCAACTTGCACTTAGGGTGTACTTGATTCACAGGAATTATTTCTTTGTTTGCTATTTCCACTTGTAATATCTCACGTAAGGGTATGGCATTAAGTTTTAACTTTTTAGCAAAATATTGAGATATAAATGACTTGGTTGCTCCAGAATCAAATAGGACATTTGCATGTTCGGAATTTAACAAAAGAATACCTACTATCATGTCAGTGTTTCGAACGGCATCCTGAACAGTCATGTTGAAGGTCCTAGCAGCTGGGGGTTGGTTGGATGCAGCTCTGCTCATCCCTGAGACTGGGGGATTCATTATCGGGCAATCCTTCCTCATATGTCCTACTTTCCCACATTGGAAACATGTCTTGCTATATTAGGGAAAGTTGTTGGCAAGGTGTCTGGGTTGGTCGCACCTGTAACACTTCAGAGAGGCTCTTTCCTGGGTACACACTCCAAGGGGTCTTTTTCCGCATGTCTGACATTCTGGTATTGGGGCACGTGGTTGGCTATAAAATGTTGCCCTAGATTGTCTGTCGCCCTGGCCAACACTCTCGCTTGGGGCCTTTCTGAATCCGGGGCCTCGTGCAGGTTCGGACACCACTCCCCTGACGAACCTGCTTGGAAGGCTCCTGTTCCCAGTTCCTATTCCTTGACTTCCTATTTTCCTTTTCCTTCACACTCTGCTCACTGCTAGCTTCAACAATCGAGGCTTTCTGCACTAAGGTGGCATAGTCTGTCAGCTCTAACATCGCCACTCGGTTTTGGATCCACTATTTCAGACCAAGCTGAAACCTTCGCGCTTTCTTTTCTTCGGTATTCACGAACTCAGGCACCAATCTCGACAACTCAGTAAACTTGGCCTCATATTCTGCCACAGTCATCTTATCCTGTTTCAACTCCAGAAACTTAATCTCCATCTGGGTTTCCATAAACCTAGGGAAGTACTTGTCTAAGAATAGTCGGGTAAATCTATCCCATGGGATCATAACATCAGTCTCTAGGTTTCGTTTGGACTCCCACAAGTAGTTAGCTTCTCCTTTCAGCATGTATGTGGCGAAAATGGTCTTGTGTCGTTCCTCAACACCTAGTATCTCGAAAGACTTTTCTATCTCCTTGAGCCAGGCGCGTGCTTCAACGGGGTCGGCAGATCCTAGAAACTCTGGGGGTTTGAGAGATTTGAAGGCCCTAAAGGCAGTGGTTGCAGTCTGTTGGGTGGTATGTGGCTGTGGTGGAATAGGCTGTTGGTTCATATTTGCTCTTAGCAGTTCCATAAATTCATTCATGGGGTTCCCTCCCTGATGGGTATCCTCAGCCTCTTCTTCTACATATTTTTCCTCATCATATTCATTATAGTCTAGGTCCTCTTCACTTTCTTCATTTACTACAGGGTCAGGTTCATTCCGTTATTGGTTAACTGACTCTGCGGGCTGTGCCCTGGTTCCTCTTCTACGGGGTGGCATTGTTCTGATAATGAAGATTTGTCAACATAGTTGTAATTATAACAGTTGGATTAATTTATTCATGTGTAAGCATATCATTTATTATTTAGCATGTTTTTATAAAGTGCAATAATATGGACATCAATTTCTTGATAACTACTTAGATATATATTTCATAAGGTCACCCACTTATATCTTGGGGAACAAAACAACTAGCTGAGTTCATGCATTCCTGATTATAATACATCACTTCTTGTCCTAAATATTGAAATGCAAATACATAAGCCGTGTACCCTGAAGGGCTAGGAACGCTATCTACTACTAGCTATCCTATCAAAATTGGTGATAAGTCACCCAGCCTTCTTCAAAGTCCATCTCTAGTCACTATTCCCTCAGTCACTGTCACTGCGCGTGAGGTGACGCACCCTCCTCATCGCTCCTGCCAACATCAGCTCTGCATCAACTACTGTGATGTATCCTCCAATCGTTGTCATCCTCATCTGAACCCTGGTACAGAGCTCGATCCCATCAATCTCTCTGCGGGCTATGGCTGGAGAAGCAGCTCTGAAATCCCCTGGGTATCCTAGTCTGATGGCTCTCTCAGCTGTCAATTCCTGGCGTAACTCCGCAATGCGAGCAGATGCCGAAATAATCTCAGCGTTAAGATGAGCCACCATCCAGTCATGTACAGCTACATGTAAGGTCGCCGGGGGTGGTAGAGGTGAGTCTGGGTCGCTAGAGGATATGTCGTAAGCCTCGTAGACCTGTGCATATATCCCATCCTCGTCATCATCATCAATATAGGGCATAGGGCTCTGAATCCCTGGGGGTGGGGTAGGAGAGCGAATAGTCGGGTGAGGGTACATCTCTACATCCCTCCAGCCTATGCCATCTCCCTGGGTCATCTCAAGGTCATTAGCTATGGGGACGGGAAGGTTAGTCTCCTCCTCCGGGACATCCTCAGTAGGGTCATCATCCGAATCATCAATGGGTGGGTTCTCTGGCTCGGGAGTAGGGTCATGCTCAGGAACCATAACATCCTCAACAGGGTCAACCTCCCTCATAGGCTCTACTGGTACCTGACACAATAGGCAAGGTGTTACTAACTTAGAGTCGAAATTCTCTTGAGGGTAAAACTGTCAAGACTACCCATGTAGCCCGACGACGAACTCGACTTGAGCTCTAATTGATTATTTTATTATTCTTATGTCTACGTATTTTATATCCTATCATTGCCAAGATTTGATAACTTAAGGCTCTGTTACCATTTCTGTGGCGCCCCAAAATTCGGGGTCAGGAATCTCGGAGGCCACGCTATCTAAACTACTACAACCACACGACTCACACTACAATATATAAATACTCATGCTTCACGATCCCACACTTATCACACACACACACACTTACAGGCTATTGTCTTATAAACGAACCATTCATAACTAGAGTAATTTAACCATCAAGTGATAATTATTACAACCCAAAAGTGATTAAGTCTTACAGGGGAGTACCCTTTAAGTAAGGCTAGTCCATCGGACAAATATACGTTTTTTGTTTATTACTTACATAAGTCATACTTGTAAATAAGCCGAACTAAAAACAAATGAAAACTAATCCAGCTTATTCGGACTACCTGTGGTACAGCACCAAACAATCTAAGGAACAACTGGCCATTTCCTACCCGTTTCCTGGCTGGTTCTCATGGCAGGCATCTTGATTCACTATTGTGTTGTGTCAATTTAAGTGTGAGCTATAATGCCCATCATAATAATGTACAGTATGCAAATGACTGTATGATAGCTTACGTAAAACATCATATATGATAATTACATTTTATTCAGAAGTAGTTTTCCTTGGTGATACACACCTTCTTATTAAAACAATTATTTAATGGATTTTATTATCCTGCGAATACCTTAATAGTAAACCCAGCACCTAGGCTTGGGTTACGGTATTGCATCACAATTCTAATTGGAAGAATTAGGACATTTGTTGGAGCCACCGCATACGATAATCAGTCGTACTGCGATAAAAGTAACCTTTTCTACTAGTAGAAGGACGACACCTTCGTATCCCGGTTATCACCCTTGCCGCATAAAGGCTATGTGTCCTCATTTCGGGTATACACACACTTCGCAGGTCCTTAGGTACATATTGTACCATCTCCTACGGTACCAGTAGTCTATCCAATACATGAAGTACTTGCATCCTACCCCTCCCTTGTCCTTTAGGAGACCTATCATATCCCGAGAACTCGAACCACATCGAAGTTCCTCCAAGTGATTTGCTTGTTGATAGGTATAGCTTTACTTTATATGTACATATGTTCTTCCGAAAGTTTTAGGGGGAAGTACTAAGGATGTGAGTTGACCATTGTCAACAAATAAATTAATAAGGGGGAAAAGTTTCTCCTTGAAACTATATAAAAATATTAAATGAGTCGGGATAATATTCTCCGAAGATCTGAAATTATTCGAATGGCTTTCGAAATCAGAAAGTAATTTAAATCCGGTTCTATGATTTTTAAATCATAATTAAACCCTTTAATAAATAATAACTAACTAAATGATAATCGAAAATTAATTAAACCTCGAACGAGTTTACTCTTGTAAAAGAATATTTAAAATAATATTCCTCAACTAGTTTATGTCTACGCAATTAATAATCTTTAATGTGTAATCAGGTTTGAAATAAATAATCGTTGGAGTATACTTCTCCCAAAATAAAGGAATATGTATATAATATTTATTATTCGAACAATAAAATATAGTTGAGGGGATATGATCGAACAATAAAATATAGTTGTAATCGTCCTATAATATCATCGGAATGATTCCCGGTTTTTCATTTAAAATCCCAACTGACTCTCGGTCTTATAATCATATGTCACGCTTAAAGCGTAATTAAATATTTTATGATATATACTTACCGTACAACATTGCTACATTTTGCGAAAAGTTCAATTACTATGTATCATGGAAAGCATGGTATTAATGCAATGATAATAAAACAATCCCTTCACAACACAACAGTAAAAATGGAGTTGGGTTCGTAAACTTGCCTGGGTATCTCGAGGTAGAGGATGTTCTAGGTTCCGCTCGGAAATCTATTAATCATAAACACAATTCGTTAGGTCCTGTTCTAATTTACGGCGACTCGCATTCATGCACTACCTATTATGCACCCTCTCAACTTGTACTACCCTTATTATTCCTTTAATTCCTTATTCACATCATGGTCGCTTCATTTCTCTAAGTATTTTAGGTTCATTTTCATTATCGCCGTCGGCTCCGCTTATGGATTCTACGGTTTCTAATCGCGCGGCCTCGGCTCCGATATTTTTATAAAATTGAAAAATCATAATTTTCACTTGAAATTTGTATAGACATTAGGAAACTCAATATGTTACTCTCTGTAAAAATTTCATTATTTATGAACACTTTAAGTCGATCCTTTATATTTTCAAAGTTCGTAATTCGTAGCAATTTTTGTCGCGTAAATCACTTTTAGTAAAATGACCATAACTTTTGATCCGTAAATCAGAATCAAGCGATTCAAGCGCCTAAATGATCCTTATAACATTTTCTATCATAATAAAGGTTTAATTTTCAAGAAACTACAGTTTATATCTTCGGGACTTTCTGCAGAAACCTAAAGTTATGATTTGTTTGTTTTAACAGAATTATGTTTACGGTCGGGGTTTCGTTTACGCCCTAACACTTAACACAACCACCAACAATCATCATTTCATCATCATCACACAAACTCCTCTGAGATTTTTAATTCTGATTTTTATAATTCGTGTTCTACTGGACTTCTGACACGGCTGATTCTTGTGGACTTCTATATAAGTAATCTTCAGAGACATTTCATGATATGAAGTAACAAGCAAGGAGCAAGGAGAGAAGATTAAGAAGACCGTTTTAGGACACCACAATGAAGAAGGGGAAGCATACGATTTCTTGTGATTCTTTTATTCGTTGTAACAGTGGATGCTAATTTCCTTTACTTTGAACCTATTTACTCTTGTGACGTACTCTGGTTTTAATAAGTATTTTATTAGTTTATATTGTCGTGTTATTATCATGTTTTCACATGAACCCATGGTGACGATGAGTTCTATCATGGGCTAATCGTGATCATGGGGTCATAGCGGATTTACTATGGATTTCTTTAGTTAATTATTTAATACCTTAGTGTGTGATGATTGTATGATATCTAGCATAGGTTGTGCTTATTCGTCTTTTGTGTGTCGCGAACATATAAGATAGCCTGTATCTCTTGTGAAGCGACAGTGAATCCTGAGATTTAGGACTTGTCATGCTAGCATAGGTTCATGTATGTGTATGCATGATTAGTGGGTAACTCTAACCGTTTTACTTGCCCTGTATAATAATAATGAATAACTTGCGCTTAAATCGTTATGTTGTCAAATTCTATAGACATTTAGGGTCTCAACATAATTGATGCCTATTCAACTTCTATCTTAATTGTGGATGTTTGGTAGAATGGTATTAGTACAATGAAAGTTGGCTTTTATTAGTTTCGTGTTGTTCGATTAATATCATCATCGTTACATGCTTAGGGTAATAACAATGACTATTGAAGGAAGTATTAATGAAGTTATGGTCTCATGTGTGTTTAATATTGTTAATTCAAGTAATAATTTAAGTGTTTATTTCTCGTAGTTGATTGTAGTTAATAATTAGTTAATCAACCTTACGTGTTATTGTCTTGACATTGAGAAGTAACCATACATTGGTGAGTGAGTGTTAATTGAACATATTTAGTCAGAGTCTCTATGGGAATGAACTAGAAATCATTCTATATTACTTGCGAACGCGTACACTTGCGTGAATTATTAGCGCATGCTTTGTGCCTAATAAGTTTTTGGCGCCGCTACCGGGGACTCGGTGTTAATTTGTTTAGTTTATGTACTTGCCATCAGTGGTCATTAGGACTCATTGATTAAGACTTGTTACTTATTATTTCCGGTTGTGTTTCAGCTACTCTAGCGAGCGTTTATGCAAATACGTTATCGCACTCACAAGAGGACTTTAGATACGGCTGAGGAGACAGACTCAGTTCTTGATATTCTAGAGAAGATAGATTTTGAAGATTCAGATAAAGAGAGTGAGCAGAAAGAACCGGTAATTATGGGTGATCGTATAGTTCTAGCAGATCCAGCTCTTATGGACTTTTCTCGGCCTAAAATTGATGACATTCAGTCAATCATTCTTCATCCGGCTATTTAGGCTAACACTTTGAAATCAAGCCGGGCACTATTCAGAAGGTGCAGAATTCTGTTTCTTTTGGAGGTGCTGCAACTGAAGACCCCAACATGCACATAAGGAATTTTGTCGAGATCTGCAGTACTTTCAAATATAATGGTGTGACTGATGAGGCTATCAAGGTGAGGCTTTTCCCATTCTCTCTGAGGGATAAAGCTAAGGACTGGTTACATTCTGAACCAGCTGGGTCCATCACTACTTGGCAAGATCTTGCACAAAAGTTTCTGGTGAAGTTTTATCCAATGGCAAAGACTGTTGCTATGAGGAGTGCTCTTACTCAGTTTGCGCAGCAACCTACAGAATCTATGTGCGAAGCTTGGGAGTGCTACAAGGAGATGTTGAGAAAGTGTCCACGTCATGGAATGCCCGATTGGATGGTGATCACTGGTTTTTATAATGGTTTGGGAGCCCAATCTCGGCCCATGCTTGATGCAGCAGCTGGAGGCGCCTTATGGGCCAAAAGCTATACTGAGGCTTATAATCTTATTGAGACTATGGCTACAAATGAGCATCAAAACCCAACTCAACGGATGATACCTGGGAAGGTAGCAGGTATTCTGGAAGTCGATGCAGCCACCGCTATTGCAGCGCAGCTCCAAGCGCTGTCTATGAAGGTCGATTCTCTAGCCACCTATGGAGTCAATCAGATAGCTATGGTCTGTGAGCTTTGTGCAGGTTCTCATGCTATAGATCAATGTTCTCTTGTTAACGAATCTGTTCAGTATGTGAACAATTATTAGCGACAACAACAGCCTGTGCCAGCTACTTATCATCCTAACAACAGAAATCATCCAAATTTCAGCTGGGGTAATAATCAGAATACTATTCAGCAACCATATCAGCAAGGTGTGAGTAAGCAGTTCAATCCACCTGGATTCCAACAACCGCAGCAATATGCTCAAAGACAATCATATCCTCAACAGGGAGGTGCAGCTGCACCCACTAGTGCTGATTTTGAGGAACTTAAGCTGTTGTGCAAGAGTCAGGCGGTGTCGATCAAGATCTTGGAAAATCAAATTGGTCAAATAGCCAATGCAGTGCTCAATCGTCAACCTGGCACACTTCCCAGTGATACTGAAGTGTCAGGTAGGAAGGAAGCTAAAGAGCAAGTCAAAGCTATTACCTTTAGGTCTGGAAAAGTTGTTGATGCTGAAAAAGCAAAAGATGGAGAAGCTGAAGTTGTAGATGAAGAAGAAAAGCAAAAGGAGAAAGAGGGAGAACCAAGGAAGACTATTGTTGAACACACTCTGCCTAAGGGTAATATAGGGGAGAAACAACTCTATCCTCCACCACCTTTTCCTAAGAGATTGCAAAAACAAAAGTTGGACAAGAAATTCAGTAAGTTTCTGGAGGTGTTAAAGAAACTTCACATTAATATAACCTTTGCCGAGGCTCTGGAGCAAATGCCTAGTTATGCGAAATTCATGAAGGGTATTCTTTCAAGTAAGGTGAAATTGGATGACCATGATACCATTGCTCTAATGGAAGAGTGTAGTGCTGTGCTGCAATAAAAATTACCTCCAAAGCTTAAAGATCCAGGTAGCTTCACCATTCCTTGCACCATTGTCAAGTTGTCTTTCGACAAGTGCCTTTGCAATTTGGGAGCAAACATCAATCTGATGTCGTTGTCTATCTTCAAAAAGATGAATTTTCCTGATCCAAAGCCCACCTACATGTCTCTACAATTGGCTGATCGTTCTATTACATACCCACGAGGCATCGTGGAGGACGTGTTAGTAAAAGTGGATAAGCTCATCTTTCCTGTAGACTTTGTCATTCTTGATTTCGAGGAAGATAAGAAGATTCCCATAATCTTGGGAAGACCTTTCTTGGCTACAAGCCGTACCTTGATAGATGTGCAAAACGGTGAACTTACTATGAGGGTGCAAGATCAGGATGTGACATTCAATGTATTTAAGAAGATGAGGACTGCTTCAAGGTGGATTTGATTGATTCTGCGGTAACTTCAGAACTTGATCATGTGCTAAGGTCTGATGCCTTAGAAAAAGACTTAGTGGGGGAATTTGACAGTGAAGATGAGGAAGGCAATGAGCAGCTACAATATCTAAATGCTTCTCCTTGGAGGCGAAAGTTAGACATGCCATTTGAATCTCTTGGTACAACTGATCTCAAGAATGCTGAGGGAAAGCTCAAACCATCTATTGAGGAAGCACCTACTTTGAAGCTTAAACCATTGCCTGAACACTTGAGGTATGCTTTTTTAGGTGATGCATCTACTTTTCCTGTTATTATTGTATCTGACCTTTCAGGTAGTGATGAGGACAAGCTCTTGAGGATCTTGAGAGAATTCAAATCGGCCATTGGATGGACTATAGCAGATATAAAAGGAATCATCCCTTCGTACTGTATGCATAAAATTCTGCTAAAGGAAGGTAGCAAGCCAACTATTGAGCAACAGCGAAGACTTAATCCTATCATGAAAGAAGTGGTAAAGAAAGAAATTCTAAAGTGGATGGATGCAGGAATCATATATCTTATTTCTGTCAGTTCCTGGGTGAGCCCCGTGTAATGTGTACCTAAGAAATGAGGTATAACTATGGTATAAAATGAGAAGAACGAACTCATCCCCACTCAAACAGTCATAGGATGGAGGGTATGCATTGATTACAGAAAGTTGAACAAAGCCATAAGGAAGGATCACTTCCCTCTTCCATTTATTCATCAGATGCTTGACAAGTAGGCTGGTCATGAGTATTATTGTCTTCTGGACGGCTATTAGGGTTATAATCAGATTTGCATTGCACCAGAAGATCAAGAAAGGACTACTTTCACTTGTCCATTTGGCACGTTTGCTTTTCGCAGAGTTTCGTTTGGTTTATGTGGAGCACCTACCACTTTTCAGATATGCATGATGGCAATATTCTCTGATATGATTGGAAATAATATCGAAGTGTTCATGGACGACTTCTCCGTCTTTGGAGATTCGTTTGATGAATGTTTGAATAATCTTCGTTCGGTGCTCAAAAGGTGTGTGAAAACTAATTTGGTGCTCAATTGGGAAAAATGTCACTACATGGTGCAACAAGGCATCATTCTTGGGCATAAAGTCTCTAGCAAAGGCCTTGAGGTGGATAAAGCCAAGGTGGGAGTCATTAAAAATCTTTCGCCACCTATTTCTGTGAAAAGAATCTGTAGTTTTCTTGGTCATGCAGGTTTTTATCGGCGTTTCATTAAGGACTTCTCTAAGATATCTAAACCGTTGTGCAACTTGCTCGAGAAAGATGTGCCTTTCAAATTTGATGATGAATGCTTGGAGGCATTCCAAACTCTCAAGAAGAGTTTAATAACTGCACCAGTTATTACAACACCTGATTGGACAGAACCTTTTGAGATGATGTGTGATGCGAGTGATTATGCAGTGGGAGCAGTTCTTGGGCAGCGTAAGAATAATCTTTTTCATGTGGTCTACTATGCTAGTAAGACGCTTAATGGAGCTCAAATGAACTACACTACTACTGAGAAGGAGCTCTTGGTTATAGCCTTTGGTTTTGATAAATTTCGATCTTATCTGCTTGGGACAAAGGTGACCGTATTCACTGATCACGCTGCCATTCCTATCTGGTCTCAAAGAAGGATTCGAAGCCTAGACTTATTCGTTGGGTGCTCTTTCTACAGGAATTTGAGTTAGAGATCAAGAATCGAAAAGGTACTGAGAATCAAGTAGCTGACCATCTCTCTAGATCGGAGAATCCCGATTCTACTTCACATGATAAGACATTGATCAACGAATCTTTTCCGGATGAGCAGTTGTTCGTAGTTCAGGAGGAAGAACCATGGTTTGCAGACATTGTGAACTATCTGGTTAGCAATATAATGCCTCCTAATATGAATGCGGCTCAAAAGAAGAAGTTTCTGCATGAGGTGAAGTGGTACATGTGGGATGAACCATATTTGTTTAGACAAGGAGCTGGCTAGATCATCAGGAGATGTATCCCATTCTGTGAGACAGAGGGGATATTATGAGACTGCCATTCCACAGTTTATGGTGGACATTATGGTGGTGAAAAGACATCAGCTCGTATTTTGCAAGCAGGTTTTTTCTGGCCTACGATGTTTAAGGATGCACATCAATTCGTTTTAAGGTGTGATCATTACCAAAGAGTTGGGAATCTTACTAGAAAGGATGAGATGCCTTTAAATGTGATGCTTGAAGTTGAGGTCTTCAATGTTTGGGGAATCGATTTCATGGGACCACTTATCTTGTCCTGCAATAATTAGTACATCTTGCTAGCAGTTGATTATGTCTCGAAATGGGTAGAAGTCAAGGCTCTACCGATGAATGATGCAAAGGTAGTGTTGAGTTTTCTCCATAAGCAGATATTCACAAGGTTTGGAACGCCACGAGTAATCATAAGTGATGAGGGGTCGCATTTCTGCAATCGTAAGTTCACTTCTATGATCTACAATGTGAATCATCATATTGCTACTGCCTATCATCCATAAATTAATGGTCAAGCTGAAGTGTCTAATAGAGATATCAAGCGCATTCTAGAGAAAGTTTTTTGTCCGTCAAGGAAAGATTGGTCTTTAAAGCTCGATGAAGCTGTTTAGGCCTATAGAACAGCATACAAGACTCCACTTGGGATGTCCCCGTTTCAACTTATCTATGGTAAGGGATGTCATTTACCTGCGGAGCTTAAGCATAAGGCTTATTGGGCATTGATGAAGTTGAAACTTGATCTAGATGCAGCTGGGAAGAAGCGAATGCTTCAGTTAAATGAGCTTGATAAATTTCGAATGTAAGCGTACGAGAACAACAAAATGTACGAGGAAAAAGTAAAAAGGTGGCACGATAGGAAGCTATCTCCTAAGTCATTCGTGCCGGGGCAACAAGTTCTTTTATTCAACTCTCGTCTCCGACTTTTTCCTGGAAAGTTAAAATCAAGGTGGACTGGACCTTTTATCATCCAAACTGTGTTTCCACATGGAGCGGTGGAGATTTTTGAGAATGATCCGGGCCAAGCATTCAAGGTTAATGGTCAGAGATTGAAGCACTATTATGGGGACACGGCAAATCGGGAAGTGGTTAGTGTCATTTTATTGTCAACTTGATCGAAGTACTCTACGTCAAGCTAATGACGTAGAAGAAGGGCTTCTTGGGAGGCAACCCAAGATTTGAGACTATAGGAACCTTTAGAAGTTAGTACTCTATCCAAAAACCCAAAAAAATCAGCAAAAACAAAGGCAGAAAATTATTTTTCCAGAAACCTCCCAGGCACCCGCCTGGAATCTGGGGTGGCCGCTTGGGAACTGGGGCGCCCGCCTGGAACCCTGGGGCGGCCGCTTGGAACCCGACTGCCAGAAAATTTTTTCCTGCCTTATAAAAAAACTGAAAAACACAAAAAATAAAAACCCACAGCCAAAACCCCATTAACCCACGATTTTTCTCCCAGAAACCCCATTCTTAATCAATTTTTAAACCTAAATCCTACCCTATATATACACACAACCCCTCCATATACACTCCCATATTCTTTCAACTTGAAAACTCTCTCCTACACACAAATCTCAAACACTTATTCTCAATTTCAATGGCCCCTAAGAGATCTCGAACTGTTGATAGGAGCAACACCATTTCTACTGCTGATTCTTTGAGGGGTACCGGTGTGAGGCCCCGTTTGGTGGACAGGGCTACTGAGGAGGAGTATGATTGGCTTCTGACTAAGCCGATTCTGAAGGAGAGGGGATTTTTTCCATCGGGGAGGGATGATGAGTTATTGCTGATGATTGCAGAGAAGGGGTGGATTACCTTTTATGAGTCTCCTGAGGCGGTTCCGATGAGTGTGGTTCCCGAGTTTTATGCGAACGCCAAGGCCGACAAGAATGGGTATACGGTTGTTCGTGGGCTTACGGTTGATTATCAAGCCGAGGAAATTTGCCGTGTTATTGGGCAGCGTGAGAGGAAGCCCCAGGAGGAGAATTGGAATGAGAAGACCCCCGAGGATTTTGACTCGGATTTGATTATTGCTACTCTCTGTCAGCCGGACGGTGTGGAAGTTTAAGACGGGATCTAACGAGTATCGTTCTTTTCCGGCTGTTGTAATGAACAGGTATGTCCGTTCATGGAATGCCTTTATTTGTGCTAATATTTTGCCTTCTTCGCATGCACATGAGGTTATAGTTGAGAGAGCCAGGTTGTTGTGGGGGATCTTGAATTAGGAGTATTATATGGACCTTGGTGAGTTCATCTACCAAGGGATTTTGAAGTTTTTGAGGGGGAGGTTGCATAACACATCCCTTATGCCTCGATCATCACGAAATTGTGCAAGGCAGTTGGAGTCCACTGGCCTTCTTATGAGCAGCTGTAAATGCCTGCCACTCCTATTGATTCATCAACGATGAATGTCATGCAGGAGTGGACGGGTGGAGAGCCCGAGGAGCATGGTTTTGGATATCGTCTTCCAGGGGGACGTTCAACAGTTGGTGCTACGATTTCTAGGCCCAGTCAGGCTCGTGATGAGGCAGGATCTTCTAGAGCCCAGGGAGGTGATGGTTCAGGGATGGCTGATGTCCAGTACAGGAGGCTTTCCAGGAGGATGGATGCGATGTATGAGTCGCAGAGTAGGTTTGCACAGGAGCTCACCCTAGCACTTGGGACTGCTTTCAGAGGCCTTGGAGCTGACATCCGGTGGCCAATTTTTGGTGAAGACTCTACTTATCCGCTTCCTAACACTCCTCCGTCTGAGGGTGATGATGATGATTCTTCTGAGTAGGTATACCCTGTGTTCCTTTCTATTACCTTCACTAGGGACAGTGAAGATTTTAAGTTTGGGGGTGGTAGTTAAGGAACATATTTGCGGGTGTGTCATGTAGTTGCATATTCTTGATAGTTTAGTTCATATAGTTGCATATTTTTTCCGTATAGTTTTTTTTATTATTATTTTATAGCTTTATTTATCATGTCATTTAGCTCATGCATATACCATGATCCCTTTTGCGTTACTTTACCGGTTGATTTGTGATATTGATGCGAGTGTAGTGATAGCGTTAGAGTGATATTGAATCTTGTAGGTTGACATGCATGCTAGAAACACTTGTAATTTCACTAAATCTTAGGGTATGCTTAAGGACTAGATTGTTGTCATGGTTTGATGGTTTTTGACGTTAATCTATTGATTATGCTTAGAATTTATGATAGGCTCTTAATGATAAAAGGCATGAAAAGATAAAATTGGAGTAAAAAAATTGGAATTCATTGCTAGTTGTGGCTAGGCGTCAATTGGCTAGTAGCCGGCTCGTATTTTATGCGAGTAGTCTAGGGTTGAGCAAGATGGAGCGAAACGCACTTGCTCAGAAATTTGAAAAAAAAAAGAAATAAAAGGGAAAAAAAAGAAAGAAAGAAAAATATGGTTTAATGCATGATTGATCATGAGTGAGCTCTTTGGTATTCGAGTTATTAAGTTTTTAGGGGACTTTGTGCCTAGTGACCTAAGGCTTTTATAGTTTGGGATCCGTTAACCTAACGCTCGTTAAATGGATGCCATTGCATAAGTCTTTTATGGACCTCACTCATTGCATGATCAAATAAGCATTTGTTTATTGTGTTGAATAAAAGCATGATTCCGTAATAAGCTCCAGTGATCTTGAAGTGTTATAAGTCATTTTATTTCTAGAATTTATTCTTCGTATAATCATGTGATTGCCTTGAGGATAATTGAGTTATGATAATTGATCTAGTTTCGAAGCATATATGTTAAGCATTTGCACACACCACGTTTTTATTTGTATGTTAGCTTGCATGATTTGATTGATCTTAATCGCCTAATTGCATTTGTTGAGATGTTATGTGTTGGTTGGTTTAGTCATTGCGAGGGGGATCGTTGCATTTCATGTAGTTTGTATTCATGCATGTTTTTGTTTTGTTTTTGAGTCTGTGACGCTTGAGGACAAGCATCCATTTAAGTTTGGGGGTGTGATAAGTGGCATTTTATACCACTTAGAACGTCTTATATGGCTTGAATTGATGTCTTGAAATCAAGTATTTTTTGTATTTGATGTGTTTTTCTAGTGTTTCTGCATTTCAGGGTATAACATGCGTATGTAGGAAGAATTCATCAAAATAAGCCTAGGGAAGTACTTGGAATCGGTTACGTGAAGTTATGCGAAGAAATCGGCAAAATCAGGTCCAGAATGAAGAATTTTCCAGAAGTGTCCCAAGTGCCCGCCTGGAGATCTGGGGCGGCCGCTTGGAAGCTGACGCGCCCGCCTGGGAAGCTGGGGCGGCCGCCTGGGGTCGAGATTTTTAATTCTGCATTTTATAATTTGTATTCTACTGGACTTCTGAGACGACTGATTCTTGTGGACTTCTATATAAGTAATCTTCAGAGACGTTTCATGATATGATGTAACAAGCAAGGAGCAAGGAGAGAAGATTAAGAAGACCGTTTTAGCACACCCCAACGAAGAAGAGGAAGCATACGATTTCTTGTGATTCTTTTATTCGTTGTAACAATGGATGCTAGTTTTCTTTACTTTGAACCTATTTACTCTTGTGACGTACTCTGGTTTTAATAAGTATTTTATTAGTTTATATTGTCGTGTTATAATCATGTTTTCATATGAACCCATGGTGACGATGATTTTTATCATTGGCTAATCGTGATCAATGGGTCATAGCGGATTTACTATGGATTTCTTTAGTTAATTATTTAATACCTTAGTGTAATATCCCATATTTTCAAATATTATTATTATAATTATTTGGAATTATTATGTGATTTTTATGTGAATTTTTGTGAGTTATATGATAAGTGGAATTGATGTTTGGGTGTTTATATGTGATATTCCTTGAGTGTTCTAATTTTTATATGTTCAGAATAAAATATAGATAATTGTGATATTTTTCTTGTAATTTTTGGAGTGTTATATGATTTTATAATGATTTATGTATTATTAATTATTTTCTGAATAATTACAAAACTATTTTATAAAGCCGAGAATCGTCCAACCTCAACTGTTTTTGCGTTTTTACAACCCGAAACTCTTCCGAAAACTCCTTCCTAACCTAATATGGTAATTCTGGACATTTTCCGTGTTTTGACTTTTTCGATCCGGATTACGGTTTGACCCGTGCGCGGTCCGGCGCAATATTTTCGATACGACAATCATTTCGGTAAACAATAATACTTGCATTCTCGAGAGACGGGATATTTATATATTATTTTCGTATATGGTGTTTTATAAAAAGCTCGGTTTTCATAATTATCCAATTCTGGTATCAAATTGTATCGTTTTTATAGTTACTTAGCTGCTAAGTAATATATTTTTGGATCCAATGTGTAAATGTGATTCTGAATTAGTAAATAAATAAAATATGTATATGGGTTCAGTTAGCTGGATATTATTTTGTTACTAATCATATGTGATTATTGGTGTTCGAGGATGATTTCTGTAATTAGCTGTGAAGCTGGGTTGTTTTGTTTTGTATTTAAAGGTGATTCTATTCAAGATTTATTTTCATAAATATGGGGATTATCTCTAAAATTATTTTTATGGCTTCATAACTTTATTAATTATTTTTAGGCGTTTTTAAAATTGAGAAATCAATATTTTATTGATTATTTACCCTTAAATGATTTTATGAGTGTCTTTAATTGTAAAATAAGTATATAATTTTAGAATACTTCAAAAATTATGAAAATTTTATTTTATTACTTTTTAATTATTTCAAGAATTTTAAAATTATTCCGGTAAATTTCTGGCTTTTATTTAACCGTGCGTGAACTCGTTAGATTGTTAAATGCAGGTCTGGTGTGCGATTTGAAAATGATTTTAAAAATTATAAAAATGTTGTGTATTATCAGTTTTAAATATTGTTGGAATTTTGAGGTTTATTTTAAGACTATTTCAATTCGTTCTGTTTGGGAAGTGTATCGTGATTAAATAGATCGGTGTGTCAGTTGCGGCATCGAGGAAAAGAAACTGGGTAAATAAACCCGATTTCATTCCCTTTCCCAGTTAATCCCTAGTCCCTCTCTTTCTAAACATCAGCTTCTTGTCTCTCTCGCCTCTCGATTTCACTCTGTCTCTAATCTCTTCTCTTATGAATTTCTTTCCTCCCTTAATCCCTCTCGTTCTTTGTTCTCCTCGATTTATTTTCTTCCTCTCGCTGCTTGCTTCCGATAAGTCACCGCGCCGTTCTGTTTTTCGGCGAGATCGCCGCCCCTTTCCCCTTCTTCTTTCCTGTCGATTCACATATATATAAACATATATGTGTACGTATCTAATTGTGTGTGTTGTGTGTGTGTGTCGTTTGTGTGAATTGTGTGTGTGGTTGCAGTGTATGCGCATGAGTTGCGATGCGTGTGTGCTGTGGCCGTGGTGGTTCCTGTACTGTGTTGCCTCCCTGTGGTTCTTCGGCCGTTTTTTTTTGGCCGCCCCTGTTTTCCGATTATGTTGTGTTGGTGGGCGCGTTGTTATTACGCGCGTGTGTCCTGTCCGAGTGGAAATTGTTTTAATTATTTTATTTGTTTCTCTACAGGAATATTTTGAGTAATATACATCAAATAAAATAATTTTGGTGCGAGAATTATATTATTAATCGATGGAATTAACGTAGGATGCCCGGAATTTACGGGAACCCGTAAATTTTATCGTCGTCGACAATGAGTTTTAAAACGAGTCGACGGTGGACTGTGATGATTAATTCTGAGTCCTATGATTTAAAAATATAAAATATGATTTCAATTATAAAATACGATTTAAAACACAAATACGAATAAAAATTGTAAAATATGGATAAAATATAAAAATATGGATGATAACGATTATTAATTGTATTTAATTGGAATTGGTGAATTTGCGAATTGACGTTATGGACTGAAGTTGGTGGTTGGATTTTGCGAATACGGGAACGTAACCTACGATTATCGGAGACGTCGAACGAGGATATATATAATTAATTTTTTTTACGAAACCTAATTACGTGTTGAGACAAGATATTTTTATAAATAAACCGTTTTACCGTTTAATACGAAATAAACGCTTCTATGCTCAGAAAAAGATTCCGTTTCAATAAAAGTACTTTTGAAACCTAATTTCTTTTGTAATAAAGGATCGCTTGATTTTTATATCATTCTGGGGTATTTTTTGATCGATAAATCATATTTTTGGACCCGATTTCAGTTTTAAACGTACCGAGTGGACCCTTTTGATGAACCGAGTCTTATGTGATATATGAGTTATGTGCTTATATGCTATGTGAATTATGTGTGTCTGTGGATCAAGAGTCCTGTGTTTGTCTGTTATATTTATATGTGGGTTACCGTATGGGTAGACGATAGGATTTTGACGCGCAGTTCGTCGAGTGATTATCGTTTAGACAATTAAAACTATATCTTTTAATTATAGATGCGGATCATTCGAGTTGATCAGGACAAGACGTTAGATAAAGAATGAGATGGAATGGTATTGGATATCTGGCTTCTAGCAATCGCAGGAGCACCATATCGGTGAAGTGTTGAAAAGAAAGATGGTGATATTTTAAGACAGAATGTCAGAATAGATGCGTCTTTGCGAGTGTGACTAACTGCTAAAAACCAAAGGCAAGTATCCCTATCATCACTTATTGCTCAAGTGATATTTATTTTGAATCTTATCATGCAAGTATTATTTTCCCTATTTTCAGTTCGGAATAGATAAATGTTTTACATATCGCTGAATTAAATAATTCTGTCTGTGCAAATGCTCATCTGTTATTCTATATTCAGAATAGGCAAGTGTTTTTACTTATCCAATTATCGGATTTATAAATGTTTTGGATTTTGAGAAAAGTGATTTGGTTGCGAATATTCCAACCCGAGAATTGGGGGAATAAAATTATTTCGGGTGTCGAATATCATGACCCCTTTTTCAATAAAATGTTTTAAGATTGGATGGTTACTGGTTGCGTAAGAGGTCGAGGCACCGGTCCAGCGTGAGCTATTATACGGAAGTGTAATATCTTACAAGGCTTGTTATGCCTTTTCTGGCGCCCTATAGGTACCGTATGTCTTCGGGATACGGGTAGTACCTATATTTACGGTACGGCTGCGGGATACCGGTGTTGTTTCGTGACTGATCATCAGGAAAAGCATAGTGCATAATTGGTTCCAATCTAAATAGATATCTAAAATTCTTTATTGTTTTGATAATCATAGCATAAATGATTTATCAACTGTTTCTGTTTTGGAATAATGGTGAAATGCAGTTTTGATTCAGATTCTGATTTATGCTGATACTTACGTTGTTGTTAAATATCAAAGGTGGTATTAGTATAGATGATTGATGTTGACTTCAGTATAGGTGTTGTGGGCATCAAAGTTCGTATTGATATCTAATTTGATATGACAACAAAATAAGTATTAATTTCAAGAGTTCGGTTTGAGTAAAGTTTATGATTCATTCTATGATCATTATTTCATGTTATTGTGGTTTATAATATTTCCGTAAACACTATTTTACGAGTTTTATTCTCGTTAAGATTTAAAGTATTGCTGTAGCATTTCGCTCAAAAATATCAAAATGGTTTTGAATACAATTAAGGAATCAATTCTGGGGTTCCTCAACTAAAATTTTATGATTCAGCAATTATGATTTTAAATGTTCTGCTCTAATGCAGATGTCGGTTTTATATCAAAAGACCCTATATATGTCATAATGATCTTGCTGAGCATTTCTTCCGCTCATACTTGCCTCTTTTCAAATTTAACCTCCAGTGAAGATTAGCTTGCGCTGTTTAGCTGCGTAATTCAAGGAAGCAAAGAAGAAGCTTTTGGGAAGGTGGTTGGTCCAGGGTTTGCGGACTAGTGTAAGTTTTATTATATAAGGTTGTTTATATTATATTATATTATATTATAGTTGTGTATTTTATTTGGGCCTAGTATACTTTATTTCGAAGTTATACTAGTGGGTTTAATTGTGAGTTGGAATTTATTGAAAAGAGTTTTAAAAGAAAGTGAAAATTTATTAGTGGAATTTGGATACCTTGTTTCTAGAACTATAACCTTAAAAGATCTTGGATTAGTTTGGGGTCATTTATGATAATTATCTTCCGCTGGCATTTATTTATTGATTTAACAAGTTAATTTGGATTGAAGTTTTATAGTGACGACCAAATCCTCTGACCCCGGATTTGGGGGCGTTACACTTAGTGTGTGATGATTGTATGATATATAGCATAGGTTGTGCTTATTCATCTTATGTGCGTCACGAACATGTAAGATAGTCTGTTAATCTCTTGTGAAGCGACAGTGAATCTTGAGATTTAGAACTTGCCATGCTAGCATAGGTTCATGTATGTGTATGCATGATTAGTGGGTAACTCTAACCGTTTTACTTGCCCTATGTAATAATAATGAATAACTTGTGCTTTAATCGTTAGGTTGTTAAATTCTGTAGATATATAGGGTCTCAACATAATTGATGCCTATTCAACTTCTATCTTAATTGTGGATGTTTGGTAGAATGGTATTTGTACAACGAAAGTTGGCTTTTATCAGTTTCGTGTTGTTCGATTAATATCATCACCGTTACATGCTAAGGGTAATAACAATGACTATTGAAGGAAGTAGTAATGAAGTTATGGTCTCATGTGTGTTTAATATTGTTAATCCAAGTAATAATTTAAGTGTTTATTTCTCATAGTTAATTTTAGTTAATAATTAGTTAATCAACCTTAAGTGTTATTATCTTGACATTGAGAAGTAATCTTACATTGGTGAGTGAGTGTTAATTGAACATAATTAGTCAGAGTCTCTGTGGGTTTTGAAATTGTTGGATTGGTAGCTTGGGTAGCCATCTGTTGGGTCATTGACACAGATGCCATAGCTACACTTGAAGGCAAAGAAATGTGAAGAGTGGAGACAGTGGTGCTTACCTCACTTACCTGAGGTCCCTCCATGATTGGAAAGTGTTAGGAATATGTGTATTAGTTTGATGATAAGTTAAGCAAAACACTTAAGTAGAAATCTAGTGTTTGTAGCCTCAACGGATAAGACCATCTTGGCTATCCGTTGAAGGAGTAGCTTTACTTAGCAATAAGTTTAGTATTGTAGCACATTTCACTCTCTAGTTTCAAGCTGTAATTCTTAGATGTTGTTAGGAAATAATCAGTCATGTTGACTACTAATGGATGTACAAATAGGAGGGCTAATTATAAATATTTCATGCCTTGTAATTTTGTATAAGTGAAGAAGTGTCAACGGATATTGAAGACCTTCAACAGATAAGAAACAAAGCTTCAACGGATGTCTCTATTGCTTCAACGTATAATATCCATCAACGGATAAGTGCTTCAACGGATAAAGACTTCAACTGATAATGCATCAACGGATAAAGCTTCAACGGATAAAGCCTCAAAGGATAAGGCATCAACGGATGAAAGCTTCAACGGATGCTTAGTTCATTAGCAGTTGATAGTGACAATTCACAAGCTGACAGAGGCACATGGGTTGACAGAGACATACTGGAATGTGGAAGCCTCTAGGAGGAATCAAGAAAATGCAGCATTTCCATTCTGATGCAAACAAGGAAGTATTCAAAGATTTACAGATTATCCTAGATTGCATTGGATAGAGAAATGAAGAAGAAACATGTGAAGAATCTTTTCAATTGTATTTTACAGTTTGTCTTCACTTGTAAACTTGGTGATATATAAACCAAGTAGCAACTAGTAATTAGATATGAATTTTCCTTGAGCTGTTTAGAAATATCAAAAGAGAAAATCATCTAGTTTGTACTAGGAAGCAGCTGTGATTTAATTCTTTGAATCACAGATTTTCTGAAATAACACATCTCTGGTGGAACAACAAATCCACCATAAAAGTTTTTAAGTTCTTTATGCTTATTACATTTGTGTTTGAATATATATTTGTCTGCATCAGCTTCAAGCAATTCACACACATTTGATCACTCAAACACTTAGCCTTAGAAACTGCTCAAAACTTGAAAAAGTTTTGAGATTTACATTCAACCCCCTTCTGTAAATCTCATTGTTAGTCCACTGGGAATAACAATTGGTATCAAAGCAAGCTCTTAATATACAAAGAGTTTAAAGATCTATTCTGCTAACATCATGAGTGCACAGAAGAATCCTCCTGCTAACATCATGAGTAGGAAGGATATTGGTGTAAAGATCCCAGTCCTGGAAAAAAATAATTATCATCACTGGAAAGTGAAGATGCATTTACATCTTCTTTCTCAAGATGAAAGCTACATCAACTGTATTGAAAATGGTCCTCACATCCCTCACAAAGTAGCCACAACTGCTACTGCAACAGTTGCTACTGCAACAGTTGCTGTTGGACAGTCCATTCCCAAGCCAAAAGCAGAATGGACTATTGAAGACATGGAAGAAATCCGCAAGGATAAGAGAGCTATGAACATTTTGTTTAATGGCTTAGATCAAGATATGTTTGACAATGTCATCAATAGCCAAACTGCAAAGGAAGTTTGGGATACTGTACAAATCATCTGTGAAGGTACTGAGCAGGTCAGAGAGAACAAGATGCAGCTTCTTATTCAATAGTATGAATATTTTCACTTTGAAGAAGGTGAATCATTAAATGATACCTTCAACAGGTTTCAGAAACTGTTGAATGGATTGAAGCTGTATGGTAGAGTGTACCAAGTCAAGGATTCCAACTTAAAATTTCTTAGGTCTCTGCCAAAGGAATGGAAGCCCATGACTGTCTCTTTGAGAAATTCTCAAGATTATAAGAACTTCACACTTGAAAGACTATATGGAATTCTGAAGACTTATGAACTTGAAATGGAGCAGGATGAGCTGTTGGAAAAGGGAAAGAGAAAAGGAGGAACAGTTGCTCTTGTAGCTGACAGTGAGAAGATGGAAGCCAGGAATGAGGAGAAGACAATGCCAAGTCTCAAAATTGGCACAAGCAAATCAGAATCAAGCAAGGGTAAAGAGCAAGTTGCTGAGGATGAAGGCAATTCCAGTCAGGATGAATCTGATGATATTGAAGAACATTTGGCCTTTCTGTCCAGGAGGTTTGCAAAAATGAAGTTCAGGAAAAACACAAAGTTCACTAAGCCAAACAAAAACATGGTGGACAAATCAAAGTTCAAATGTTACAACTGTGGCATTAGTGGACACTTTGCAAGTGAGTGTAGGAAGCCAAATTCTGAGAAAAAGAAATTTGAGCAAGTTGATTACAAAAAGAAGTATTTTGATTTGCTCAAACAAAAGGAAAGAGCTTTTCTCACTCAAGATGATTGGGCAGCAGATGGGGTAAATGAAGATGATGATGTGGAATATGTCAACCTAGCCCTGATGGCTAATTCTGATGAAAATGAAACTAGTTCATCAAGCAACCAGGTAATTACTACTGATCTCTCTCAGCTTTCTAAACATGAATGCAATGAAGCCATAAATGATATGACAAATGAATTATATCATTTGCGTGTTTCCCTTAAATCACTAGCAAAAGAAAACACTAGGATCAAGGAGAATAATGTGTTTTTAAGTGATAGGAATGCTGTGTTAGAGGATCAGGTAATTGAGATTGAAAAGATAAAACTTAAATGTTTGACTGTTGAGAGTGAACTAGCAGAAGCTGTTAAGAAAGTAGAAATTCTTTCTACACAGTTAGAAAGTGAGCAAGAGGTAATCAAGGCCTGGAAAACATCTAGGGATGTTAGTGTTCAGATTGCAAAGGTTCAGGGAATTGAATCATTCTGTGAGGATGCCTGGAAGAAAAACAAAAAGGAGTTACAATTAATTGATGGATTGTCAACAGATGTGGAATCAACGGATGATGAAAGTTATCCGTTGAAGGAAGAAAAGGAGCATCCGTTGAAGGCTCATCAATTAAAACAGGCAAGTTCTTTTAAAAATAAAAGTCTCAATAAAAAGAATGATTCAACTCTCAAGAACTTTGTCAAAGAAGGAGCTAGCACATCCAGAGATGTCAGTAAGGTGAATATAGGACACATGACTTTAGATCAGCTAAAAGATAGGCTTAAGTTGGTTGAGGATAAGAAGGAAACTAAAAGAAAATCTAAAAGAAATGGGAAGGTAGGGATTAATAAACATAACAATTACACACCTGATAGGTATGCTCCTAGAAAAAGCTGTGTGCATTGTAAAAGTGTTAATCACCTATCTGATAATTGTAAATCTGTTAAAAATGCTCCCATGCCTTCAAATCCCTCCATGCTTAACATGTCTATGTCACCTCTGCATGTTATGCCTGTTATGTCTCACCAGAATCCCCATGCACATTTTGCAAACATGCCATATATTAACAATCCTTATTTTACTGCATTTAGTATGCCTCAAATGCCATACAATATGCCTATGTGGAATAACATGTTTGCACAACCTATGCCTTATCAAATTCAATCAAATATGTTAAATGATTCTGTGACTAACCCTACACTTCAACCAACCACATCTGAGACCAAGGTTGACCCAAAGTTACCTAAGTCAAAAGATGCAGGATGAATGAAGTCTAGGAAAAAGACTAACAAGGCTGGACCCAAGGAAACTTGGGTACCAAAATCAACTTGATTGATTTTGTTGTGTGCAGGGACAAAGAAGGAATCTATGGTACTTGGACAGTGGTTGTTCAAGACACATGACAGGAGATTTCACCCTGCTCATAGAGTTTAAGGAGAGAGCTGGCCCTAGCATAACCTTTGGAGATGACAGCAAAGGATTCACTATGGGATATGGCTTGATTTCAAAAGAAAATGTCATCATTGATGAAGTTGCATTGGTTGATGGTCTCAAACACAATTTATTGAGCATCAGTTAACTATGTGACAGAGGGAATACTGTTTCCTTCAATTCTGAAGCCTGTATTGTCACAAGTAAAAAGGACAATAAAGTGGTTCTAACTGGAGTTAGAAAAGGGAATGTGTACTTAGCTGATTTCAACTCTACAGATGCAGAATCCATAACTTGTCTTCTCAGCAAAGCAAGTCCAGTTAAAAGTTGGCTATGGCACAAGAAGCTGTCCCATTTGAATTTCAAGACAATGAATGATCTAGTCAAAAAGGACTTAGTTAGAGGAATGCCTCTAGTGGAATTCACAAGGGATGGACTGTGTGATGCTTGTCAGAAAGGAAAGCAAAAGAAAGTATCATTCAGTAAGAAGCTTGAATCTGCAATTGATGAACCACTACAACTTCTACACATGGATCTTTTTGGACCAGTCAATGTATTGTCAATTTCAAGGAAAAGATACTGCCTAGTGATTGTAGATGATTTCTCAAAGTTTTCATGGGTTTATTTTCTTGGATCAAAGGATGAAGCTAGTGAAATCATCATCAATCATATCAAGCAAGTCAACAATCATCCTGATTTCAAAGTAAGGAATATTAGGAGTGACAATGGAACTGAGTTCAAGAATTCAACCATGAAGTTTTTCTGTGAAGAAAGTGGGATCATGCATGAGTTCTCAGCTCCAAGGACTCCACAACAAAATGGTGTGGTGGAAAGGAAGAACAGATCACTAATTGAAGCTGCAAGGACAATGCTTGAAGAGTCAAAACTCCCAACTTATTTTTGGGCTGAGGCTGTTAACTGTGCATGTTACACTCAGAATATTTCTCTAATCAATCAGGCAAAATGCATGACTCCCTATCAATTATTCAAGAGAAGAAAACCAACTTTAAACTTTCTACATGTCTTTGGTTGCAAATGCTACATCTTAAGGAATCAATCTGATCACAAAGGGAAGTTTGATGCAAAGGCTGATGAAGGAATATTTGTTGGTTATTCTGCTGGAAAATCATATAGGGTCTACAATCTAAAAACCAACATTGTCATGGAATCTGTACATGTTGTGTTTGATGATAAAAAGATTGATGGACTAACAGATGAGGGACATCATGAAGAACTCAAATTTGACAACATTGAGATATACTGTGATGATAGTGAAGATGAGAATGATGAAGAAGGCATCTCAAGAAGAATTCAGAATCTGCCTTTGGATAATGCACAGAATGCTGCATCCGTTGAAAGTCATAATTCAACTTCCGTTGAAAGAAGCGATGCAGCATCCGTTGAAAGACAAAGTGCATCATCCGTTGGAGTTCATAATGAAGCATCCGTTGATCACAGTCTGTCAACGGATAATCAATTCACTTCATCAGTTGATAGAGCTCCCAATTCCTTTTAAAGGATCAGCAACTCAGGGGGAGTTTCAACAAATCAACATTCTATCTCACATCATGACAATACTGAGGCAACCTCATCTAGGGCTAATCTACCACCTCAAAGGAAATGAACCAAGAATCACCCTTTTGAACTAATCATTGGTGATGCTACATCAAAAGTACAAACTAGAAGGGCTACTCAAGATGAATGTCTGTATAGTAGCTTTCTATCACAGGAGGAACCTAAGAGAGTGGAAGAAGCTCTATTGGATCCAGATTGGATTTTAGCAATGCAAGAGGAGCTAAACCAATTTGAGAGGAACAAAGTATGGAAGCTGGTACCCAAGCCAAAGAACAAGAGTTCTATTGACACAAAATGGGTATTCAGAAACAGGATGGATGAAAATGGCATTGTCATAAGGAATAAAGCCAGATTGGTTGCTAAAGGCTATTCTCAACAAGAGGGAATAGATTTTGATGAAACATTTGCTCCAGTTGCCAGACTTGAAGCCATCAGAATCTTTCTAGCCTATACAGCTAATGCCAATTTCAAAGTCTATCAAATGGATGTCAAGAGTGCATTTCTAAATGGGGAATTGGAGGAAGAAGTTTATGTAAGCCAACCTCCAGGTTTTGAAGATCCAAATTTTCAAGACTATGTGTATTATCTGTTGAAAGCACTCTATGGACTAAAGCAAGCACCTAGAGCCTGGTATGAGACTTTGTCAAAGTTCCTTCTAGATAATCACTTCACAAGAGGTACTGTTGACAAAACTCTCTTCTTTAGAATGTTAATGGCTCTAAGATACTTGTACAAATTTATGTAGATGATATTATATTTGGATCTACAGATGATAAGCTTTGTAAAAAGTTTGCTAAATTAATGCAAAGTAAATATGAAATGAGCATGATGGGAGAGCTAACTTACTTTCTTGGTTTACAAGTTAAACAAGTTAGTGGTGGAATTTTTATTAGTCAAACTAAATATATTTATGATCTTTTAAAGAAGTTTGACTTAATGGATTGTTCACCTGCAAAAACTCCCATGGCCACTGCCACTAAGCTTGAATTAAACAAGGCTGAAAAGTCTGTGGATATTACAAGTTATAGAGGCATGGTTGGCTCACTTTTATATTTAACTGCTAGTAGACCTGATATAATGTTTTCTACATGTCTCCGTGCTAGATTTCAAGCTGACCCTAAAGAATCTCACTTAGTGGTTATTAAAAGAATTTTCAGATATCTCAAGGGGACTCCAAATCTAGGAATTTGGTACCCTAGAGAGTCTGGTTTTGATCTAATTGGCTACTCAGATGCAGATTATGCATGTTGTAAAATAGACAGGAAAAGCACAACAGGCACCTGTCAATTTCTAGGGAATAAGCTTGTATCATGGTTCAGCAAGAAGCAGAATTCTTTTTCCACATCAATAGCTGAAGCTGAGTACATTGCTGCTGGTAGTTGCTGTGCACAGATACTATGGATGAGGAATCAACTATTTGACTATGGTCTGATTGTTGACAAAATTCCAATATTCTGTGACAACACAAGTGCCATTGCCATGACTGAAAATCCAGTGCAGCACTCAAGAACCAAGCACATTGTTATCAAGTACCACTTCATTAGGGAACATGTGATGAAAGGTACAGTGGAACTTCATTTTGTTCCAAGTGAAAAGCAGATTGCAGACATATTTACCAAGCCACTTGATGAATCAATATTCACAAGATTAGTAAGTGAGTTAGGTATGCTTAATTATTCATAATCTATGTCATCTATATAATCTGTCTTGAAGCCTGAAATGAAATTTGCTGCAGGAACAAAGTTGGCTTTAATTAAGACTTATCGTATCAACGGATATTCTCTATCCGTTGAAAGCCAAAATTGTTCTATCAACGGATGTTCATTATCCGTTGAAAGACAAATATATTTCTGGTAATTTTATCCTTCAACGGATAAAATGGTGTTGTTCATCAACGGATAACTATTTCCCTTATCCGTTGAAGTGTCACGTCAGTTACTATAAGTGAGTCTCAGCCGTTGATTCTTTTACTCAACCGTTGATACAGATATACAGTGTTGTATGTAATTGTATTTAAGGTAGTTTTCAGAATTTCTACAGTTTTATTTATTCTTGAACGGCTATAACTTACTTAAAATTATCATTCAATCATTTTATTTACGTTTTAATTCAAGAAAGTATAAAAGCCCAATTGAACTCTGATTCTCACTTTACGCTTTCTTGCAATTCTTATTCTCTTTCTCTCTAAATTCTCAAGTTTTTTTCTGCAACCTCTACTCACAACAATGGCACCAGTAGTCAAAATTATGTCTCAAACAGGATTTGTTTATGAAAAGAATAATTTCATAGCCTTGGTTGAAAAGAATGAAGCCCATTCTGATTATCACAAGATGATGGACTTTATCAAAAACTGCACACTAAGCTATGCAATGCTGGAAGCCCCAACCATCTACTGTGAGGTGATTGAGGAGATTTGGACAACTGCAGAGTTCAACTCCACAGATATGACTATTGCCTTCTCTCTCAAAGGTAAGGACTATTGCATTAATTGTGATGATATACAATCTTGCTTTAAGTTGCCTGAGAATAATGCCATGACACCACACACTGATAAAGATGTCTCTGCTATGCTAGATTCCATAGGCTATGCTTTTGATTCTGCTAGTTTAGGTAGTATTAGAAGGAAAGGCCTTAGGAAAGAATGGAGTTTTCTTGGAGATGCCTTTATTAAGGTTTTCTCTGGGAAGATTAGCAATTTTGATGCTATCACTTCATCTCTTGTTAATATGCTCTATATGCTAGTTTCTGATAGGTACTTTAATTTTAGCAACTGTGTTATGCTAGAATTAGGTTCCAGATTAGGTAACAAAGCTAATAGACCACATAACATCTACTATGCTAGATTCTTTATGTTATTGGCTAACCATGTTGCTGAAGGTTTGGTTATATCCAATGAATATAATAAACTCAAATGCTGGGCACAAGAGAAAAGGGTCCTTGCAGACCTTTTGAGAATGAACCTCAACAGCCAAGTGCCATTGGTATACTTGCCAATCATGAATGCACCACAGGTAAGTGAGGTAAATGCTTTTCTAACTCCTACTATTTCCAACCCCAATGTTTCTTTGCCTTCTAGTGTGGCTATGGAACCTGTGTCTCTGTCCAAACAGGCTCCTACCAAAGCCACCAAATCTAAAGTTTCTAAAGTCAAGTCAAAGAAACCTACCTCTGTTGTTTCTCAAAAGACAACAGTTGTAACAACTACCATAAACCCTGAAGGGAGTGAACAGGGTGTGAGTGGTGAGGGGAGGGGTGAACATCAAAAAGCCCCCCAGGATAAGGTGGGAGAGGTGAGTGGTACCCAAACCAGCCAAGCCACAGTCTCTCAAAAGACTGTGGTGGTTCAAAAGGAGTCCAACACATCCCTAGTTGCATCCTCCCAAAAGGTTGTAACTATTGAAAATAGTCCCCAACCAGGGACACAGAACAAAAGAGGGAGGGACACTGAAGCCACACATTCACCATTTAAAGCCTTTTCAAGGAAGAAGAAGGCCAAGATCCTAGTTTCCACACAAGGGACACACACAGCACAGATACATCCACCTGTATCTGTGCCTTCTCAAATTCAGCTTGATGTGATTCCAGCAAATATGGAATCACAGCCCCATTCTCTCAATATAGAACCACACCATTCATCAAACTCTCCAACACCCTCTCTGGATATGGATATGATATTCACATCAATTCCTGATTCTCCCTCATTAAAACTCAGGGAGGAGCCCCACTCAAAACCTGGTGATCATCATCTTTTAGATGATTTGTTGGATCATCAACCAATTATTTCAGATGTAGTTGCAGAATCTGTGTCACCTCACTTAAAATCAATCCACACAGATTCAACAATTATGTCACTTTCTATATCTACATCTTTTCCTTCTTCAACGGATATCTCTCATCCGTTGACAAGTGGTTGTTCTTCAACGGATAAGCTTAACAGCAGTTATCCATTGATGCCATCAGTTTCCACTTCAACGGATATTTCCTATCCATTGATGGTCTCTATACACTTAACAGAAACAATTCCAACTGTAGAGGACATGGCAACTGTACAATCACTTTTAGGTTTGAGGGAAGCGAGTGATCTTTTGAGTGAGAGGCTGGGTTGCTCCCAGGCAAAAGGAGAGGTTGAGAGTCACCATATGCATGCTATTTCTTCCAGCATGGCAAAAGTGAGTGAGAGGAGTGCCACCTTAGAAGGTGAGGGTGAGGGTGTGAGGGTGTGCGTGAGCCAGGGGGAGCCCCTGATGCAAGAACAGAGAGAAATTGAGAGAAAGGCAGGTACAGAAGCTATAAGGGTGGATCCAGCCATTGCTAGTGAGTTAATGAAAGTGGATGATGTAGACAAGGGAAGACAATTTCAGCAACACTACAAAGCTGTCATTGATAACATTTCCTTGGATGCTGACACTTTTACTCACCCTGTTTCAGCCTATCAATTATTGGCTGCACAGGGCAATATGGAGGCAGAATAGACACTACACATTGTACACACTTCAGAATCTCTTCTCAGAGACAAAGCTGCTGTCAACAGGCTGCCTTCTCAAGCTGGTGAGCCATCTGAAGAATTTGGAGTAAATTCTAATGATGATGACTCTAATTCTTTGAATGAGAGCATGAACTTAGGGGGAGTAGCAGGCCCAAGTTCTGTTCCTTCTCTTCCTGCATGGGCATGGGCAAAACCATCAACACCAGGAAAATTTGGTGTCACTTTGGTCAGACAAGTCATGACAATTCAGCAGGCCCTTCAAGAGACTTAGGATGCTGGTACCAAGGCAATTCTTCAAGCTCATCCGGAATCTCTGCATCTCTTGCAGTTGCAGCATTACCAGCAAAATCTAAGTGTGGATGAGCTCAAGCTGGACATTGCTGACCTGAAATCCTACAATGCTGAGAAATTGGATTCAGTAATACCCTATGGTACTATGCAAGATTTGTTGGGGAGACTGAAGAAAGCATCTGATGCTGACAAGAGGCTCGCCAGACTGGAAGATAGGGTTCAAATCATTGAAGACTCTATGGTCACAAGGCTTGACCCCTACCCTTGATGATAACAAAAAGGGGGAGAATAAAGGGGAAGGGGAAGGAGAGCCATCTACAACAGTTCATATTTCTCAAGTGCTAGTTCCTGTCATCACAACTTCTCCAACTATTCAAGTCAAAGGAAAGTTAGATGGAATTGATCTAATCCAGATAGCAGCAGCTGAATTGCAAGTCAAAGAATAAAGGAAGAAGATTGATGAAAAGATGCAACTAATATTTGGTTCTACAACTTCTCAATCACAATCTGTGAAGCATAGCACAAAAGTGGAATCAATTATTATGGAACTCAAGCCAGTAGGGAGGCATAAGGATGGAGAAACTTCTTCAAAAGATCTGCAACCTATGGTTCTCAAGCCCAACAATAGATCCAATAAGGACTCTACAAAGAATCCTCTAAAAGAGGTGGATTTTCCTCTTCCAAAAGCTGATGAGGACAAGCTTTTAGGTAGAAGTATTGCATATCTCAAAGAGACCATGGATGAGGCTGTAAGGAGAAATATGGCTATTATCTTCAGAGAGGGAAAGAGCATATGTGTGATGCAAGGACATCCCAAATTCTCAATAGCCAAGAGGGAAGAAACCAAAAGGTTGAAGGAAGAAGCCAAACAGCTAAAGGCTGATAAAAGAGCACAAGCAAAGCTTGAAAAATAGCTAAAGTCAAGTCAGGCTGAAGAACAGAAATAAATTGAAAACAAAGGTGAAGATGAAGCTATGGGGGACATGGTTGGTACTGAGATGGAGGAAAGAAGTAAAGAAGAATGGAAGAAAGGGAAAAGAAAGAAGGTCAATGCAAAGAGAAAGAAGGTAGATAAGACTGAAGAAACCAAATCAATATCCAAACCACTACCCTCTATTCCTAAACCAATTGTACCTGACCCCTTCATGAACATTCATGGTGAAACAATCATTCCCAAGGAGGAACCAATTGATTGGGACACCATCAAATTGCCCACCTTCCTAACCTCTTCTCCACCATCAAAGAAGCAGAAAAGAAGAATCAAATCAACACCCTCTAAAGCCTCAATCAAATTCACACAGAAGCCTAAGCCTAAAACTCAAACCTCTAAAGATGATTATGTTCACATCTGTGACATAAAAGAATTTTCAGACATTGAACTCTATCTGGATGAGCTGGAGGAAGTAAGGGGAATAGCTGCCTACAGACAGCTACCAGAAAGACTAGTGTTCAAATACAAAGGAGCTGGGGAAAGAACATGGCCTCTTCACAGAATTCTGAATGAAGGCTACTCTACCTTGATTAGAGTCTACTCAGCCATACAAAGGGATTCTGGCTTTACCAGGACTGCCAAGACTGAGATTCTCAACAAGATTGCCAACATAAGGAAAACTTGGAGGGAGCCCAATGCTTTGCCTAGAACTTTACTCATTCAAGAAAGAGGAATTACAATTCACAAAGCACCTAATTGGTTGATGGAGTTCAGAGACAACAAAGGAGTCAGAAGATTTTTCAGAATTGAAGATCAGCTAAAGATTGCCAGTAATGAAACTCTCAAGGATATGCAATCTAAGTTAGATATCAATGAAGAAGATGAAGCTGAATTCTACAGACAACTTCAACTTCAAATAGAGGAGAATGACAGGAGGCTAGGAAAGAAAACCAGGGATCAAAGGAAAAGAAAGTAATTTGCTCAGGCTAAAGGAGCACCCTTGGAAACAATGTAATTCTTCAATTCCATCTCAGCATATACATTTTTGTAGCACTTTTAAATTTCTGCTTTATTACAGTTTATATATTTGTTAAGTGTTTTGTTATCATCAAGCTAAACCCAAATTTATGCCTACAGTTCTAGTAAACATAAATAGGGGGAGATTGTTAGGAATATGTGTATTAGTTTGATGATAAGTTAAGCAAAACACTTAAGTAGAAATCTAGTATTTGTAGCCTCAACGGATAAGACCATCTTGGCTATCCGTTGAAGGAGTAGCTTTACTTAGCAATAAGTTTAGTATTGTAGCACATTTCACTCTCTGGTTTCAAGCTGTAATTCTTAGATGTTGTTAGGAAATAATCAGTCATGTTGACTACTAATGGATGTACAAATAGGAGGGCTAATTGTAAATATTTCATGCCTTGTAATTTTGTATAAGTGAAGAAGTGTCAACGGATAAGAAACAAAGCTTCAACGGATGTCTCTATTGCTTCAACGGATAAGTGCTTCAACGGATAAAGACTTCAACTGATAATGCATCAACGGATAAAGCTTCAACGGATAAAGCCTCAACGGATAAGGCATCAACGGATGAAAGCTTCAACGGATGCTTAGTTCATTAGCAGTTGATAGTGACAATTCACAAGCTGACAGAGGCACATGGGTTGACAGAGACATACTGGAATGTGGAAGCCTCTAGGAGGAATCAAGAAAATGCAGCATTTCCATTCTGATACAAACAAGGAAGTATTCAAAGATTTACAGATTATCCTAGATTGCATTCGATAGAGAAATGAAGAAGAAACATGTGAAGAATCTTTTCAATTGTATTTTACAGTTTGTCTTCACTTGTAAACTTGGTGATATATAAACCAAGTAGCAGCTAGTAATTAGATATGAATTTTCCTTGAGCTGTTTAGAAATATCAAAAGAGAAAATCATCTAGTTTGTACTAGAAAGCAGCTGTGATTTAATTTTTTGAATCACAGATTTTCTGAAATAACACATCTCTGGTGGAACAACAAATCCACCAGAAAAGTTTTTAAGTTCTTTGTGCTCATTACATTTGTGTTTGAATATATATCTGTCTGCATCAGCTTCAAGTAATTCACACACATTTGATCACTCAAACACTTAGCCTTAGAAACTGCTCAAAACTTGAAAAAGTTTTGAGATTTACATTCAACTCCCCTTCTGTAAATCTCATTGTTAGTCCACTGGGAATAACAGAAAGTAATGGAGGGGCACTTCTTTGTGGTGACTTGCCCTATTGAGATCAGCAATGACTCTCCTTTCTTGAACCCAACAATTTAGCTTGTTGGTTGGGTTCTCAACAATAATATTCTCAATAAGATGGTTAGCAAGCATCATAAAGAATCTAGCATAATAGACATTTTTACCTCTCTTATTAAGTTCTCCTAACTTATAACCTAACTCAAACATGATCAAGTCACTGAAATTAAAGTACTTATCAGTAACTAGCATATAAAGCATGTTAAGCATGGAGATGTTAACAAAATCAAAATTGCTAATTTTACCAGAAAATACTTTGGTTACCACATCACACAGATAGCTCCATTCTTTTCTAAGACCTAGCCTTCTAATTTCACTTAACTTATAAGTAAAAAGTGCATAGCCCATAAAATTTAGCATGTTAACTATATCAGTATTTGTGTGTCGAATAGTAGCAGTGTTATCTGGAATTCTAAAGCATGCTTTGACAATGTCACTATTGATGCAAAACTGCTTACCTTAAGTTTAAAAGTTATGGTTTTGTCAGATGAGTTATACATGGCAGTTGTCCATATCTCTTCCACAACTTCACAATAGATTGTGGGTGATTCCAGCATAGCATAACTGAGTTTACAGCTCTTCATAAAATCCATCATCTTGTGAAAGTCTCCAGACTGAGGAATCTCCTTATTCACAAGAGCTACAAAGTTGTTATTTTCATAGATATATCCAGATTGAGACGTGATTTTGACTACTGGTGCCATTGTTAGAGAATGAGAAATTTGCAGAGAGAATATTTACTTTGAAGAAGAAAGGAAGTTAGAGCAATTGATTTGAGAATGATAAAAGAGTAGAATAAAAATGAATTCTGCTTTTATACTATCTCAGAAATAAAATGTCAAAAATAATAAAGTGAAATAAAGTAATCAATCAAAATAGACCAAAATAGCTGTTTAAAGATAAATGAACTGTAAAAATTATGTCACTTATCTGTCGTGTTATACTTACAAACTGTAAGTATACCCGATGGATAACGTTCAGAGTTTTAACGGCTAAGATTGAGACAATTCGACGGATAAGGATGAATCAATTATTTGTCGGGTTATAAAATAATCCATAAAAGTAATTGATTTTTATTAACAAATGATATTCTGATGGATGATCAAACTCGATGGATAATGATCATCCGTCGGGATGTAAATTTTGACTTAGCCAAAATTTCATCCAAAACAGAAAAATCAATATAGTTTCTGGCTGCATTATAACTTGCAAAAGTATATGAAATAATTCAAGAATAATTAAGCATACCTAACTCACTTACCAACCTTGAAAAGGTGGATTCATCAAGTGGCTTGGTAAAGATATCTGCAAGCTGCTTTTCACTTGGAACAAAGTGAAGTTCCACAGTACCATACATCACATGTTCCCTTATGAAATGGTACTTGATGTCTATGTGCTTTAATCTTGAATGTTGTATTGGATTTTCAGTGATGGCAATTGCACTTGTGTTGTCACAAAAAATGGGAATTCTATCCACTTGTAGACCATAGTCCAATAATTGGTTGTTCATCCACAAAATCTGTGCACAGCAACTACCAGCAGCAATATATTCAGCTTCAGCTGTAGAGGTAGAGACTGAATTTTGCTTTTTACTGAACCAGGACACAAGCTTGTTCCCTAGAAATTGATAGGTTCATGTTATACTTTTTCTGTCTATTTTACAACCTGCATAATCTACATCTGAATAACCAGTTAGATCAAAACCAGAATCTCTATGGTACCAAATGCCAAGTTTTGGTGTTCCCTTGAGATATCTGAAAATTCTCTTAATAGCTACTAAGTGAGATTCTCTAGGATCAGCCGGAAATCTAGCACAAAGACAAGTAGCAAACATTATATCTGGCCTACTAGTTGTTAAGTACAGAAGTGAGCCAACCATGCCCCTATAGCTTGAAATATCCACAGACTTTTCACTAGTGTTTAATTCAAGCTTAGTTGCAGTGGCCTTGGGAGTTTTTGAAGATGTGTAATCCATTAGATCAAACTTCTTTAAAAGATCATGAATATATTTAATTTGACTAATGAATATTCAATCACTAACTTATTTAACTTGTAAACCAAGAAAGTAAGTTAGTTCTCCCATCATGCTCATTTCATACTTACTTTGCATCAATTTGGCAAACATTTTGCAAAGTTTTTCATCTGTAGAGCCAAATATAATATCATCTACATAAATTTGAACAAGTATACTAGAGCCATTAAAATGTCTAAAGTATAAAGTTTTATCAATAGTACCTCTTGTGAGGTGATTTTCGAAAAGAAACTTTGATAAAGTGTCATACCAGGCTCTAGGTGCTTGCTTCAGTCCATAAAGTGCTTTCAAAAGATAGTAGACATATTCTGGAAAATTTGGATCTTCAAAACCAGGAGGTTGACTGACATAGACTTCCTCCTCCAAATCTCCATTCAGAAAGGCACTTTTGACATCCATTTGATAGACCTTGAAATTGGTATGGGCTGCATAGACTAAGAAAATTCTGATGGCTTCAAGTCTTACAACATGAGCAAATGTTTCATCAAACTCTATTCCTTCTTGTTGACAGTAGCCCTTAGCAACCAATCTAGCTTTGTTCCTGATCACTATGCCATTTTCATCCATCTTGTTTCTGAATACCCACTTGGTGTCAATTGGATTCTTTCCTTTAGGTTTCGGTACCAGCTTATATACCTTGTCCCTTTCAAATTGGTTTAGCTCCTCCTGCATAGCTAAAATCTAATCAGGATCCAACAAAGCTTCTTCTACCTTCTTTGGTTCTTCCTTAGATAGGAAGCTGTTATATAGACATCTTCTTGAGTTGCTCTCCTTGTTTGAACTCTAGAAGATGCATCACTAATGATGAGATCAAAAGGGTGATCTTTAGTCCATTTTCTTTGTTGAGGTAAATTAGCTCTAGATGAAGAGGCCTCATTGTTGTCTTGATGTGTGACTGAGTTTTGATTATGAGAAACTCCCCCTGAGCTTGTGAATCTTTGATTTGAGAAAGAAAAACTTTTTGTAGGTGATCTATTCTGACTTTCACCTTCTCTTAATGTTTCGACGGATGGTGCACTTTGTGTCCCGACGGATGAAGCTGATTGTCTCCCGACGGATGAAGCATTTTGTAAATCGACATATGTTGAATTATGTGCTTCATTGGTTGTAGTTTTTTTCTGCATTATCCTTATTTACTGTTTCTTGATCACTTTCATCATCACTGTCATCACTAACCATCTCCACATTATCAAAATTGAGGCTCTCATGGAAATCTCTATCTTGCAGTCCTTCAATCTTTTTGTCATCAAACACAACATGTACTGATTCCATAACAATGTTGGTTCTTAGATTGTAGACTCTATATGCCTTTCCCACAGCATATCCAACAAAAATTCCTTCATCTTCTTTAGCATCAAACTTCCCATGTTGATCAGTTTGATTCCTTAAGATATAACATTTGCAGCCAAAGTCATGAAGAAAATTTAGAGTTGGCTTCCTATTCTTGAACAATTGGTAGGGTGTTATACATTTTGCTTGATTAACCAAAGAAATATTCTGAGTATAGCAGGCAGTATTCACAGCTTCAGGCCCAAAAATATGTTGGTAACTTTGATTATTCAAGCATTATCCTTGCAGCTTCAATAAGAGATCTGTTCTTTTTTTCCACTACTCTATTTTGTTGAGGAGTTCTTGCTGTAGAATACTCATGCATAATCCCATTCTCTTCACAAAATGATCTCATCATAGAATTCTTGAACTCAGTTCCATTATCACTCCTGATTCTTCTTACTTTAAAATCAGGATGATTGTTGACTTGCCTTATGTGATTGATGATGGTTTCACTCGCTTCATCTTTAGACTTTAGGAAATATGTCCAAGTGAACTTTGAAAAATCATCCACAATTACTAGGCAAAATCTTTTCCTTGAGATGGACAACACATTGACTGGTCTAAACAAATCCATGTGTAGCAATTGCAAAGGTTCTTCAATTGTTGAATCAAGCTTCTTTCTGAATGATGCTTTAATCTGCTTTCCTTTCTAGTAGGCATCACACAATCCATCCTTATTAAACTCCACTTGAGGAATACCTCTAACCAGTCCTTTCTTAACAAGCTCATTCATGGTTTTGAAGTTTAGATGGGACAGCTTCTTATATCATAGCCAACTTTCATCTTGGCTTACTTTACTAAGAAGACAAGTGACAGATTCTGTATTTGATGAGTTGAACTCAGCTAGATACACATTCCCTTTTCTCACTCCAGTGAGAACCACTTTGTTGCTCTTTTTTTTGTCACAACACAGGCTTCTGAAGAAGGTTACTGAATTGCCCTTATCACAAAGCTGGCTGATACTCAACAAATTGTGCTTGAGACATCCACTAGGGAAACCTCTTCAATGATGACATTGTCTTTTGAAATCAATCCATATCCCATAGTATAACCCTTGCTGTCATCTCCAAAAGTAATACTTGGGCCAGCTCTTTCCTTGAACTCAGTGAGCAGGGTAAAATCTCCAGTCATGTGCCTTGAGCAACCACTATCCAGATACCAAAGATTCTTTCTATTTTCCTGCACACATCATAATCAAATCAAGTTAATTTTGCTACCCAAGTTTCCTTGGGTCCTGCCTTGTTAGCTTTCTTCGTTGGTTTCTTAGGTTTGATCTCATTTGACTTGGGAATTTCTGATTCATCCTTAGTCATCTGAGTTGGACCTTTAAAACCAGTCATTAAAACAAAATTTTCATGCACATTTTGATTGACAGGAAAAGGCATGCTATTTGCAAACATGTTATTCTAGTAAGGCATGCTAAATGGCATTTGAGGCATACTAAATGCAGCATAATAAGGATTAGGTGCAAATGGCAAATTAGCAAATTGTGCTCCTGTTGGGAAAAGAGGATGGTGCAGACATGGAAGTAGGCATAGCAAGTTTGCAATTAACAGACAAATGATTAACACTACCATATTTAACACAGATTTTTCTGGGTGCATATTTGTTAGGTGTGTAGTTGTTATGTTTGTTAATTCCTACTTTCCCATTTCTATTGTTTTTCTTTTTAACTTCTGTTTTAACCTCAATCTTTTCTAATCTGTCATTCAATTGCTTGATGGACAGATGACCAACATTAACTTTCTTTTCCTTCCTGACTTGACTTGATTCTCCTGGAATAAAGTTCTTAGAGACTGAGCCATATTTCTCATTTAACTTGGCTAGCTTAGCTTTGCTCACACGTTTACTCACAGCCGACGGATGTGGCTCTTTGTTACTCGAAGGATAATCCTTTTGATTATCCGACGGATGATGAGTCCACATCTGTCAACAATCCTTCAACCAAATTGGATATTTCCAGCATCTCATTACTCTTCTTCCGTGCTGCATCACAAAAGGACTCAATACCTTGAACTTTAGTGATTTGAGCACGGACATCTCTGGATGATTTCCATGCCTTAATCACTTCATGTTTTCGTTCAAGCTGCATCTTTAAAATCTCTTCTTTCTTTAAGGACTCAGTTAATTCATCCTAGCAATCTTACACTCAATTCTCAATTTTCAAATTCAATAAACTGAAATTCTAGCACATTATTCCTCTCACTTAAAAATAAATTATTTTCTTTAATTTTAGCATTTTACTTAGTGAGGGACTTAAGTGTAACATGCAAGTGATATAATTCTGTGGACATGTCATTGATTGCATCATTACACTCAACTTTAGATAAATGCGCTAGGTTAGTGATGATTACCTGGTTACTTGAAGAACTTGTTTCTGTTTCATCAGACTTGGCCATCAGAGCTAGGTTGACATAGCTTGTTTCTTCATCTTCATCCAGTCCATCAGCTGCCCAGTCATTTTCTTGTATAATGAAAGCCATTTCCTTTTGCTTGAGCAACTCAAAATATTTATGTTTATAATCAACAGGCTCAAACTTCTTCTTCCTAGAATCTGACTTTCTACACTCATTGGCAAAATGCCCTGCCAAGCCATATTTGAAACATTTGAATTTGGATTTATCCACCATGTTTCTACTTGGCTTGGCTGCTCCAAAATTCGCTTGGCAAATCTTCTGGATAGGAATGCTAGATGCTCATCAATATCATCCATGTCATCTTGGCTCAACTGATCTTCATTTTCAGCTACCAGCCCTTTACCCTTGCTTTCACAGACCTTTGATATAGACTCAACAGCTTCTACCTTCATCTCTTTCTCTTTCTCTAACTCAGCCACCAATGCTATGGACCCTCCTTTCTTCCTTCCTTTCTCCATCCTCTAATCTTGCTCAATTTCAAGCTCATAAGTTTTTAGGATGCCATACAGTCTCTCCAAGGTAAACTCCTTATAATCCTGAGAATTTCTCAATGAAACTGTCATTGGCTTCCACTCTTTTGGAAGAGATCTAAGGAACTTGAGGTTAGAGTCTTTTGTTTGATAGACTCTTCCATGCAACTTCAGAGCATTTAGTAACTTTTGAAATCTACTAAAAATATCAGTAAGAGACTCAATTTCTTCAAAGTGGAAATGCTCATATTGTTGAATCAGTAGTTGTATCTTGTTCTCCCTTACTTGCTCAGTACCATCACGGATAATTTGGATTGTGTCTCAAACCTCCTTAGCTGTTTTACAGTTAATAATGTTATCAAACATATCACCATCAACTCCATTGAACAAAATGTTCATAGCCTTCTTCTCTCTTCTGACTTGCTCAATATCAGGATCTGACCATTCATGCCTAGGTTTGGGAACAGATGGTTCATTGCCAGTTGCAGCTCTCATTGGTACATGAGGACCTCTCTCTATACAATCCACATAGGCCTCATCTTGGGAAATAAGATGTAGGTGAATTTTCACCTTCCAGTGGTGATAATTATCTTTGTCCAGAAATGGAATTTTGACTCCAACATCCTTCTTGTTCATCTTGCTGTTTGTTGTGATCTTTACACTCTTTGTACTTCAAGAGCTTGCTCTGATACCAATTATTATTCCCTAATAATACAACAAGAATTACAGAAGGGGGGTTGAATGTAATTCTGTCTACTTTTTCAAGATTTTAAAAACTGTTCTAACTGAATATATATATATATATATAACTGTTTGATTTGCAGAATGCGGAATGAAAGAGTTATATAAATCAAAACATAAAGTAATAAAAACACAAGCTTTTAAAACTTTCTGGTGGATTTGAATGTATCCACCAGAGATATATATATATCAGTTTGAGAACTCTATGTAGCTTAGAATGGCTCACAGCTGCTTTACAAGTAGAACAAATAAACTACAGAGAAATTCTTGACAAGTACAGCTTTTTCTATCTCTCTTTAAAATGTGTTTGCTTAGTTGAATATTCTACTAGCTATACTTGGTTTATATATCACCAAGTTTACATGACAATATGACAAGATAATAAAACAAAACATATCTAGTCTAACTCCATGCTGCTTCACTACTCTATTCCGGCATCTTTGAATATCTTCACAATTGCATGGAAATGGTAATGCTTCTTTATTCTCAAATTTTTGCTTAACAGGCTGCCAAATTCCTTTTGCAAACACCCAACGCATGTGACTGTGTTGACACTGTCAACAGATATTTGAATTTGATCATCCGTCGGGTACATGTTTGTCATCTGTCAAGAAGCTTTGTTGATCATCCGTCGGGTAGTGATAAGTGGATTTTATATCTACTTGAAACACTTAATTACCGGCTTAAGTTGGTGTTTTGAACTCAAGTTGGTATTTTTGATGTGTTTTTGCGTTATTTCAGGCATTAGTTAAAGGAAGAAAGAAGCTTTTGAAAGAATTATGCTGAAAAATGATCAGAATTGGAAGCCTAGGTCATTCTCAAGTTGTAGACAATCTCGTTAGCTTCGCGTGGACAGTTGAATCGCCTAATTCTGACGAGTAGAACTCAAGATATGGCCAAAAGAAGAATCAATAGAAAAGTACAGAAGTCAGGCGCGACCGCCTCAGAAACCAGCGCGCCCGCGCTGACTTTCCCACAAAACCAGAGCGGCCGCCCCCAAAACCAGCACGGCCGCGCCGCCCTTTTTGCCCCAGAATCTTGATTTTAGTAGAATTTGATGATTTTGAGGGTCCAGATCATCTTGGGGCTTAAATAAACCAATAAAAAGACGTTTTTAACAAGAAGGAGGCTTGGGAGAGCAATAAGAAGACCTAGACAGAACGAGAAGGCTACGGAGATAAAAACTCTTATTTTCTTCAATATAGTTGATACCTGGATTCTTGTTTTCCATTTGTTCTTAAACCCTAGTACTCTTATACTGTTTATTATCATGCTTTCATTGGAACCTATGGTGATGATGAGTTCGATTATGAACTAATCGTTATCGTGGGGTTCCAGCGGATTTAATTATGGATTTCTTTAGTTAATTTGTTTTATTATCTTGGTGTGTGGTGATTGTATGATAACCTAGTATTGGTTGTACTTATTCATCTTATGTGCGTAGCTAACATATAAGATAGCGTGTTAATCTCGATTGAAGCGACAGTGAATATAGAAGTTTAGAACTTGCCATGCTAGCATAGGTTCATGTATTTATTATGCATGATTCGTAGGTAATTTTAACCATCTTACTTGCCCTATGTAATCACGATATATAACTTGCACATTAAACCTTTATGTTGTCAAATTCTATAGACATATAGAGTCTCAACATAATTGGTGTATATTCAACTTCTATCTCTTTTGTTGATGCTTGGTAGTAGGGTATTCGTACAACAAAAGTTGGCGTTTACTAGTTTCGTGTTATCTGATTAGTGTCATCACCATTACATGCTAAGGTTAAGAAAAAAAAAGGCTATTGAATGAAGTATTTAATGAAGTTAGGATCCCATATTTGTCATATTTAGTAATTCAACCTCAATTCTCTTAGTTAATGTTATTTAGTATAATCTCTTAGTTTAATCAAAACCCAATTTGTTATGTGTCTTAGCATTGAGCGATAACCATACATTGTTGCATAGGTGCATGAATTGAACTTAACCTAAACTAGTCTCTGTGGGAACGAATCTGATTTATATCTTATACTACTTGCGAACGCGTATACTTGCGTGAATTTTAGCGCGTGTTAATGTCCTAACAGGTAGCTTTGTTGATCATCCGTAGGGTAACTATTTGTCACTTGACTCCATTTCACTTATACAGAATTACAAGACATCTCATGTTAGATATATTTGATAATGTCATGGCTAATATGATTTATGTTTAGTTTTCAGATCTTATTTAAACAGGATATATCAGTACTTACTTGAAGTCAGGACTTAAGGATATCAGTACTTATATTATCAGGAGATAAACATCAGAAGATGGATATCAGAACTTAAGTGCTAAAGGACGTTCAGATAAGGATAATAGCTGATTAAAGGAAAGAAGATCGAGATAAACATAAGAAGAGATATGCATGAAGAAGGAATTCTATGAAGAATAGAATACTTGGAAGAAAATATATCTGATTGATATATTTTAGGAAGCAGAATTATATTCCATATCAATTGGCGATTATCTTGTAACTGTGTAGTATATAAACACAGACATAGGGTTTACACTAAAAGTGTTATCATATTCGAGAAGATTATTCATTGTAACCCTAGCAGCTCTCGTGATAATTATTCATCACTGAGAGGTAACAGTTCCATATTGTAACAGAGATTATTGTTTCAATAAAGTTTGTTTTCTATTACTTGAAATATTAAAAGTTCGATTTGATTGTATTTATACACTGTATTCACCCCCTCTACAGTGTGTGTGACCTAACAAGTGGTATCAGAGCCTATCTGTTAACGCACATACAGTTAAAGATCCAAACACAATCATGTCTGACACAGAAACTCCAACTAAGCCTACCAAAACTGAAGAACCACCAAAGACACAAATTCAAAGTCGGCATGAGACCATCAGAGTTCCCATACTGAGACCATCTGAATATCCTATATGGAAGGTGAGGATGACCATGTTCCTGGAAGCAACAGATCCGGAATATCTTGATAGAATCAAGGAAGGGCCTCACAAACCCACCAAGCTCGCTGTTGCAGTTGCAGGTGAAGCAGCAAAGACCGTACCAAAGGAGAAGAGTGATTATACTGCTGAAGATATCGCATCAATTGCTAAGGATGCTAAGGTACGACACTTACTGCATAGTGCCATTGATGATGTAATGTCAAACAGGGTAATTAACTGCAAGACTGCTAAGGAGATATGGGATGCTCTAGAAACAAGGTGTCAGGGAACTGATACAATTAAGAAGAACAGGAAGACAATACTCACTCAAGAGTATGAACACTTTGACTCAAAGGCTAATGAGTCATTGACTGATTTATATGATAGATTTGTCAGACTCTTGAATAATTTGTCTTTGGTTAATAAGGAGTATGATCTTGAAGATTCAAACCTTAAATTCCTGTTAGCTCTTCCTGAATGCTGGGATTTGAAGGCAACAATAATAAGAGACAACTACAATCTTGATGAAACAACTCTTGATGAAATTTATGGAATGCTCAAGACTCATGAACTTGAGATGGAACAAAGAAGCAAGAGGAAAGGAGGAAAGTCAAGGACAGTTGCTCTTAAGGCTGAAGAAGAATCCCCCAAAGCAGCTACCTCAAGGAAAGATAAGGGTAAAGCTCTTTTCACAAATTTTGATACTGAGTCATCAAGTTCTGAAAGTGATAATGACTCAGATTCTGAAAGCTTGCCTGAGACTGATGTTGATGAGGAGATGATGAAGCTGTGTGCTTTTATGGTGAAAGGGATCACAAATATTGCATACAGGAAGTTCAGGAAAGGAAAGAAGTTTTCCAGGAAAGGCACAAGTTCTGATAAGAAGAATTTCAGAAGATCTGAGGGCAGAGGAGGAAAGTCTGATAGAGGAGATTACAACAATGTCAAATGCTATAACTGTGGTGAGAAAGGCCACATATCTCCTGATTATAAGAAAGTGAAGGGTGACAAAGGCAAGGCTCTTGTCACAAAGAAGAAAAGCTAGACAAACACCTCAGACTCTGAAAGTGAGGAGAACTATGCTTTGATGGCAAATGCTGATAAAGAAAGTGCTGAGAGCAGTTCTAAAGCTACTGAAACAAAGGTACCTCAGACTACTTATGCTTTTCATACTGATGATATTAATAAGTTGAGAAGATATCTTAAAACCATGTTTGTTAGTTATAGAGATCAAACTTTAACTTGTGAAAGATTAACTTCTGAAAATCTTGCTTTTAAGAAAAGAAATGATTTCTTAGAAAAAGAGTTAGTTATGTTCCATCAAACTCAGAAGGATAGAGATGATGCTTTTTATGTTAGGGATGAAGTGCTAAAAATGAATGAATCTCTAAAAACTAAGTTAGAAAAGGAAAGAGAGATTATCAGGACTTGGACTAACTCTGGCAGAACAACACAAAATTTGCTAAGTAGTGAGAATTGGAAAGAGGGCTTAGGGTATGCAGAGGATAAGAATGATAAAGGAACTTTAGAAATTAAGCCTGTTGTTAAGAAAAAGCCAAAGTTAAAACCTGTTAAGTTTGTAACTGTAAAGTCTGATAATGAGAAATCAGAAGTTAAAGAGGAATTAACTTCTGACAAACTAAAACAGGAAAAGACAGCTGAAGTAAACATAGGCTTAATGACTAAGAAGCAGCTTAAGTATAAGCTGAAAGATGTTAAGAATGCAAACAAGGTAAAATCACCTAGGAAAAATAGGAATGGAAAGGAAGGTGTGAATAAAAGCAATGATTATAAACCTGTTCCTGATGCTCCTAGGAAAACATGTCACAATTGTGGAAGTTCTAACCATCTGGCTTCTTTTTGCAGGAAGAACAAGAACATAAACTCCTTACCTTCAAAATCAGGAGTTAAGAGTCAGTCTGTTAGATATAAACCACAAAATCCTTGTTTTCATTGTGATAGTTTATGGCATTCCATTTATACTTGTAAGGAATATCATAGTTTGTACTATGATTATTATCAAATAAAACCTTCTTTGAAGAAAGTTTCCATTGTTCCTTCTAGTGTAAATTCTGATTCAAAGTCTGATAGTGTAAGTTCTGATAAGAAAAATGTTAACATAAACTCTGATGCTAAATCCGCTGCAAATGTTAACAAACTTAATAAGGCCAAAGGATCCAAGCAAGTCTGGGTCCTTAAAACTAATCATTAGTGGTCTTTGTGATTGCAGGGCAGGAAAAATATCCTAGTTCTGGACAGTGGATGTTCAGGACATATGATTGGAAATAAGGCCCTGCTATCAGACTTTGTAGAGAAATCTGGCCCAAGTGTTTCTTATGGAGATGGCAACATTGGAAAAACATTGGGATATGGCAATATCAATCTTGGGAATGTCATCATTAAAGAAGTAGCTCTGGTCTCAGGACTTAAACACAATCTGCTGAGTATAAGTCAAATTTGTGACAGAGGTTATCATGTTGATTTCTTTGAAGAACACTGTAAAGTTGTAAGTAAAACTAAAGGCAAAGTTGTTTTAAAAGGATACAGGCGTGGTAACATTTATGAAGCTAAGATTTCAACAAGTATTGATAGTTCTGTAATCTGTCTGATGAGTAGAGCATCAATTGAAGAAAGCTGGAATTGGCACAAGAAACTTTCTCATTTAAATTTCAACAATATAAATGAGCTGGTCAAGAAAGATCTTGTGAGAGGACTGCCAAAGTCAGTATTTGCTCCTGATGGCCTATGTGATTCTTGTCAGAAGGCCAAACAAAGAAAATCCTCATTTAGGAGCAAGACTGAATCAACAATTCTTGAGTCTTATCATCTACTACATGTTGATCTATTTGGTCCAGTGAATGTCATGTCTATTGCCAAGAAGAAATATGCGTTGGTCATAGTGGATGAGTTCACCAGATACACATGGGTGTATTTCTTGCACACAAAAAGTGAAACTGCATCTATCTTGATTGATCATGTCAAACATCTGGATAAATTAGTCAAAGATTCTGTGAAAATCATAAGAAGTGATAATGGCACTGAGTTCAAGAATTTGATAATGGAAGAGTTCTTCAAAAACCATGGAATTAAGAAAGAATTTTCTGCTCCTGGAACTCCACAGCAAAATGGAGTTGTTGAAAGGAAGAATAGAACTCTCATTGAAGTTGCACATACAATGCTTGAAGAAGCAAAGCTTTCAACCTATTTCTGGGTTGAAGCTGTGCAAACTGCTTGTTTTACTCAAAATGCATCACTCATTAACAAGAAAGGAAAAACACCATATGAAATGGTGAAGAAAAAGAAGCTAAATCTGAAGTACTTTCATGTATTTGGATGCAAGTGTTTTGTTCTCAAGACTCATCCTGAACAGTTATCAAAATTTGATCTAAAAGTTGATGAAGGAATCTTTGTTGGATATCCACTTTCCACAAAAGCCTTCAGAGTCTATAATTTGAGAACAAGAGTGGCCATAGAATCTATCAATGCCTCTTTTGATGACAAGAAGATTACTGGTCTTGAAGATTTTATTGATCATGATCAGCTGAGATTTGAAAATGAAGACTCAAAGTCTGATACTGAAAATCCTGACAGTCTAAGTCCTGATACTGTAAACTCTGATGGATTAAACTCTGATGTTATTGAAACTGTGGTGACTACGCCAAAGGAAGATGCACCTATGCAGGGGGGAGCATACTAAAGAACATACCACATCTTAAGAAGCATCAGAACATACATCTGGCTCTTCAAGTTCTGATCTGTCAAGTTCTGATAAGCCAAGTTCTGATAGTTCTGAAAATCTAAATTCTGAAGAATCCAACTCAGAGAGTATAGCTTCAGGGGGAGCATCAGAAAATGAAAATGAAGACAGCATGGATCATGGGGGAGCATCCAGTTCTAGAGAAAACCTTCCATCTGCAAGGAAGTGGACTAAATCACATACACCTGATCTGATAATTGGAAATCCTGATGCAGGTGTCAGAACTAGAACAGGTACTTCAAACGAATGTCTTTACAATTCTTTTCTCTCTCAGACTGAGCCAAAGAAATTGGAAGAAGCTCTTCAAGATGCTGATTGGGTGCAAGCAATGCAGGAACAGTTAAATGAATTTGAAAGAAACAAAGTCTGGACCCAAGTGCCAAGACCAAAGAATATATCTGTTGGTACAAAGTGGGTGTTCAGAAACAAAACTGACAGTGATAGCATAATTACAAGGAATAAGGCAAGGCTGGTTGCAAAAGGATATTCTCAACAGGAGGGAATTGATTATGATGAAACATTTGCACCAGTTGCTAGGTTAGAAGCCATAAGGATATTTTTGGCTTATGCTGCTCACAAAAAGTTTACTGTCTTTCAAATGGATGTGAAAAGTGCTTTTCTCAATGAAGAATTGGAGGAGGAAGTATATGTTGAACAACCTCCAGGCTTTGTAGATTCCAAACATCCAGATTATGTCTACAGGCTTGATAAAGCACTTTATGGACTTAAGCAAGCTCCTAGAGCATGGTATGAGACCTTAGCTCAGTTTCTTCTGGAAAGTGGATTTAACAGAGGGACTATAGACAAAACACTGTTCTACCTCAACCATGGAAAGGACTTACTTCTGGTCCAGATTTATGTTGATGATATCATTTTTGGGTCTACAAATGACAGACTTTGCAAGAAGTTTGCCAAACTGATGCAGTCAAGGTATCAGATGAGTATGATGGGGGAACTTAGCTATTTTCTGGGCCTTCAAGTCAAGCAGAATGAAGAAGGCGCCTTTATTTGTCAAACTAAGTACACCAGAAACTTGCTGAAGAAATTTGGAATGCAAGATTGTTCAAGTGCATCCACTCCCATGGCCACTGCAACAAAACTGGATAAGGATACTGGTAAATCAGTAGATATTACTGATTACAGAGGTATGATTGGCTCACTACTCTATCTAACTGCTAGTAGACCTGATATCATGTATGCTACCTGTCTTTGTGCAAGATTTCAAGCAGATCCAAGAGAACCTCACTTAACAGCTATGAAAAGAATTTTCAAATATCTTAAGGGAACAGCTGATCTGGGATTATGGTATCCCAGAGAATCAGATTTTAAACTAATAGGTTACTCAGATGCATATTTTGCAGGTTGCAAAATTGACAGGAAAAGCACAAGTGGAAGTTGCCAATTTCTTGGAGGCAGATTGGTTTCTTGGTTTAGCAAGAAATAAAAGTCAATTTCCACATCAACTGCAGAAGCAGAGTATATTGCTACAGGAAGAAGTTGTGCACAGATTCTTTGGATGAAGAATCAGTTACTGGATTATGGGTTAACATATTTCAAAATCCATATTTACTGTGATAATCAAAGTGCTATTGCTATGACAGGTAATCCAATTCAACACTCTATGACAAAGCACATCAGCATCAGGTACCACTTCATCAGGGAACATGTGGATGAAGGTACAGTGGAATTGCACTTTGTTCCAACAGATCAACAACTAGCAGATATCTTCACAAAACCATTGTGTGAAGCTACTTTTACAAGATTGGTAAATGAACTTGGAATGGTTTCAGGTTCTTTCTCTAAATCTGCGTAGTTTTGTTCTGATGCATCAGACTTTATGATCAGTATTTACAGAATTTAATCTCATCGTGTATTCTGTGCTTAATTGAAAAATGTGTTTAAGTACTGACTGTTGTCTGATATATGTTTCTAAACTCTGATAGTGATATGTCTGTTTAGGTAACTATTTAATCTTATGAGGATAATTGTGCTAGATGCTGACCTAGTAGTCTTTAATAAACAAGGGATCCCATGTAAGAAGTAATTATTTCTGTGGAAATCTATTGACACAAGCAAATTCTGATAATTGAGCTTAGTTGAGTTTTCTTTGTCTATCTTATTACAAAGTCACAAACTAGAATAATGCTACTCATCTGTTAAGTTCTGATGCTCGTAAATCTGTTGAATGTACTAAGTGCTGATAAACCTCACTTATAAAAAGAAATAATCATGGATTAAAATCAGGTACTCCTTTGAGATCTAGAGTAAAAATGTGGAAGGGACGACCCAAGTGCATTGCTGGTATTAAGTAAATATGCATTAGAAAAGCAAAATATTTTCTTGGTGACTTTTCACACTCTATGATTACTGGAGAAATACTCTGATAATAGCATAAATTCTGATAAGCAATCGTGACTCACTTACACTGAAAAGCCACTGTAAAAAGGAATTAAAAAGATGCACAAAATTAGCACACAATAGTTGAGGTGGACTCAAGCATGAACTCATTCAACAGTAGGTTTCAGGATAATGACAGCTCTTTAGCAAAGTTTTAGTTATGCCTTATTTCTAAGATGTACAGAAGTGAATCAGACTTTACTCCTTGTCTGATATTTAGCTTAATGCACACACTAAACACTCCATATTAATGATGAAAATCACTGTGGTGATCTATGTTGTTTTAGATGAATAGTCATTGTGTCATAATGCACAAATTCTGAGGACAAGTTCTGATTGCATGTTCTGATGATTATGTTCTGAAGAATATAAATCAGAATTTGTGTGAGGACTTACTAAGATAGGCATTCATTTTTCGAGTTAAGAGATTATGTTCTGATGACCGTTAAGTTCTGATATAAGTCTAAGTTCTGATATTAATGTCTGATTCTTTACTTGACTTATTTGTGGATAAAATCTGGAAACAATCTCAATTTAAACCAGAAAATGTTGAAGTGGAAGATTAACAGTCATTATATTTAGGGATAGTGGTACTCGTACATGAACAGTCAACTTTTACTTGTTTCTTGTGCGCATTAAACCATGTTTTCCCTTTCCAATGAATGTTTTTCTTTTTCCAAGTCTGGGGAGACGAGGTAGAATTAATTCCACCTGTCAGCATTAAATTTCTTTGCGTCTCCTGGCATTCTCTTTCCTATATAAACAACCACTTTACATTAGCCTTCCCATCAACTCTTTTATCACAAACTCACCTTCATTCTTTTTATATCAAAAACACCATGGTCAGATACAATATGTTTTTGAACTACGAAACTTTCAACATAGAGCTGAGATGTGCCGATTGGCAGCAGGAATGGCACATTACTGCCATTCCTGATGAGATATGGGACTCCGTTCCCCAGGAGGTACTCACCCACCTCCTGTTCTTCTATATGGATTACCATCGCCATCTGGAGCGATTGGAGGAGGAAAGGCTGGAAGTTCTCCGCCAGCAAGAGCGAATCATACGGCTTGCTATTCTGTTTATCGAGAGTAGGAAGAAGAAATGATTTATTTTCTTCTTCCTGTTTTTCTTCATCATCAGCCTTGCCCTGCTTCTTGAGCTAGGACAAAGGCTGTTGACGTTAGGTTTAGCAGCTTTGGGAAATCTTGTACAAGTTCTGATGTAATTTAAATTTCATGAATGTATTCTCTTCATAAATTAATGAAATTTGTTTTTGTTTCAAGATCTTATCTCTGAGATATTTTGTAATGCATTGATAAATCCTGATACATATTCATATTCTGATGACCATATAAATTCTGTTTTAACTTAAGTTCTGATTTTATTTAATCAGTACTTGCTCATCTGATTTATTATGGTCATTTTTACTCGATTTTTTTTTCAGAATCTTGATGTTGCAGTGAAAAATAATTAAATAAGCACTACTAGAAATTTGTCAATAGACATCGCTTATTAGCCGATGTCTATTTAAAATCCGAGCGATGTCTTTGCATGCGATGAGAAAGGTAGGTGCATTACACATCACTTATTAGCCGATGTCTATACACAGTTTTGACATCCTTTTCCTTAACAATGTGATGTATTTTTCTTCAATGTATACCTTCACTATGGTTTCAGTTATTCATTCATATGTCATGTATATCATTTTAAACTTATCACATATAAAGCAATATGATACATTAACATCAAAAAACTTGTTAAACTGATGTGTAACTTAACATTTTACATCAGTCTTTTATCAGAAGCGATGTCGTACCTTTCTTTTTTTAATGAAACCGATGTCTTTGTGTGTGCTTAACATCAGTTCTTTCAAAATGTGATATCTATTATATTGTTTTACATCAGTCATTTCTTGTTAGCTGATATATGTGCCTGCTTATGACATCAATTTATTGTATGAAATGTCTTATTGGCTACATTTTACAACAGTTATTTTGTTCATGAAGTGATGTTTGTTTATTTTTTTTATTCATTAATCCCATGTTTCAATCAAATGCCCAAAACCCAAACAAGAGTCATCCAAAAACATACCAACTTCCATATTACCATTCCAAAACTAACCAAACCAAAACAAACGCAAAACCAAACATACATTCATTCATTTACCATAGATTATACCAAGTACGTACATATATCCACCACAAACCAAACTACATAATCCAAACAAACTACATAACTACAAAATCAAGTACTAGACATTTCCACCATCGATCATTTACATAGTTCATCCCAAACAGAAATTTACCAACTAAAGTTCCCCCATTTATCAACAAAAACCAGTAGTAGCTCTTACAAATTCAGTCCACATAAAGGAGCTGCAGATTAGGCCTTTTTATAAGAAGGATTCGATAAGGCTAAGAGTCTCACATCGAACCTCATCCAGCTCAGCCTTGGGAACAGTCACATTTTGATTCTTCGTCGATCACTGAAAAGTGTAACACACAGGAATTAGTAACAATGAATTCTACCACAAATTATATGTACACCAATTATATCAAGAATGAATTAAGCAAAAAAATATACCTTTTTGACAAATGTCATTTCATTATCCATGGCAATTTCTTTCATATACCACATAACAACATAGCCGCATTCAGTTCCACCGGGCTGTTTGGGGCATCCCTATTTAATAAAAAAACTCAGACCAATTAATAAGTAAATTAATACCCCTATCTAACCGAAAAAACTCTGATATCTGTTGATCAGAATGTTGTATGTGCTGATATCTGTTGCATATGGTCTGTTTTCCTAATAAAGGATAACACTTTGTCGGGATTAAAAAAATATGAATCAGTCTAGGTAAAAAAACATGTACAATTGAATAAAGAGAGATAGTAGGAACATACATGATTCGAACTAGTAGGACTAATGGAACGGATAGAAGATGATGAAGAACACAGCTTGAGTTTTTTACGAGGATTTCCACCATTCGCCACAGGAGAGGTTGAAACTTTCTCCTTATATCTTTGTATTCGATGCAAAGCAATGAATGGGTCTTCAATCTAGATTAAAAAATTATTCAAGGTCCACGACATAAACAGAAATTTAAAATCAAAGCAGTAACAAGCAAGATTATGAATACATACATCTTTTTGTTAATTTACTTGAATATTAACTGATTTGGTTGATGATTACAAAGCAATTATTTTCATCAACTAATAAAACACTTGAAGCAAACAATCACCTAACGATATTCAAGCTGATGCAAGTTTTAACTAATAAACTTGTCAAACATGGTGCTTGAGCTTGAATATAGCACGTCAGATGTGGTTTCACATCCACCATTCTCATTGCTCAAACTTATCGAATCTTGAACTGGAGATAGATAAACAAACATCGTCCAACTACTTGAATAGAGCTTCATTTACCATCAAATAAGTTAAGCGAGTCTAGGCCAAAGCTTAAACTGTTATTAAATAAACAAAATAAATTATTTAATCTGGGTTTAATAAACAAGCTTGAGGGATTCAGCGAAGCTCGAGCCGGCTTTATCTGTAAAACCAGTCCCAACATCTAAATAGACCATAACTCTATTTTACATAATACTTCATCGATCATCAATTACCAATATCCAGTTAATGAAAATACACATTTCCTTCAATAGATACAAAGCACCACATTAGTTACTGAATTATCCTTTTGTCATAGATTACAACTTCACAACTTTTATACTCATTCTGCTAACATATTAAAAAGAGAAAGATAATCTCACCAAGTTATTTTATATCCTTATACTTGAGCTGTTGTAACGCTTGGTAGTCTATATTCATTTCAACTTAAATATTTAAAACCAATGCATAACAAAACCTAAAGAGACTCCTAAAGTGTGTATCGCTAATTCTGTAATGCATATCATACAACTTAGTTTTACGAAGGAAAGAAAACTAAATAGAAAGAAGAACAAATACCTCTTTAACTTCCTGTGTGAGAAGAGACACAGTCTATCAAAGCAATGCATTTAATCTTTCCTTCTTAAAATCAGAAAAGCTTGCTCCTAGAGCATTACAAAACAAGGCACTGATCCCAGAACTACTTTCATCTTTTCCTGTGTAAATGTGTTTAGAAGAATCTATCTCGCTGATGATTCCACGATTTCTATCAGCCAATTCAAAAGTCTGAGATGTACATGGGAAGTACCCTTCTTCTAGTGAAAGCAGGTATGCAACTTTACGTGTATAGTAACCAAAATAATCTGGTCCAATTTTATCTTGCTCTGGGGATAAGTCCTCATCGCCTGAAGCTTCCATTATAATCTAAGAAAACAAGATGCACAGCCAGCAAGAAGTTGTTACGATCAGCAAAGTCATACACTTGTAAATTTATATAAAATAGACTCTGGACTTAGGAGCACTGCTATTCGAGGAAGTAACATGTCAGGCTGTGAAGAAAACTTCTAGAGAGCCAAAATCATGTAGTCCACGAAAAAAGCTCAAAAATTATTATTATTAAAAAAAAAGACAGAAAGAAGGTAGCTACAAATCTTAAAAAAAACACTTCATCTGAGTTTATTCAGGTTCAGAAAAACCTCTGACTATAACACAGAAAAAACTTAAATCTCCTCTCACAGAAATGAGCTAAGTACTGAAGCTAACAAATAAATTGTCTGTTTAGACTATCTGTGATAAACTAGTAGAAGAAACTAGAGTGAACCACTATACTTCACAACCCCTCAGATCATCACTGAAATAACAAGTATATTTGGCTGCATATACGATCCGATACAATCCTCATGCCCAACATAATTTCACACAATAATAATTATAGAATTAATTAATTAATTTTATGACCAGCTATAACCAAGTCTCACTTAGCTTTAAGATTATACTATTAACACTTTAAGTTATGTATTGCGACATCTAAGCTTTGACTGATTCCTCCCAACTACTTTACCAAGGGAGAGAGAGCCCATAACTTCATTATTAATGCCCCTATCTAACCGAAAAACTCTGATATCTCTTTATTCTGTATTTTTTTAATTCCTAAATTCACTCTAATTAGGAAAAAAATGTAGAAACAATAGCTCAGTCTTAAGATTTCATCTAGAATTCACTCATAAACCATGCTACTTACAACGACAAGCCCCAAACACCTCCTTCGATGGCGTTCGGTGGCTTTTGTAATCTCTAATTTAGACCTAAAACAAACAATATGAAACACATAATACCTCTATATATTTACAAACTACACAAACACAAATATATACAAGCACTTGTTATTACATGTAAATCCGTATTTTAACTTCACTGGGGTCTATAAAACATAAAAAAATACAAAAATTTCTAAGAGGACAATTTGCAAACAGTTTTAGACAAATAACTACACATACAACTACACATGCAACAAATACACATTTCAATTTCACATGCATACATACAACTACACAAATATATACATGCAGCCCAAACAAATATAAATAGATATGTAAAGAAGAATATACCTAACAAAGCAAGCTCCAAAATCCCAAAAAACTAACTCCGAAGCCCAAAATCCAACTTAACTCCAAGCTCCGAGCTTTAAGCTTTAACAAACCCTTAGCTCCAAGATTTAAGCTCCAACAAACTCAACTCCTCACCTTAAACTTCAATGAACACACTTCACTCCTTAATCTTCGAATCTGTCACAAAAATTGAAACAAATGAGAAAAAAGAACATTTGAAAGAAAGACAGTAAGAAAGTAAGAGATGAGTTGAAGAAATAGAGAGCTTTAATTGGAGATTGAAGGTCTAATCGGAAATTGAATACATTTGAGAGTTCTAGGTTTAGCTATGAGCAGTCGAGAGAATGGGGGAATGAGGTGAGTGTTTTGTCTGAAAATGCAAAATCCATTTTGTTTTGTAATTTTTTGTTTTTGTTTTGATTTTGATTTATTTTTAATTTTATGTTATAATCTTATTAAAGTGAATGAGTGATAGGCGGGAGGGGGAATACTAAGGGGGGGAAGAAAAATATTTGGCTAAGGGCGGGAGCAAAAGGGAGAAGTAGCGGGTTCTAATTTTTTAAAATTGAGCTTAGACATCGGTTTATATGTCAACCGATGTTAAAAGTGAATTGGACATCGGTTTATATGTTAACTGATGTAACGTAGTTTGTAAAAGAACAACTTAGACATCGCTATACTGAAAAGCTGATGTAAACATACCAAAAAGACATCACTTATTTTTTATGTGATGTAAAAAATGCTTTTAACATCAGTGACTTTTCTGACTGATGTCTAATGTGTGATGTCTAATGCTGATTTTCTAGTAGTGAAGTGGGAACAATTTCAATTTTGAATTAAAACTGTTTCACCTTGATTAATGGAATAACTGGGTAAGTGGAACGGTTTTTTCTTGAAAAACTGCAAGTGGGTAAGTAATAATTACTGTTTTCTCGTGCCCATTAACTATTCGTTTTTACTGCATGTCTGACAGGTGTCCAACGGTTACATTTTTTTTTCAAAAGTATAAGTAAGACAGAGAGAGGATTTTTTAATCTTTTATTTACTTTCATACTTTTTCTCTCTATTTGCTTTTACTCTCTTTCTTCTTCTAACGTTGGTTTTTCATATAGACATTCTATCAAACACCTAACAGGCACTTACACATTTAGATTAATTTCATGGCACCAAAGGATTTAATCATTGATGGAGCTAAATTTGTTCCAAACAACTATGCTACAATTCTTGATAATTCTGAAGCTCCGTCTAAATTGCATATTGTGCAAGACCTTCTTGCACACAGTGAAATCGGGTATGCATTGATTCAACCTTCCGTCTTCTCAAGCCAACAAGTTCTGACACTTTGGAGGACTGGAAACTTTGATAATGGTGGTCAAAATGGTACTCCTAGTATTGTTTTCGAAGTGGGTGATTCTCCATATGCAGTCACTCCTGGTACAATACGTAAGGCTCTACATCTCCCAGAAGGATGTACTTTTTCAATTCCAGAAGAATCAGCTCTTCAGAAGTTAATGGCCAGTTTGGGGTATGAACAGAGTTTGGCAAAGCTTGGGCAGTTGAAACGGGCTCATATTAGAAGGGAATGGAGCTTCTTCTTCGACTGCATCACTAAAGCTTTTGGGAACAAGTGTTAGAATTTTGATGCCATCCCCATAATGAGTCAGCACATCGGGTATGCCATTATAAACCAAACTCATTTTGATTTTGCAATGGCTATAATTGGTTTTATTGGGGATAGGATGACAGAGGATAGGAATGTTGTCTACTTTGCTAGATTCTGTCAACTTATATATACTTTTTGTACTGATGAACCTCAACTAACCAGTACCTCAACTCCACCTTTTAAAGTTGCAAAATGTTACTTTAATGACCTGGTAAATGCTGACACTAAGAAACCAGTGGTTAGACCGTTACAGATTCCTCAGTCTGTAAAACAGATCTTAGTAAATGCTGATCCTGATACTTATAAATCTATTTATCCTGATGTCCAACCAACAACAACCTCCCAAACACCACAACAACCATCAGCACCTACCACCCATACTACTCAACCAACACTAAGGCAATATCTTAGATCATATCTCTCAACTTCACAGACAGTTCAACCCTCATCCTCAGAACCTCCTGTGAACCCTTCATCTTCCAAGCCAAAGAGGACAAAGACTGTTCCTCAAACACCTCAAAAGAGAAGGAAGATTGCTTTGAGAGATGAATCTGATACTGAGGAACAGGTTCCTTCTTCAGAACCTGTTGTTAAAGAAGCTGAGAAAGTGACTTCTCAGAAGGATTCTGGAATTGGGGGATCTAGGCTTCTCAAGAGGCTTAGAAGAATGACTGTTCCTGAAACTCCCAAAGAATCCATATCTACAAAGAGATACAAGAAACAGAGGGCAAAAAGGCCAGTTTCAAATGATGAAGAAGTAGCAGCTAAGGAAGGGGATCAGGAATCTCTGATCTCATAAGAAAAGGAATCTGCTTCAGTCCCTCCTTCTCCATCAACTCCACCTCAGGAAGCTGTTACTGAAAAAGCCAACACACCATCTGTGTCTCCTGTTCAAAAGTCTGTATCTCCTGTTAATACAGGCACAAGTGCTGATATAGATATCCAGACCTTGGTTGTGCCTGAAGTCATTTGCTTAGAAGCTCCAAAAGCAACTAATCCATCAACAACACCTGTTACTGATGCTGCTCAACCTCCAGAATTATCTACTACACCTTCTCTGCATCTAGATGCTGATGATCAGAATATAGGTGAGCATCAGGATATGGCTGTTGATCAGAACTTGGAACCAGATCAGCAATTAGAGGATGCTGAAGCCTCCATTGCTACTCACACTATTGTTCTCTCAGAATATTCTGATTCTGTAAGTTCTGATTCTGCAAATGTTGGAGATACTGGTGATGCTGCTCCAAATGCAGATGCTGATGAAGCAGGTCCTTCGGGACATGCTCCTCAACAAACTATTCTTAAATTTGAACTTGTTAAGAAGTTTGTTACCAGAGAACCACCAGTGCCTTGGAGTGAAACTCCTGCAGGACAGGAGTGGACTAAGGAATGGAACTCAGTTTCATGTGTTCCAAATGCACAGCATCTTGCTGAGCACTTGACAAAAGCTGATGAAATGTTAAATACTGATGATTTCAAAACACAGCTTAGAGTCACTGCATTGAGTACTAAACATCTTCAAGGTCTCCATTCAACTACTCATGCAGAGCTACACAAGATTCAGAAAGAATTCATCAAACAGGAACAAGTTCAAAAGATTGATAAGAAAAAGTTCTTCCAACCTACCTTTGACAGGATTGCTTATATTGAGAAGACTCAAGAGACACAACAAGCACAGATTGATGATATTCTGAAAAATCAAGCTTCTTAGCAATCTCAACTTACTGAAATCCAAGCCTCAGTGGAATTGCTTGTCTCTCTTCTACTACCTGCTGATGCCAAAAAGGGGGAGAAAGTAATTAAGTCCAAATGCAAGACTGGCAAGACACTGAAAGGGAAGGATGATGAAAAGGATGATCAAGGAAACCCTGGAATGGGTAGAGGTCATAGTCAAGGTAGAGATTTCTCATCAAGAAAAGCTGAAATCACAAGTCAAAGGACAAGTTCTGATACTGGGAAAAGAATTAGTTCTGCTACTGGTAAAAGGATAAGTTCTGATGAACTTTTAGATCTTGATGAAGAAATGTCAAGATAGTTATTTCTTCAGGAAAATCCAGGAATGGACTTGGAGAGTTTAATGGAAGAAGAAGCCAGACTTAAATCAGAAAAAGTTAGATCTAAATCTGAAGCTTCTGATAAAAAGACACTTCCAAACTCAAAGGCATTGTGATAAAAGAAAGGACAAATACTGAAGCAACATTGGCTAAATCACAACCGCAGATAGATCCAAGATCCAAGGGTAAAGAAAAGGTTGGTGAACCTATCAAGGTTTATGTGCCTCCTGAGAATGAAGAAATCACTGATGAAAAGGATGATCTTGCTCTGACTTCAGGAAAAGTTCTTAAAACAACCTCTGACATGGCTCAAGTTGTTCAGAGTCAAGAGACAATAAGTTGTGATATTCCAAAGGAGCAAGTAACCTCTGACATAACTCAAGTTAACTTGATATCAGAAGACAGACCAAACACACTCCTACCAGGATTCACTAAAGCAAAACAGACTCAACCTTTGAAGACTACTGCAAGTGGTTTTAAAGCAAAAGTAGTTACAGGAAAGGAAGCAAGAGATAAAACTGGATTGGGAAGTGCTGATGAAAAAAGAATACAGAACACTACCAATGATCCAACTTCCTTGAGTGAACCAGGTATTGGAGCAACTCCTGAGAGATTGAATCAACTGGAATCTGTACAAATGGTTTACCATACCTACTTGAAAGATTACATCTTGTTGTACTTCATGACAGATGGTAGGGTTTATCATATAAGGCAAAATGCCATTCCTTTGAAGTATTTTGAAGAATTGGAGCATGTACTATTCTTACTTCAAGTGGATGACAGATTGACAAGAAGTGCTGCAAACTATTTGAAGGATCAGATTCAGAGACAGAAAAGACTTTATTCTGTTAAGTCTGACAGCACATATGTTCCAAAGTACAGAGATCACAAGGGTGATATAGTTGAAATGAAGTCCAACACTGCTCAAATTATAACTACCTTTCTGGGTTACAGGGCTGTGGAATTCAATCTTGAGTCTGATAAAGCTTATTTGATCAGACTAGATCAGGATATAAGAAAAGCAAAGATTAATGATCTCAGGGCTGCAATCTTTCAAATTGGTGAAGATAATGCAGAGCTTAAAGATGCTAAAAGGAGAATGATTAATGAACTTAGATATGTTGAGAGATGTTTGTTGAAGAACTATCTCAGAACATCTCCTGACATTAGAGAGATCAGAAGATGAAGCCAAGTCAAGATCTACAACTGCTTAAATTCTGATATGGATACAGACTGAAGTTTTTATCAGAAGTTAAAGATTGGTAAAGCTTTAAGGACTGTAAGTTGTAGTTATCTAGTCTAATTCTCATGCATTTGTACTTAATGTTTTTGACATCATCAAATATCTGTTAAACTTGTATATTTTGCTAATTTACAAGTTGGGGGAGATTGTTAGATATATTTGATAATGTCATGGCTAATATGATTTATGTTTAGTTTTCAGATCTTATTTAAACAGGATAAATCAGTACTTACTGGAAGTCAGGACTTAAGGATATCAGTACTTATATTATCAGGAGATAATCATCAGAAGATGGATATCAGAACTTAAGTGCTAAAGGACGTTCAGATAAGGATAGTAGCTGATTAAAGGAAAGCAGATCGAGATAAACATAAGAAGAGATATGCATGAAGAAGGAATTCTATGAAGAATAAAATACTTGGAAGAAAAGATATCTGATTGATATATTTTAGGAAGCAGAATTATATTCCATATCAATTAGCGATTATCTTGTAACTGTGTAGTATATAAACACAGACATAGGGTTTACACTAAAAGTGTTATCATATTCGAGAAGATTATTCATTGTAACCCTAGCAGCTCTCGTGATAATTATTCATCACTGAGAGGTAACAGTTCCATATTGTAACAGAGATTATTGTTTCAATAAAGTTTGTTTTCTGTTACTTGAAATATTAAAAGTTCGATTTGATTGTATATATACGCTGTATTCACCCCCTCTACAATGTGTGTGACCTAACATCTCATATTTACAATTAATCAACCTATTCTGCATATCCACTAGTAGTCAACATGACTCATATACTCATATAGAATCTACACAAAGTTGTTTGCAGAAATGTGCTAAAACACTTATTTGTTACATAAGCTACTCACCCAGTGGATGTCAAATTGTCATCTGCGGGACTATATTAAATCATTCGTCGGGACTATATTTGATCATCCATCGAATGCTACAAAATCCACTAAGTTAAATCTACTAAGGTGTTTTGTTTAATTTATCATCAAGTTCACAACATATTCCTAATAACTACTATTTTTAAAGATCTTTTACCAATGTCAAAAATTCAGGGTTTTACACTGATGTTATGGAAGTTTCTGAAGCTGCGGGCTCACATACTGCTCCAATTCCTGACTTTATCTTAGAATCTGATGTCAAAGATGAAATGGCACAGAAGGTCAAGGAACCAGTTGCTAATGATGATTCTAGTCATGGTAGTGATTCTGATGATGGACATGATGTGGATTTCTCTAAAATCAATGTTGCTTTAAATTCTGATGAAGATCTAGAAGAAATTACATTTCCTGAAGATATACATAAGAAGGAGAGGCAAAAGCTGATCAATGCAAGGGTAGATAAAATCATAAAAGCTTATGAAGGTGATGAATGGAATTCTAAATGGAATAATTACTCATATCCCATGTCTCTTCATAATGCTTCCAAGCACTTGCAAATAACTTAAGCTGCAATGTAGAATCTCTCATTGCTTTCCCATCTTAAAGCTTCTACAATGATGATAAAATTTATACATTCTACATAAAGTAAAGCTCAAGCTCATATGGATGCACAAAAGGATGCTTTTTATGAATCAAAATCAAAAATTGACTTTGAAGTACAGAAGCAATTGAAGCCCATTATTGCCAGACATGATAGAATTGAAGCTAATCAGACTAGGCTGGAAGCCACTTAAAACAAAATATTTGAGCAATTGGATGAGGTCCAATAATCTATGGAGCTAATTATCTCTCTCCTGCTAGGTGATGATTCCAAAAAGAGGGAGATAATTTCTAAATTGAAATGCAAAGAGCTCCAGAAAAAAGCTGATAATAGGGATGATGCTCCAGATGGAGGAAGTAAGGGTGGAAAATCACTTGGGAGGTACAAGGGTGGATAAATTCCTGGCTCTAGTGGTACTTCTAAGTCCACTATCCAAAGAAAAAGTGGAGATGGAAGAAGTAGTGGAGCTGGAAAGAAGAAAACTATAATTGTTACCAAAAAATTGACTACTGTGACTACTACTGAAAGACAAACTCTAACAGCCACAAATGTTGATGAAGATCAAACTGTTCCGGATTTAGAAGCTGGTGTTGAGGCACGTTAGTTTTTACAAACACTAAAGTATAAAGGCTAGAAAACAACTTTATTCTACAAGGATCCTAAAATTATAGCTTATGATTCTAAGGTGAGTAGAAGGATTTTGAGCAACTTAAAATCCTGGAGTTGATCTTGAGCAACTAAGGTTAATGGAGAAAGAATTTAAATCTTTGAGACCAGTAAATACTGATGTTATCTCATCATATGAAGATATTCTTGGACAAACACCAACCAAAGGAGTAGTGATCAAAGAAGTCAGTCAAACTATAGCTGAAAGACCTGTTCTAAGGTCCCAAGATATTTTAAATGTTGACATGAGGTATAAGGGGAGGGAAAAGGTTGGTGAATCCTTAAAGCTTGCATTGGAAGACTCAAACTCTAATTCTGACATCTTAACCCTTGATAAAGCTCATGTTAAAGACATTCCAGTAAAAGCTGATAAAGTTGCAAGATTAACCTCTAACACTGCTCAAGTTGATAAAATAGAAATTTAACCAATCATAACCTCTAATACTACTCATGTTGATGATAGTACTACTCAAGGAACAAAAGTTGATCACATCATTCCTGAAAGAAACTCAAACTCTGATGAAAAGGGCTCAAGAGATGATAAGACAAAACTTACCCTTGAAGAGAAGAAAAAGCTATTATGGGGAAGCAAGAAACCAGCACCAAAGTGAGATTCTTTTGGGACCATTAATAAAATCTACAGTGGTAAGTCACAAGCTAGAATGGCTGGCAGAAGAGGTGGCTTGGGTCTTCCAAATGCTGATAACTTCACAGGAAATGCTTTACTTCTAATGGAGCCTGGGAATCTGAAAGGGATAGGTGAGAATGTGAAGTTTGAAGATCTACAGAAGATTATTTCAGTCCAAATAGTGCATGATTTATTTGATAAAAATAAACCAAAAGAAAATTTGTTGTATTTTATTGAGTCAAGAAAAAGGTTGAAGATCTCACAAGAACAAATGAGAGACAAACCATGGCAGCAGTTGAATTATGTCACAACTTTACTAAAGATAATCAACTCTATAACTGCCAGATGGTCTGCTTATTTGAAAGTTTTCATATTCGGGAAGCAGAAAGGAATGAAATACAAATCTAAATAAATTGCAAAGTACATTGATAAAAATGAAAACATTATTGATATGCCTAAAAATGGAGCCAGAGTTACAACATCTATTGGTATAAAAGTTTTTACTTTTAATCCAAATGGCAAGAAAGTTGGATTTCTGGAGTTGGATGATTTGTCACTTGGCAGATCAAACATCCATGACCTCAGAGCTGCTATCCATTAGAATGATGAATCTAGAGAAGAGCTCAAGGATATCAAATAGAGAATGAAAATGAATTTGAATGTTCTTAAAGAAAATCTACTCAAAAAATTCTTTGATGATGCTACTGGATTTACCAAGGTTGAAGATTGAAAGATAAAGTTTGTACATATGTTTTATTTATGCATTTAGAAAGTTTTGACATCATCAATTAGAAACTTGTACATATTTATATAATGCACAAGTTGGGGGAGGATGTTAAATAAAATTGATGATATTAGAATTTAGCTATCAGAGTTTTCCATCAGAGTTTGCTGCTGGAAGATATCAGAGTTTATGAATACTATCAGTATTTGACAGATCAGAGTTTAATATTAGAATTTGTCTATTAGCATCTATTAAGACTGATTTTCAGGAAGTAATTGAATCTATATAGAAGATTTTGATTTGCAGAGATATATCGGTGTATGACTTTACTTATTATAGCAATCAATAGTTGGACATGTATTAAGATTCCTTATTCATGTATATCATATCAACTAGATTGATTCTATCACTGTGCAGTAAATAAGTACAGATTAGGTTAACACTATAAGTGTCAATTATTATTTTATCTCTCTATATAACCTAGCAGCTCTCGAGGATATTTATTCATCCTTTGAGAGAGTATTGTAATCAGTTTTTATTCATTAATATAAAAATTGATCATACTGTTTGAGTTCTTAAATTAAATTTGATTGTTTAACTGTATGCATCCCCCTCTATAGTTGATTTAAGGCCTAACAGAATCCTCACTTAACAATTCTTCTGATGATAGTACTTAGTTTCCATTCACAAATCAATGACGCCTAGTGCAATGGTCTGGTTCACAGGCAACTACTTTTTCTCTCAGGCCTTCATACTATAGTCTTTACAAAATATTGTTAAGTATGCTACAATACACAATCAACTTCACACAAGATCCTTTAGGTCTTCATACTGATCCTAATAATTGCTTCTAATGACTTCAACCTTATTCCTCCGTTGCTTGAACATATTAATGAACTTCATACGGACTTCTGTTGACGTCTTCTTCACTGCAGCTACCAGGATCATTATGTATATAACCAATAATAAATATGTACGTATTCTAGTGCAACATAGATTATTTGCAAGCCCTTTGGTCTATGTTCAGCTATCCAAATCAGCATTGTTGAGTTACACATACAGCTTCAATATTACTCAACAGAAAGCGAGGACGAAAATATGGGGGTAGTAGAAGGAGAACATGCCAACGTACTGAGAAATCCTATGAGTCTGACTTTATGACCTATTTGCTCGAAGAGGGTGACCCAAAAACATTTAAGGAAGCGGTTACCTCACCTAATGGTCCTATGTGGAAAGAGGCCATCATGAATGAAGTTGATCCAATTATGTAGGATCATACTTCAGAATTAGTGGACTTGCTAGACGGTTGTAAGCCTCTAGGTAGAAAGTGGGTTTAAAAGAAAAAGTTGAAAACTGATGGCACTATCGACAAGTATAAGGCGGAAATTGTATTCAAAAGATACAAAAATATAAAGACATTAATTACTTTGACATGTATTCTCCAATCGAGAATAATGTTTATAAGGAAGATGTTTGCTATCATTGCAATACGAAATTTAGCAATACATCAAATGGATGTGAAAATAGCTTTCCAAAATGGGGATATATATGAAGAATTCTATATGGAACAACCTTAAGGGTTTGTTCTTCCTAGAAAAGAAAGGAAAGTCTATAGACTAGTGAAGTCACTGTATGGCTTGAAGCAAACGCCTATGAAATGGCATAAAAAATTGATAAGGTCGTGGTAGCTAGTAGGTTAAAGATCAATGAATGTGATAGTTGTTCCTATTACAAGGACAACGAGGGCAATTATGTCGAGTAAAATGATAATGGCTATGTCATTATGACATTATATGTAGATGATCTACTTTTTGCTGGTAGCAGTGATAAAGTGATCAAATCTACTAAGGACATGTTGACATTGAGATTTGGCATGAAAGATGTGGGACTAGAAAATGTGATTCTAGGAATCTAGATTTCTGGAACATTAGAGGCACTCGTATTGAGTCAACCTCATTATGTTGACAAGATCCTTGAGAATTTTCTTAAGGATGAATATGAGAAAGCTAGGACACCCGTGGATGACTTTACATTTATTCAAGAATAAAAAGTAAAGTGGTTTCCCAATTGGAATACTCAAGAATAATTGAAAGTCGGATGTACTTATGAATTCTACAAGACCAGATATTGCATACTCAATTAGCAAGTTGAGTAGAATTACGAGTAATTTGGGAGCTGATCACTAGAAAGCAATCATACGGGTACTGAGATACTGGAAAGGAACTCGAGATTATGGACTGTACTATGGCAGATATCCAGTAATATTAGAAGGATTATAATGATGTGAACTGGATATCTAGCAAGAAGGCCAAAAGTCTACGAGTGGCTATGTGTTTATACTAGCAGGCGTGACAATGTCATGAAAATCCTCAAAGCAAACCGTGATAACTCATTCCACGATGGAAGCCGAGTTTGTGGCACTAGATAAATGCTCTGAAGAGGCTGAATATCTGCGCCAATTTTTGGAGGATATTCCAAGATGGACAAAGCATATGACTATAACAGGGATACACTACGATAGTCATTCCGCTATTCGCAGAGCACAGAGCATGATGTATAATGGAAATTCTCGTCACATAAGACAACAACATAGTTTCATTAGACAATTTATATTAACCGGAATTATAATTATTGACTATATACTCTCAAAGGATAATATCATGGATCTGCTAACTAAAGGGTTATCAACAGAAGTGATTAAGAAATCATCGAGAAGGATGGGCCTTGAGCCAATAACGGCATCATGGTGGAAACCCAACCAATTCTGACTGGAGATCCCAAGAACTTGGTTCAATGGGTCAACTAAATCATGGTGACCAAATCACTGTGAGGGTAACCCTTGGCATGTTCCGATGATGAGGAAACTGTGAGATCCATAAGGTACGAGGTTAAGTTTTTGAGCTTTTAATAATCTTTGGTGAATACATGGAGTTCGGAGTAAATGCATGGAATTCAGTTGGGTAAATGTGGGTTAATCTATAATATAAAGATCACCTATATGGGAGAGAAGTGGAGCTGATTTAAAGGAGAATTGCGAGGCACAATTCTTTAGAAACTCCTGCATAACCAAGATGATGTTTCATGTTCAAAATGAACATACTCATGAGAGCTGAACGAGTCAGAAATGATATACTGATAAGTATATCATCATTTACACCAATAACCAAATAGTTCAAGGACAAGCACGTTCACTGTCTACCAGTAAAGTCGATATGCTTATTCGAGCGAAGGTTCAAGGCATTCTCTACCTATTGTATGCTATATTTGATTGAAGAAACTATCTCCATGTCAAACTCCGTGTCTGTCTGTCTGGTGTGTGCTACTGAAACATCAATCTCATCCATGTGGGGGATTATTAGAAAATGTGGGTTTTAGCCTCACATTGTCAAGTCATGTTTGAGCCACACTTGAGTGAAAGATGTTACATGTGCGCAACAAGTGATGCTCAGAATGCGTGTTCCTCTGTGAGAGCTTTCCGAGACACTTTGAACCACTCAAAATGAATAAGAGATGAATGAGATATGAGTATTTAATGATAATCCCTTGAAAGTGAAAATGTAGTTAACCATTTGTTAGGTAATGAATCACACACAGAAGGGGGGGTGAATGTGTTTACTGATTTTATGCTTTTCATTAAAGATAATGGTTGAACAAAGTAAATTAAATCTTGTATAAAAAAGTGTTCATGCAAAAATTAAACTTGCATAAAATAAAGAACACAGATCTTCAAAACTCACTTAATTTTTGTATTAAAAATTAAGATGCTTTGCTACAAAATTTTTAAGCTCTTCTAAGTTAAAGAGCTCAGCTTCTTCTCGAGAGTGTTACAAGAATTTTTATCTAATTTTTTGCATCTAACTAGAGAACCAGTGTTAACTATATAGCATAATAAACATGCTATTAGCTTTTCTAAACTGTGACGCCCATAATCTCGGTGTTAGGAAATGAGGACCCACACACCTTTAAACTACTAATTTAAATAAGCATAAACCCCGATTAGCTACTAACAGGATCAAACAGGATAAAGTATGAGACAAGATTACAACTACCAATCTTAAAATATAACTTACAACCCCAAAATAAAACCAAATATACATAGTCAAACCCGGCTTGGAACCGACAAATAACCCATTGTATCTTTACAACTCTTTGGCTAAGCGCTTGCTCATTCAGAAACTTTACTACCTGCTCTGGTAACCGAAAGCCCTCAACACGATAGGGACCACCAGGTACGCTCTTACGAGAAGTGCGCCTAAGCCTGGCCATCTTCTTGCTTAACTGCCATGGTTAGATTAAAACAAAACATATGAGTATAAAACTCAGCAAGTAACTAAACAGCAGTTCTACAATATAAAATCCACAATATACTTTACTGATCTCAGGGCATTCTACTTTAACAGTTCTAGGTGGCAGATTTCTATCTTTCAAGTTATAAAAGGGGCTATGAAGAAAATTTTGGGCTTTCAAGGAACAAGGCTCAAAGCAGGGTGAAAGCCGACATTCATCATAAATCATTAACAGGATCATAAATGATCTTTCAAATGGAAAGTGACAATCTTTTCATTATAAGGAATCAATCATATGATCAATAGAATCAAAATCAGGGTTCACAAGCTGCAAGCTTCACAATATCACAATCAACTCTTTACAAAGCAACAAACCTTTTTAAATTTTCAAAGAATCAATTGCTGAATAGGAAATTTCAATTCCTTTTAAAATCATTAAGGAACCCTTGATTGGACCACTTTATCTTTCATTTCATAATAATACGGGTGATCAGCCCGTACCGACCTCCATCCGGTCTTTAAGGTACCAATGGCATAATTTCAGCCTTAAACTGGACTAGCCCCGCTAGCGTCTTACTATGACTGGACTAGCCCCGCTAGCGTCTTACGTCCCAATCCAATCCATTAGGAATTCATTTGGAAAACCTTGAGTTGGAGAAAGGTAGGTTTACTAAATTCATTTTATCATTACCAATAATATGAAATCATTCGGACTCTTTCAAGTCGAAACTCATTCTTAAGTTCAATTTCAAGAATTCAAAGTTAAGGGAATGAATCAGGGATAAGCAAAGTTTAATTCTGGGGATCTTGATCAATGATAACATGGTACTCAAGTTAGGGAAATCAAAACCATTTCAAGGATCAATAGAGGATAAGGTAAACAAGGAATGAAGCATCATTACAAGGGGTTCGTAAAGGTACTTATAGGGTTTATAACAGTTCATGGTATAACAAATAATCGGAATAGGAAAAAAGGGGTTACCAAAGGGTTGGATCAATAAGCTTATCAATAACAAATTCATAAGATCAATGACAGGGTATCAATAACAGGGGTACATTACTTTAATAGTTCAATACTCTACTTGGCATGAACAATATCCTCTCTTAACCATTTACACAAGTAAATAGAGTTACTTCCCTGAATTTGCTTTCCTGAAGGTTAAACTGCTGCCACCTAGTAAACCTTTCCATTTCCTAGCCTAAATGCCCTTACGCTCCGAATCTACAATCCAAAACCAAAACCTTAATTAGTTCCTTAACTCACGTTCCCGGAACGCTTAACTTTCCCCTTAAACGTAATACCCTAAGGGTATGCACATATATATATACTCTCACCATATACACATATACGCATATACCAACACTCGCACATCCAAACCAAATAGACTTCGGATCACGTATTGTAATACAAATATGACATATAACATTTAATCCTCGTATATTAAACTCTATACTCGAGTTATCATATCAATACATAATCTCGTATCAAAACAACTCAAAAGCCTTCTTTTTACATCAATTAATTCGAACCAAACAAGCAAATAATCCACATTATTCTTACAAATCTCACATGCATCCACTTTAGCATCAAATCAATCATTTTATAGCCATAAACCATTCGGCTTTAACGCAAATCACTAACTAAAGATCCAGTGATCCTTTTAGACTCTAATCTTGTCAATTATAACCTATATCTTAACATGCAATTCTTATTTCTTTCATATATATCTCCAATTTATCATAGAAACACACAAGCAACACTTTAAGCACATAATCCATCAAAATTTCTATAAATCCAACTTATATCATTCGAATTTCTAAAGAATCATCTCATGCAACACCATAATTTGACATGCAAGTATAGGGATCATTTACACTCTTTAGTTTATACCAAAATTCATCCTTTAAAACCTTTTTCAAAGAAATTTGAAGCAAATTTAATCCCTTAATCCAAAACTCTTTATAAGCTTCAATCAAAATCAAAAACCCATTTTTTAAAAGTAAAAATTCCAACTAAAAACTCTTTTAATCAAAACCAAAGATACTTTGATTCTTAAATCTTAAGAACCCTAAGTAAATGACTACTCCTTTCCTTTTTTACTCAAAAATTCGAACCAACTCTAGCACAAAACCAATCAAGTCACTTGAAACCAACTTAGTGCTTCCATTCATACTATTATATAATAAAAATCATCATTTCCCCTTAATTTTTATAAAAATTCAAACCTAGCAAAGGTTCAAAACCAAAAAAAAAGCCTAAAACATTGACATGCAATAACTTTTAGGGACATGCATATGGATTCTTATGACATGCATACCATTTTAATCATCTAAACAACAATATCACTTACTAATAGACCTTTCATACAATCTTCTAAACATAACACTTCATTTACCAACAACACTTCAAGAAATCATCAAATATCAAACATGCAATTAGTATCTTAGCAAGATCATACTATAGCACTTGGAAAATCACAATTTAAAAGTCCACCGGCTCTCCTTGGATCATGTTTGGTGGTGGTCGAACTTAAGAGTGCCCATAACGGGTCTCCTCTTGAGTTTTAAACCACAAAATCACTTTAAACTTCTCTTGCGATCATATATCAAGAAATCATATTTCCTTGAACACAACCATTATGGCGCCCTCCAAAACCCGGGTCAGAAGTTTGGGGTCCACAACATATACTCGATATATAAACCTGTATATAAAATATTATTTGCAATGACCCTGCTTTACATAACCACGGATCGCAACAGGTTAAAGTATGAACACAAGCCACAACCTTAACTTTTATTACAACGTACCAAATCCCAACTAATTTAATTTACAACTGACATGAAATTATTTTTACAATCTTACTATCTCACTACTGCAATAAGCTCCTGCTAGCTCGATCAATCATAATCTGGAATCCTAGCTCGAACATTGAACTGGGAAACCTCGCTATCAACCGTATCCTTCTTAACTGTAGAATACATAAAAAGATTCGCAAGAGTGAGCTAACTAGCTCAGCAAGTCATATTATCAATAACTGAGGTTAAACAATAATAGACGAGATGATTCAAAGGAATCAAATTTCTTATTAAACAACCAATAGAATTGGACATTCATTTTAAGTTTTTAAAACCAAGGTTAGGCTGCTGATCAGTCACGCACTAACCCCGAGCAAAGCACACAGCATTGCTCTAACTACTGGATCCAAGGCACACATTGGCCTAACTTGACCATCGATATGGTCTGACCACGAATCTGGTACACACAAAGAAAACTATCCAATTCTAAAGCAATTCAATATGATAAACAATAGAATTTAATAAAACCAGATCATAATAAATAACAATAAAACATTTGTATAAAAGCATGGTAAAAATTCATGGTTACCGAAAGGGTATGTCAAAGTACATAAAAGAAGTGGCCTCCAGCCGGTAGGATAATCGGGTATTAGATGAATAGTGTTTTTACAAGGTTTTGGTACTTTGATATCACAAGGTATGGATGAGTATAAAAGTTTTTGTACATTTAAATAATTTTATTCCAGTGTTTGGTATATGATGGTTATATATTTGTGGAATAATATCGTATTTGTGTGGTTTAATATCTGGTAAATCAACAAGAAATGGTTCACAAAGAATAAGGCTTGCGGCTCAAAGATCAAATGATATGGCTCAGGTTCAAGGCTGAAGGATTCAAAGTATTTACAATATAAAACAGAACTATTTTGGGTATTAACAGTATGTCACAAGAGAATATTTGCATTATATTTCGAGAAAGGTTTAGAAGTATTTGCCTTATCATAATCGATTTCAACTTCATTTGTACTTGTCTAATGACCCCATTCAACAATCACTCATCCGCTTCTCCTATGCCCCGCTTCTAAGTTTCGGGTCATAAACGGGCTTTCGGGTATTTAAAATGATTTTTAAAACATTTTTCGGAATTAAAACGGGTCGTTGGATCAATTTCGGAGTAATAAACAGGGTTTGGTTGGCCAAATCTGGCTTCAAAACAATTTTATAATAATTATCGAGCCTTGGAAACAATTTAAAATAATATTTTAAAGCTCGAAACTATGTTTCGGAATTTTTTAAATCAAAATAAATAATTAAATCTAATTAGATAATCAACTAAAATTAATTAATAATTAGTTAAATCAATTAATCAATTAATAATTAAATTAATTGACTAATTAAATAATTAACTATTAATTAAAATTAATTAATTAAATAATTTGGATTGATTTCAGAATAAAAAAAAATAATTTTCAGAGGTAAAAATAATGAATTTTGGAATTAAAATTAAATTTCTGAAAATTAATATAAATAGAAATATAATTTTTGAAATGTTTTAAAACAGAAATCCATTATTTGAAATTTTATAAACTACAGGATATTTGGTAAAAGAATATAGAAAGAAGAGTGACCAAACTGTAAGTTTGGCATCACCTTCTTTCTCCCACGATTCCGGTGGCCAGACTCCATGGCTGCCGCCATGGAGCTTTTCCGGCGACTGGTAACTCGCCCAGAATGAGCTCAAACTCACGGGTAACAACCTACTAGCTTCCAGGAGTGTGTATCTGTAATCAGTTTTACCAAAATCACGGCCAAATGGCCATAACGGCGAACCAAAAATCCCGCCGCCGTCGTCGTCGTTTTTCCGGCCACAAACAACCAGTTATCGTCTATTAATTTTATTTATACCATTCGATTGCTTGATCCATGATCTATTCATTCATGCAATCAATTTCAAGAGATAGCCCTCAATAAAGAATCGCCCAAATTCAATCAAGAACATTCAAACTAATTATAAACCCTAACTTCAAATTCTGAGAATCAAACACATATTTGAGCATGTTATTGGACTCCAAATCGATCATACGACATACCAAAATGATCAGGGTAACAAGCTCTACAACATACAATCATCAAATCATTCAAACAATCATCTCTACAAAAATTCATAATTTAAATACCAAGAAATTCGAATATAAATAATTAAATAGAAAATCACCTGATGTTTCTGGGTTGAAATTGATGGAAGATTTGGATTCTAGATTTCAGTAGCTTCATTTTGAATATATGTACGCCAAAATCGGATATCGATAACGCCTTTAAATTTGTGTTTGATTACGAAGAACAAAATATAACTATAGTATTTTCTCTGTAAAAATTCTGTAAAAACTGTTTGCAAATGATTTCCGGTACAAAATAAAATACGGTAGAGGCTATTTATAGTTATGGGGAAATAGTATCCCGTTGGATCATTCCGGATATAAAATGGTACGTTTATTTATAAAAACTGATCCAAACGGTACCGGTTTTCGAGATAATTATCCAAACTAGTACAATTTGTACTGCGGTCTTGGTCTCAGCGCCTGGTTACACGTATTACGAGGTGATAATTGTGATAGTTTATCGAAAATACGAGTTTTATTGATTTACCGAAACGAATATTGTATCAAAAATATTGCGCCGGGACCCGCGCAGGACAAACCGTACGCCGGATCGGAAAAGTCGAAACACGGAAAATGCTCGGAATCTTGCAATTAGGTTAGGAAGGAGTTCTCGGAAGAGTTTCGGGTTCTAAAAAATTAAAAACGGATAACGGTGCTTGGTTCCCATTTTTATAAAATAGATTTTAAATACCCGGAAAAAGATTTTATAAAATCCATATGATTCCTATAAATTCATAAATCGACATAAAAATAATTAGGAAGATATGACAATTATTTATATTTTATTTGGAACATATAAAAATTGAAATACTTAATTAATAACATTTTTAAACATTCAAACACATTCAACACTTAACAAATAATTCATAGAATAGATACTGAATACATATAATAATTATCTATTAACAAAAATAATTCCACGATATATCCCGGATATTACATCCTTCCCCCTTAAAAGGATTCTGTCCTCAGAATCTCCTAAGAAAACAAATGAGGGTACTTTTCTCTTATATTACTTTCTAACTCCCAGGTTGACTCCTCAACCTTTGGGTTTCTCCATAATACTCTTACTAATTTTACCACTTTATTTCTCAATACATTCTCTCTTTCCTCTAGAATCTCTATCAGACTCTCTACATATTACATACCTGAAGTCTGGATTATACTTCTTAAGCATTGATACATGAAAAATATTACGAATGTGCTCCATGTACGGAGGTAACGCTAACTCGAAAGTTATTTTTCCAATGTGCTTTAAAATTTCAAAAGGTCCGACCTATCTTGGGCTCGGTTTTCCTTTCTTCCCAAACCTCGTTAATCCCTTCCATGGTGATACTTTTAAAAATACCAAATTCCCTTCGTCAAATTCCATATCTTCCTTGATTAAGCTGCATACTTCCTTTGACGATCTTGTGCTGCTATCCATCTGTTAGGGCGAAATCACGCACTAATATTCACGCAAGTATACGCGTTCTTAAGTAATATAGAATACTTTCTAGTTCGTTCCCTCAGAGACTCAAACTAATTTATTGTCTAATTTAACTCACTCACCAATGTATGATTACTTCTCAATGTTAAGATAATAACACTTAAAATTGTTGATTAAATATTAACTATAATTAACTACTTAATTAACCACTTAACTAACACTTCAATTTATCAATAATAAAACACTCATGAGATCACAACTTCATTATTACTTCCTTCTATAGCCATAGTTATTACCTTTAGCATGTGAAAGTGATGATATTAATCGAATAACACAAAACTGATAAAAGCCAACTTTCATTGTACTAATACCATTCTACCAAACATCCACAATTAAGATAGAAATTGAATAGTCATCAATTATTTTGAGTTCCTATATGTCTACAGAAATTGACAACACAACGATTTAAGCACAAGTTATTCCTTTTGATTACATAGGGCAAATAAAACTGTTAGAGTTACCCACTAATCATGCACAACGTACATGAACCTATGCTAGCATGGCAAGTTCTAAATCTCAAGATCCACCGTCGCTTCACAAGAGATTAACACCCTATCTTATATGTTCGCGACGCACATAAGATGAATACGCACAACCAATACTAGATATCATGCAATCATCACACACTAAAGTATTAAACAATTAACTAAAGAATTCCATAATAAATCCATTGCAACCCCATGATCACGATTAGCCCATAATAGAACTTATCGCCATCATGGGTTCATATGAAATCATGATAAACGAACACAAGAAAATAACAACTAAACTAATTATATTAAAACAGAGTACGTCACAAGAGTAAATAAGTCAAAGCAAGAAAACTAGCATCCAACGTTACAACGAAACAAGAATCACAAGAATATATGCTTCATCTTCGTTGCTGTGTGCTAAATCGGTCTTCTTCCTTATCTCCTTCGCTTCTTGCAAAACACAATCTAAAACATAATCCCCTCTTAATACTCTGTGAAAAACGTCTCAAATCTACTTATATAATAGTCCCATAAAACTCAGATTACATAGAAGTTGGAAGCCAAACAGAAGTAGAAGTCTAAAACAATATATTATTTTCCCCGACCCTGCGCGGCCGCTCAGCATTTCTGCGCGGGCGCGCAAGGCTGCTGCGCGGCCGCTCAGCATTGCTGCGCGGGCGCGCAGGACCCTACTGGAAAATTTCCAGGTTTGCTCTGTTTCTTCGCCGTAATCTGCCCGTTCTTTTCCTCTCGCAATGGTGAACACATGCCAAGGCTTATTCTTGATGATTCCTTCTCCGAAATGCAACTAATACCCTGAAATGCATAAACACTAGAAAAACGCATCAAACACACAAAATACTTGATTTCAAGACACCAATTTAAGCCATTTTAAGACGTTCTAAGTGGTATAAAATGCCACTTATCACACCCCCAAACTTAAATCGATGTTTGTCCTCAAGCGTCACAGACTCAAAAACAAATAAAAATATGCATGAATGCAATCTATATGAAAATGCAACGATCCCCCTTACTACAATTAACCAACCAAATTGTCACGTCTCAACGAATGCAGTTAGACACTAAAGATCAAGAAACTCATGCAAACGGACATACCGCCAGAAACGTGGTGTGTGCAAATGCTTAACAGATATGCTTCGGAACTAGACCAATTACTATGACTAGACTATCCTCAAGGCAATCCTACAATTATACAAAGAATAAAAATTATAGGCACAAAGTGATTTACAACACTACAAGAACTTTGGAGCTTACTACAGAATCGTGCTTTTTATTTACAACTCAAATGCTTATTTGACAGTGCAATGAGTGAGGTCCACAAAAGACTTATACAATGGTATCCATGTAACGAGCGTTAGGTTAGCGGATCCCAGACTCTAAAAGCCTTAGGTCACTAGGCACAAAGTCTCCTAAGAACTTAATAACTCGAATACCAAAGAGCCCACTCTTGATCAATTACGCAAATTTTTTTTTTTTTTTTAACTCTGAGCAAGTGCGTTTCGCTCCATCTTGCTCAACCCTAGACTACTCGCATAACATGCGAGCCGGCTACTAGCCATTTGACGCCTACCCACAACTAGCAACAAATTCCATTTTTACTCCATTTTTTTTTCTTTTTCATGCCTTTACCACTAAGAACCTATTATCAAATTCTAAGCATAATAAATAGATTATCCTCGAAAATAATCAGATCATAGCAACAATCTAGTCCTTCAGCATTCTCTAAGACTTAGTGACAATACAAGTGCTTCTAGCATGCATATCAACCTACACAACTTAATATCACTTTAATGCTATCACTACACTCGCATCAATATCACAATTCAGTCGATAAATCATTGCAAAAGGGATCATGGTATATGCATGAGCTATATGATATGACAAACAAATAAAGCTATATATAAAAAAACTATAAGGCAAAAATTATGCAACTATATGAACTAACTATCATGAATATGCAACTATATGACACACACAAAATATTCCTTAACTACCACCCCCAAACTTAAAATCTTCACTGTCCCCGGTGAAGGTAGTAGAAAGGAACACAGGGTATACCTACTCGGAGTCATCATCATCATCACCCTCAGTGGATGGAGTATCAGGCGGCGGGTATGCAGAGTCCTCACCAAAAACTGGCCACTGGATATCAACTCCAAGGCCTCGAAAAGCAGTCCCTAACGCAAGAGTGAGCTCCTGAGCAAACCTGCTCTGCGTCTCAAACATGGCATCCATCCGCCGTGAAAGCCTCATATACTGGGCATCACCCATCCCAGCACCCTCCTGAGCTCTCGAAGAACTAGCCTCACCATGCCCTGGCCTGGCCATAGTAGCACCTCGTGCTGGACGCCCTCCTGGAAGATGATAACCCAGCCCATGCTCCTCAGGCTCACCACCGGTCCACTCCTGCATCCCATTCAGAGTGCCAGAATCTATAGGAGCTGCTGGCAACTGCAACTGCTCATGAGCCGGCCAGTTCACTCCTACTGCACGGCATAGCTTTGTAACCGTGGATGCATAAGGGATGTTCATATGCTTTGCTCCCCTCAAAAACTTCAAAATTCCTTGGTAGATAAACTCACCAAGGTCCACATAGTATTCCTCATTCAGAATTCCCCACAACAACTGTGCTCTCTCAACTGTGACCTCGTGTGCATGTGAAGAAGGCAAAATATTAGCACATATAAATGCGTTCCATGCACGGGCATACCTGTTCATGGCGATCGCCGGAAAGTGACGATACTCATTATTGGCTGGACTGCGGTTCCAAATTGTGCCCGGTCGACAGAGAGTCGCACAAATCAAATCCAAGTTAAAATCCTCAGCAGTCTTTTCATTCCAGTTCTCCTCCTCGGGCTTTCTCTCTCGTTGTCCAATCACTCGGCGAATCGCCGCAGGATGATAATCAACCGTCAGCCCCCGAACTACAGAAAACCCATTCTTTTCAGCCTTCGCGTTCGCGTAGAACTCGCGAACAACACTCATCGAACCTGCTTCGGGTGACTCACAAAAAGCTATCCACCCCTTCTCTGCAATCATGGGCAACAACTCACCATCCCTCCCTGATGGTAAAAACCCCCTCTCCTTCAGAATCGGCTTCCCCAACAGCCTAGTGTACTCCTCCTCCACGGCTCTGTCAGTTAACTGAGGCCTTGCAGCAGTACCCCTTGATGAATCAGCAGTAGGAACTGTGCTGCTGTTGTCAATAGTGCGTGCTCTCTTGGGTGCCATTGATTTGTGAATAAAAGTGTGTAAGAACTGATTTTTGATGTTTATGAGAGGGTTTAAGTGTAGGAAGTTGTGGGAGATATGTAGGATAGGTGTATGTATATATAGGGTGTGGAGTAGGTTAAATTAGATTAGGAGTGGGGTTGAGGGATAAAATCATGGGGTAATGGGAAAAGAATTCGTGGGTTTATGGGCTGTAATGGTTTTTTTGTGTTTTTGTTTTTTTTTTTTCTGAACTGTAAAAAAAAAATTTCTGGAACTCGACCCCTGCGCGGCCGCTCTGCATAGCTGCGCGGGCGCGCAGAGGGTCTCTGGAAAAAAAAATTTTCAGCCCCTGTTTTCTGATTTTTTTGTGTTTTTGGATAGGTTATTAACTTCTAAGGGTTCCTGTAACAACAATTCATGGGTTGCCTCCCACGCAGCGCTTCTTTTTCGTCATTAGCTTGACGTTCGTTCCTTTCTCACGTAGTCAACAAAATGGCACTAATCACCTCTCGGTTTGCCATGTCCCCATAGTAGTGCTTCAACCGCTGACCGTTAACCTTGAATGCTTGGTCCGAATCATTCTCAAAAATTTCCACCGCTCCATGTGGAAACACAGTTTTGACAATAAAAGGTCCAGACCACCTTGATTTCAACTTCCCAGGAAAAAGTCGGAGCCGAGAGTTGAATAACAGAACTTGTTGCCCTGGCACAAACAACTTAGGATGTAGCTTCCTATCGTGCCACCTTTTCACCTTTTCCTTATACATTTTGTTATTCTCGTACGCTTGAAGTCGAAATTCATCAAGTTCATTAAGCTGAAGCATTCTTTTCTTCCCAACTGCATCTAAATCCAGGTTCAATTTCTTCAATGCCCAGTAGGCCTTATGCTCAAGCTCCGCCGGTAGATGACATCCCTTACCGTACACCAACTGAAACGGTGACATCCCAAGTGGAGTTTTGTATGCTGTTCTGTAAGCCCAAACAGCTTCATCGAGCTTTAAAGACCAATCCTTCCTTGACGGACAAACAACCTTCTCTAGAATGCGCTTTATCTCTCTGTTAGACACTTCCGCTTGACCATTTGTTTGCGGATGATAGGCAGTAGCTACTCGATGATTCACATTATAACGCTGCATCATAGAAGTGAACTTACGGTTGCAAAAATGCGATCCTTCATCACTTATGATTACCCGAGGTGTTCCAAACCTTGTGAAAATTTGCTTATGAAGAAAATTTAGCACTGCCTTTGCATCATTTGTCGGTAAAGCTTTAACTTCGACCCATTTTGAGACATAATCGACTGCCAGCAAAATGTACTGATTATTGCAAGATGAGATAAAAGGCCCCATGAAATTGATTCCCCATACATCAAAGACCTCGACTTCAAGCATCACATTTAATGGCATCTCATCCTTCCTTGACAAATTTCCCACTCTTTGGCAACGATCACACCTTAAAACAAACTGATGAGCATCCTTGAACAAGATGGGCCAGAAAAAACCTGCTTGCAGAATACGAGCTGCCATTTTCTCACCTCCATAGTGTCCACCATAAACCGTGGAATGGCAGTCTCGTAATATCCCCTCCATCTCACAGAACGGGATACATCTCCTGATGATCTGGTCAGCTCCCTGTCTAAATAAATATGGTTCATCCCACATATACCACTTCACCTCATGCAGAAACTTCTTCTTTTACGCGGATGTCAAATTGGGAGGCATTATATTGCTGACAAGATAGTTTACAATATCTGCAAACCATGGTTCTTCCTCCTGAATTGCAAACAACTGCTCATCCGGAAAAGATTCATTGATTAACGTCCTATCTTGTGAAGTAGAATCGGGATTCTCCAACCTAGAGAGATGGTCAGCTACTTGATTCTCGGTACCTTTTCTATCTTTGATCTCTAACTCAAATTCCTGAAGTAAAAGCACCCAACGAATGAGTCTCGGCTTCGAATCCTTCTTAGAAACCAGATAGCGAATAGCTGCATGATCAGTGAATACTGTCACTTTCGTACCAAGCAGATAAGATCGAAATTTCTCAAAGCCAAAGACTATAGCCAAAAGCTCCTTCTCAGTAGTGGTGTAGTTCAATTGGGCCCCATTTAAAGTCTTACTCGCATAGTAGACCACATGGAATAGATTTTTCTTGCGCTGTCCCAGAACTGCGCCTACCGCATAGTCACTCGCATCACACATCATCTCAAACGGTTCTGTCCAATCTGGTGTTGTAATAACTGGTGCCGTGATCAAACTCTCCTTGAGAGTCTCGAATGCTGCCAAACATTCATCATCAAATTTGAAAGGCACATCTTTCTCAAGTAAATTGCACAACGGCTTAGATATCTTTGAAAAGTCCTTGATGAATCACCGATAAAAACCTGCATGACCGAGAAAACTACGGATTCCTTTCACTGAATTAGGTGGGGGAAGATTTTCAATGACTCCCACCTTGGCCTTGTCCACCTCCAGACCTTTGCTAGAGACCTTATGCCCAAGGATAATGCCTTCACGCACCATAAAATGACATTTCTCCCAATTAAGCACCAAATTAGTTTCCACGCATCTTTTGAGTACGGCGCGCAGATTATTCAAGCATTCATCATATGAGTGTCCAAAGACGGAGAAGTCATCCATGAACACTTCGATGTTATTTCCAATCATGTCAGAGAATATAGCCATCATACATCTCTGAAAGGTGGCCGGGGCGCCACATAACCCAAACAAAACTCTACGAAAAGCAAATGTGCCAAATGGACAAGTGAAGGTAGTCTTTTCCTGATCCTCTGGTGCAATACAAATCTGATTATACCCGGAATACCCATCCAGAAGACAAAAATACTCATGTCCCGCCAATCTGTCAAGCATTTGATCAATGAATGGGAGAGGGAAGTGATCCTTTCTTGTGGCTTTGTTCAATTTTCTATAATCCATGCATACTCTCCATCCTGTAACTGTTCGAGTAGGGATGAGCTCATTCTTTTCATTTACGACCACAGTGATACATCCCTTCTTAGGAACACATTGTACAGGGCTCACCCACGAGCTGTCAGAAATAGGATAAATGATGCCTGCATTTAGCCATTTCAGAATTTCTTTCTTCACCACCTCCTTCATGATTGGGTTCAGTCTTCGCTGCTGTTCCACAGTTGGCTTACTACCTTCCTCTAACAGAATTTTATGCATACAGTATGAAGGACTTATCCCCTTGATGTCTGCTATAGTCCATCCTATAGCCGATTTGAATTCTCTCAAAATCCTTAAGAGCTTGTCTTCCTCACTACCTGAAAGGTCAGCTGAAATAATAACAGGTAACGTAGATGAATCACCTAAAAAGGCATACCTCAAGTGTTCAGGTAATGGTTTGAGCTCTAAGGTAGGCGCTTCCTCTATTGATGGTTTGAGCTTCCCTTCAGCGTTCTTGAGGTCAGAAGTACCAAGAGATTCAAATGGTATATCTAGCTTTCGCTTCCAGGGAGAAGCGTTCAGATATTGTAATTGCTCGTTGCTATCTTCATCATCACTGTCAAATTCCCCCACTAAGGCCTTTTCCAATGCATCAGACATTAGCATGTGATCGAGTTCCGAAGTAACCGCAGAATCAATCACATCCACTTTTAAGCACTCCTCATCTTCTGTAGGGAATTTCATTGCCTTGAATACATTGAAGGTCACATCCTGATCTTGAACCCGCATAGTAAGTTCTCCTTTTTGCACATCTATCAAGGTACGGCCAGTCGCCAAGAAAGGCCTCCCCAAGATTATGGGAATCTTTTTATCTTCCTCAAAATCCAGAATAACAAAATCAGCAGGAAAGAAGAGCTTATCCACCTTGACGAGCACATCCTCAACTATGCCCCTTGGGTAAGTAATGGAACGGTCCACCAATTGTAGCGACATGTATGTGGGTTTTGGATCAGGTAGGTCCAGCTTTTTAAAGATCGACAACGGCATCAGATTAATGCTTGCTCCCAAATCACAAAGGCACTTGTCAAAAGTTAGATTGCCAATGGTGCAAGGAATGGTGAAGCTTCCTGGATCTTTCAGTTTTGGTGGTAACTTTTGTTGCAGAACCGCGTTGCATTCTTCTGTGAGAGCAACGGTTTCAAGGTCATCCAGTTTCACCTTCCTTGAAAGAATAGTCTTCATAAACTTCGCATAACTAGGCATTTGTTCCAGAGCCTCAGCGAAAGGTATATTGATGTGAAGTTTCTTGAACACCTCCAGAAACTTCCCGAACTGTCTATCCAGCTTTTGTTGCTGCAATCTCTTAGGAAAAGGTGGTGGAGGATAGAGCTGTTTCTCCCCTGTATTAGCCTCAGGCAGAGTGTGTTCAACAGTAGTCTTCCTTGGTTCCGCCGCTTTCTCCCTTTGCTTAGATTCTTCATCTCGAACTTCAGCTTCGACTTCTTTTGCCTTTTCAGCATCAGCTACTTTTCCAGACCTTAAGGTAATAGCCTTGACTTGCTCTTTAGCTTCCTTCCTGCCTGGTACTTCCGTGTCACTGGGAAGAGTGCCAGGTTGACGATTGAGCACTGCATTGGCTAATTGACCGATTTGATTTTCCATGGTCTTGATAGAAACCGCCTGACTCTTGCACAACAGCTTAAGTTCCTCAAAATCAGCACTAGTAGGTGCAGCTGCACTTCCCTGTTGAGGATATGATTATCTTGTAGCATACTGCTGTGGTTGCTGGAATCCAGGTGGGTTAAACTGTTTACTCACTCCTTGCTGATATGGTGGCTGAATAGCATTCTGATTATTTCCCCAGCTGAAATTTGGATGATTTCTGTTGTTAGGATGATAGGTCGCTGGCACAGGCTGCTGTTGTCGCTGATAATTATTCACATACTGAACAGATTCGTTGACAAGAGAACACTGATCCGTAGCATGAGAACCTGCACAAAGCTCACAAACCATAGCTATTTGATTAACTCCATACGTAGCCAAAGAATCAACCTTCATTGATAGCGCTTGGAGCTGGGCTGCAATAGTGGTGGCTGCATCAACTTCCAGAATACCTGCTACCTTGTCTGATGTCATCCTCTGAGTTGGCTTTTGATGCTCATTTGCAGCCATCGTCTCAATAAGATTGTACGCCTCAGTATAGCTTTTAGCCCATAAGGCGCCTCCAGCTGCTGCATCGAGCATGGGCCGAGATTGAGCCCCCAAACCATTATAAAAACCAGTGATTACCATCCAATCCAGCATTCCATGATGTGGACATTTTCTCAACATTTCCTTGTAGCGTTCCCAAGCCACGCACATAGATTCTGTAGGTTGCTGCGCAAACTGAGTAAGAGCACTCCTCATAGCAGCAGTCTTTGCCATTGGATAAAACTTCACCAGAAACTTTTGCGCAAGATCTTGCCACGTAGTGATTGACCCAGCTGGTTCAGAATGTAACCAGTCTTTAGCCTTATCCCTCAATGAGAATGGGAAAAGCCTCAACTTGATAGCCTCATCAGTCACGCCATTAAACTTAAAAGTGCTGCAGATCTCGACAAAATTCCTTATGTGCATGTTGGGGTCTTCAGTTGCCGCTCCTCCAAAAGAAACAGAATTCTGCACCATCTGAATAGTGCCCGGCTTGATTTCAAAGGTGTTAGCTTGAATAGCCGGATGAAGGATGCTTGACTGAATGTCATCAATTTTAGGCCGAGAAAAATCCATAAGAGCTGGATCAGCTTGAACAATATGATCTCCCATGTTTACTGGTTCTTTCTGCTCAGTTCCTGAATCCGAATCCTCAAAATCTAACTTCTCCGGTGTATCAAGAACTTCGTCTTTCTCCTCAGCTGTATCTAAGGTCCTCTTGCGAGCACGAGAACGAGTTTGCATAAACGTTTGCTAAAGTACCTGAAACACAACCGAAAAGAGTAATTAACTACTACGTCCTAATCACTGAGTCCTAATGACCAATGATGGTAAGTACATAAACTAAACAAATACGCCGAGTCCCCGGCAGCGGCGCCAAAAACTTGTTAGGGCGAAATCATGCACTAATATTCACGCAAGTATACGCGTTCGCAAGTAATATAGAATACTTTCTAGTTCGTTCCCTCAGAGACTCAAACTAATTTATTGTCTAATTTAACTCACTCACCAATGTATGATTACTTCTCAATGTTAAGATAATAACACTTAAAATTGTTGATTAAATATTAACTATAATTAACTACTTAATTAACCACTTAACTAAAACTTCAATTTATCAATAATAAAACACTCATGAGATCAAAACTTCATTATTACTTCCTTCTATAGCCATAGTTATTACCTTTAGCATGTGACAGTGATGATATTAATCGAATAACACAAAACTGATAAAAGCCAACTTTCATTGTACTAATACCATTCTACCAAACATCCACAATTAAGATAGAAATTGAATAGTCATCAATTATGTTGAGTTCCTATATGTGTACAGAAATTGACAACACAACGATTTAAGCACAAGTTATTCCTTTTGATTACATAGGGCAAATAAAAATGTTAGAGTTACCCACTAATCATGCACAACGTACATGAACCTATGCTAGCATGGCAAGTTCTAAATCTCAAGATCCACCATCGCTTCACAAGAGATTAACACCCTATCTTATATGTTCGCGACGCACATAAGACGAATACGCACAACCAATACTAGATATCATGCAATCATCATACATTAAAGTATTAAACAATTAACTAAAGAATTCCTAATAATCCGTTGCAACCCCCATGATCACGATTAGCCCATAATAGAACTTATCGCCATCATGGTTCATATGAAATCATGATAAACGAACACAAGAAATAACAAACTAAACTAATTATATTAAAACAGAGTACGTCACAAGAGTAATAAGTCAAAGCAAGAAAACTAGCATCCAACGTTACAACGAAACAAGAATCACAAGAAATATATGCTTCTCTTCGTTGCTGTGTTGGCTAAATCGGTATTCTTCTTATCTCCTTCGCTTCTTGCAAAACACAATCTAAAACATAAATCCCCATCTAATTCACTCTGTGAACAATGTCTCTGAATCTCTACTATTATATATAGTCCCATAAAAACTCAGATTACAGTAGAAGT